>NW_017189517.1:37451866-37758837 GCF_001704415.2 Capra hircus | reverse complement strand
CCCCTTGTGCCTGCAAGGTGTTAAAAAATTTGCCATGGGCAGTGACACTGCTTTCAGAATCTCCAACACCAACTTCATGGCATGCAAGAAATTTGCCACACTGTTGGCTGTCTGCAGTAAACGCATCACCTCCTGTGTGGGGCCCCTCAGGGTTTTCATCAAGCACTTGAGCTTTTCCTATTCAGACATATTCCAATCTGGCAGGGCCCGTTGACTTGTATCAGCCAGTTTTCAAAAGTTTCTTCCTCCTGGGCTGGCACCACCCTCCAGAGAACAATTTCATCTTTCCTTCTGCCATGTTGACCCTTGAAGGACCAAGACTCCCCTTCCCCCTCAGGGACCTCAACATGGAATGGGCCCAGGGTGGCAAGGCTGTATTCTGCTGCCAGTTGTTACCCACACGTGCAATGATGCTGGCCATGACTGACGATGATCATCTATATGAATGTAACAAAATGCTCAGTCTTTCTAGAAAAGCCTAATCTGCAGCAGAAATCCCCAAAGCAACATTCCGGGCTCCATCTTCCTTGTATCTCAGTAGGGTCTGTAAAGAAAAGGAGAGGGGAAAGGTTAGTAAGGTAGTAGAGCAGTTTGCAGTCGCTTCCTTTATGTTCCTGAACACCCTGTGGGTACATTTTCCATTCGGTCACTGCCCTGAATATCCTGCAGGAAACTGGCAATTACAACCTTCAGGAGTTAATGGGGCTTCCCGGTGCTAGCAGGGTGCTTTTCTGATCTACAACTATCCGGAGAATCCTCCAGGAAGAAAGGCAACAGTGGCTTAGAATTCTAGGTGAAATAGTGCTTAGAGCCCATATTGGGCTCTCAAAATAGAAGGCAGTGGTCTAAGTCTCACAGATTTGTGGTAGCCAATAAGATCTCCATGCAACTGACGGTTTCAGGTCAATCACACCCCCTTCTCAAAGTTTCCCCCGTTATTTTTCAGATTCCTATATGAGCTTGGAAACAAGTGCACGCCTTTATTTCATTATCCGTTTCTGCAACAAGAGCTTGCGTTAGAAAGCTGGATTCCGAGGTAGGTTGACCTCTGTCCACGAGAGATTGCAGATCCGTCTTCAGGCCATGGCGGAGGGCAAAGCAGGGAGGGAAGAGTTAGAAGGAGTTTCATCCCTCATCTCGCTCCCTCGACCCCTCCCTCCACAGTAGTCAGACGGAGAATTCCGACCCCCTATTACGTACCCCCGAACCCACTCCAGGAAATCGTTGTCCTACCAGCCCCGCAATCAGCCGCACAGAAATCTAGTTCGAATTCGAATTGGGTGGCCTGCCACGGAGAGAGGGAATGGGAGTTGGACACACACACCCACATATGCCTCACCAGGAAGGGATCAGGAGATGCAAAGGGGGTTCAAGGCAGACAGCTTGTGATCCCCCCTGCTTCCCGCCCCCTAACTATCCCCCTGAAAACGTCCTCCTGTCAATCTAGGCAAATCCTACCCATTTGGCATCATTCAGTGGAACCCACTCCCGTCTCTGCACAGCCGGGCCGCTGGAGTGCTCCTTCGGCTGCCTTTCAGCTCTCGCGATTCGGTAGAGAGCCGCCCAATCGTGATGGAGCTCTTCCCTCCTCTCTCCGGGACAGGCAATCGCGCCCTTTTTCTTTACCTGTTCTCGGCCGGTGGATAGCGAATGCTCCGGCGTGGACAGGGGTGGATGCCCCCTTCCGGTCGCCGTGGCCCTGCAGGGGAAAAGGATGACGCCTCCTCTACCGCTAACCAACTCGGAGCCTCCAGACGGAGCCTCTTTACCCAGCTTTGGGTAGCTGAGTCGAGGCAGCTAGGTTCCCAAGGCAGCAGCGGCCGTCCCCGCCCACTCGCTGGGCGCTCCCAGCAGCCGCCGCTTCTTTTAACCTCTGCGGGTTGAGACAAAGAGCATGATGAGTCGGTTGGCGAGGCCAATCAGCGGGGCGAGGGGGCGGCCTCCCCGCGCAGCCTCCTGCTCAGGGCCATTGCTAGCAAAAAGGAGTAGCTGGCCGGCGGGGGCTGCGGCACACACGCGCGGAAGCCGGTGCGGTGTCAAGTGCAGCTCGGACTCTCGGACCCTGCCGATTGGCATTTTACAGTGAGTTTGCTGCTTGCCCCTCGCTTTCTTTCTCTTTCACCTCTTCCACCTCTGCTGTCCTCCACGCTTTGAGACGCGGATGTCTTCAACACGAGGTGGATCAGACATCAAGCGAACAGTGAACGTTCCTCACCTTTGTACAGAGGGAAGGGGGAAAAAGCATTTACCGAGCGCTTTCTACGTGCAAATGGGCTTGCACGGACAACTCGTTTATTCTTCTCAACAGCCTTGCGAAGGAGGTAGCAGTATGCCCTTTTAACAGAGAGGGACTTAAGCACTCAGTCACTATGCTTAGGAAGTGCAGAGGTAAGAGCTTACACTCAAGTCTACAAGTCTGATTTCAAAGGCTGCCCCCTACTCCTCTCTACTCTCAGATTGAGGGTTAGTTGAGAAAAGCCAAAGCCAAAGTGGAGATGGGAAGGCCCATTTGGAGCTATATAGAATTAGCGAGCAACGACTATTATCTCCATTTGTCAGATGAGGAAACAGGCACAAGGTTAGGCAGCTTGCCCCACATCCACACAGCAAGTAAATATCAGCATCCGGTTTTACTGTTGTTTTCCAAATACCAACTCTTGTCCATCTGAGCTGCCTAGAGGGCATTTTTTTTACATAAGTGGTCTTAAGCCAGCTCAGCTGCAGTCTTAGTGTGCTGGTAGTGCTGAGGGAGGGCTTGGAGAGGCAACGCAAAGAGGGATAGGGGAAGAGGTAGGAAACTTGTATGGTACCCATTGTACAGAATAAGAAAACTGGAGCCTTTTTCTTTCTCTGCTTTACACTACAACAAGCTGCTTGCTTTTCTTTCAGTAAAACATTATTTTTACAGCTTATGACCTGAAAGGAGACAAGATTCAGAGAGGTAAAATGACTTGCCTGAAATTAAAAGGTGAAGCCAGAACTTGGATCATATCTTCTCTGACACCAGAATCCATGCTATTAACCCACAGTATGGGTATGAAGCTGGCTGCCTCAGAATCATTTAGAGAAAGAGAAAAAGATCTACAAAATCAAATCAACCCCAAAGAATAAGAAAATGGCAATAGGAACATATATATCAATAATTACTTTAAATATAAATGGATTAAATGCTCCAACCAAAAGACACAGACTGGCTGAATGGATACTAAAACAAGACCAATATATATTCTATCTATGAGAAACCCACTTCAGACCTCAAGACACATATCTACTGAAAGTGAGAGGATGGAAAAATATATTCTATGCAAATGGGAAGCAAAAGAGAGCTGGAGTAGCAATCCTCATATCAGACAAAATAGATCTTCAAGAAGATTACAAGAGATAAGGAAGGGGACTGCATAATGATCATGGGATCAATCCAAGAGGAAGACATAACAATTATAAATATGTATGCACCCTACATAGGAGTACCTCAATACATAAGACAAACACTAAGACTCTTGAGAGTCCTTTGGACTGCAAGGAGATCCAACCAGTCCATTCTGAAGGAGATCAGCCCTGGGATTTCTTTGGAAGGAATGATGCTGAAGCTGAAATTCCAGTACTTGGGCCACCTCATGCGAAGAGTTGACTCATTGGAAAAGACTTTGATGCTGGGAGGGATTGTGGGCAGGAGGAGAAGGGGACGACAGAGCATGAGATGGCTGGATGGCATCACTGACTCGATGGGTGTGAATCTGAGTGAACTCCAGGAGTTGGTGATGGACAGGGAGGCCTGGCGTGCTGCAATTCATGGGGTCGCAAAGAGTCAGACACTACTGAGCGACTGAACTGAACTGAACTGAACAGACATAAAAGGAGAATTTGACAGTAACACAATAGTGGTAGGAGACTTTAACACCCCACTCACACCAATGGACAGATCATCAAAGGAGAAAATTAATAAGGAAACACAAGTCTTAAATGATACGTTTCAGGAGATGGATCGCATTGATATCTTCAGGACATTCCATCCAAATCAGAAGAATACACCATTCTTCTCAAGTGCACGTGAACCATTCTCCATGATAGACTGCATCTTGGATCACAAATCAAACCTCAGTAAATATAAAAAAAATTGAAATCTTATCCAGCATCTTCTCTGACCACAATGCTATGAGACTAAATATCAATTACAAGTAAAAAACTGTAAGAAACACCAAAACATGGAGATTTTAAAATGTGTTTCTAAATAACCAATAGGTTACTGAAGAAATCAAAAGAGAAATAGACACGTACACACGTACACAAAGATAAACTCAAAATGGATTTAAAGACCTAAATATAAGACCAGAAACTATAAAACTCTTAGAGGAAAACATAGGAAGGACACTCAATGACATAAATCAAAGCAATATCCTCTATGACCCACAGCCTAGAGTAATGGAAATAAGAACAAAAGTAACCAAATGGAACCTGGTCAAACTTAAAAGCTTTTGCACAGCAAAGGAAACTCTAAGCAAGGTGAAAAGACAGCCCTTGGAATGGGAGAAAATAATGGCAAATGAAACAACTGACAAAGGATTAATTTCCAAAATATACAAGCAGCTCATACAACTCAATGCCAGAAAAACAACCCAATCAAAAAGTGGGGAAAAGGCCTAAACAGACATTTTCCCAAAGAATACATACAGATGGCTAACAAACACATGAAAAGATACTCAACATCACTCATTATCAGAGAAATGCAAACCAAAGTGAGATATCACCTCACACTGGTCAGAATCAGATCAGTTCAGTTCATTTCAGTTGCTCAGTCGTGTCCAACTCTTTGGAACCCCATAAATCACAGCATGCCAGGCCTCTCTGTCCATCACCAACTCCCGGAGTTCACTCAAACTCACGTCTGTCGAGTCGTTGATGCCATCCAGTCATCTCATCCTCTGTCGTCCCCTTCTCCTCCTGCCCCCAATCCCTCACAGCATCAGAGTCTCTTCCAATGAGTCAACTCTTCACATGAGGTGGCCAAAGTACAGGATTTTCAGCTTTAGCATCATTCTTTCCAAAAAACACCCAGGACCAATATCCTTTAGAATGGACTGGTTGGATCTCCTTGTAGTCCAAGGGACTCTCAAGAGTCTTCTCCAACACCACAGTTCAAAAGCATCAATTCTTCAGCGCTCAGCTTTTTTCACAGTCCAACTCTCACAGCCATACATGACCACTGGAAAAACCATAGCCTTGACTAGACGGACTTTTGTTGGCAAAGTAATGTCTCTGGATGGCCATCATCAAAAAGTCTACAAACAATAAATGCTGGAGAAGGTGTGGAGAAAGGGGAATACTCTTGCACTGTTGGTGGGAATATAAATTGATACAGCTACAATGGAAGGAGGTATGGAGAATCCTTAAAAACCTAGGAATAAAACTACCATATGACCCAGCAATCCCACACCTAGCATATACCCTGAAGAAACCAAAATTGAAAAAGACACATGTATCCCATTGTTCATTGCAGCATTACTTACAATAGCTAGAACATGGAAACAACCTAGATTTGCATTGACAGATGAATGGATAAAGAAGTGGTACATATACACAATGGAATATTCAGTTCAGTTCAGTTCAGTCGCTCAGTCATGTCCGACTCTTTGCCACCCCATGAATCACAGCACCCCAGGCTTCCCTGTCCATCACCAACTCCCAGAGTCCACCCAAACCCATGCCCATTGAGTCGGTGATGCCATCCAACCATCTCATCCTCTGTCGTCCCCTTCTCCTCCTGCCCTCAATCCTTCCTAGCATCAGGGTCTTTTCCAATGAGTCAGCTCGTCACATCAGGTGGCCAGAGTATTGGAGTTTCAGCTTCAACATCAGTCCTTCCAGTGAACACCCAGGACTGATCTCCTTTACGACGGACTGGTTTGATCTCCTTGCAGTCCAAGGGACTCTCAAGAGTCTTCTCCAACACCACTGTTCAAAGCATCAATTCTTCGGCGCTCAGCTTTCTTTATAGTCCAAATCTCACACCCATACATGACTACTGGAAAAACCATATCCTTGACTAGACAGACCTTTGTTGGCAAAGTAATGTCTCTGCTTTTTAATATGCTGTCTAGGTTGGTCATAACTTTCCTCCCACGGAGCAAGGGTTGTTTAATTTCATGGCAGCAATCACCATCTGCAGTGATTTTGGAGTGCAGAAAAATAAAATCAGCCACTGTTTCCACTACCATAGGCAATGGGAACTTGCTGTATGGCTCAGGAAACTCAAACATGGGTTCTGTATTAACCTAGAGGGGTGAGATGGGGGAGTAGGTGGGACGGGGGTTCAAAAAGGAGGTGATATATGTATACCTATGGCTGATTCATGCTGGAATTTGACAGAAAGCAACAAAATTCTGTAAAGCAATTATCCTTCAGTAAAATAATAAATTAAAAAGAAAAAAATTTCATACAGATGTATCTAATCAGTTATTTTCTAACAGAGAATCTTTTGATCTTTAAAACAATACCTTTCACGACCTGCAATTTTATGTCCATTAGAGAGTGTCCAGGGAAGGCATTTCAAACATCTATCTCCACTGGTACAGTCAGTTGGGGACTGGCAGCCTGTAAGTCACAGCTCTTGACTCAAAGTGTGGTTGAGTGACCAGAGCTCAAAAGATAATAGCCTTTCTATGAAAATCAAGCTGGAGATTAAGGGGGAAGGAACTGTGGTACTTGGCCAGTTCTTTTTTGGTTCTTTATTTATATTTAGTTATGGAGATTTAAGGATATGAATCCAGAGCAGGTCATGTCTTCAGGCCCTTACAGCAATGTAGAGGAGAATTATCAGCAGTATAAAACCTACAGTATCTCCTTTTACTTCAAGATGTTTGAATGGCCAGGTTCATGTTGAAGTTCACGGCTTTTCTTGTCCATTCCCTTTTCTTTGTGGTCCAGGAAGATTTTTATTTTAATTTCATTTGTGTAAATTTCCTATATACGGAGTGATGAATTTTAATGGTGCTGCTAATTTTCTATTAGTTTCCTTGATAAACAAGTTTCTAGCTTATGACATCTGTTGAGAGAGAGCAGCCTGTGGGATTTCAATCCTTTACAATTTATTATAATTTGCTTTGAAGCTCATTATTTCATCCTATTGTAAAATATTTCATTTGAATATTTAAAATAAGCTATAAGTAACCCTTTTAACTAGGATGATGAAATGTGTGGAGGATATCTCTGTTATGCAAACAATGAGATAAAAGTGATATAAACTACAAAATTCAAAAATTTCAGTGCTCATTCTTCACAGCCAGTGTTCTTGCCTGGAGAATCCCAGGGACGTGGGAGCCTGGTGGGTTGCCATGTATGGAGTCGCACAGAATCGGATGTGACTGAAGAGACTTAGCAGCAGCAGCAGCATTCTTCACAGAGATCAAAAACAAATTATTATATCTCCGACAGAGCACCACCTCCTGAAGAGTAAAAAGGGGGCAAGATTTGATTCCAGAGAGAGTTATTGGACTATTGCAAATATGAATGGGGCCAGTATCACCTCCAGACCTCTCTTTGAGATCAATAGTAAAAGAATTTAGGCAATAGCCCCCTTTCTTCTTATTATTCTGTAATGTTGAAAATTAAAACTAAGGATTTTGAAGGGAAAAAAAGAGCTTATTATGCAAGCTACATTAAAATCAACCATGATGTGTATGCCCAGCAGTGGGATTGCTGGGTCATAAGGCAGTTCTATTTGCAATTTTTAAGGAATCTCCACACTGTTCTCCATAGTGACTGCAATAGTTTGCATTCCCAATCCCACTTCTGGGCATACACACCGAGGAAACCGAATTGAAAGAGACACGTGTACCCCAATGTTCATCAGAGCACTGTTTATAATAGCCAGGACATGGAAACAACCTAGATGTCCATCAGCAGATGAATGGATAAGAAAGCTGTGGTATATATACACAATGGAATATTACTCAGCCATTGAAAACAATACATTTGAATCAGTTCTAATGAGGTGGATGAAACTGGAGCCGATTATACAGAGTGAAGTAAGCCAGAAAGAAAAACACCAATACAGTATACTAACACATATATATGGAACTTAGAAAGATGGTAATTATAACCCTGTATGCGAGACAGCAAAAGAGACACAGATGTATAGAACGGACTTTTGGACTCTGAGGGAGAGGGAGAGGGTGGGATGATTTGGGAGAATGGCACTGAAACATGTATACTATCATGTAAGAAACGAATTGCCAGTCTATGTTCGATACAGGATACAGGATGCTTGGGGCTGGTGCACTGGGTTGATCCAGAGAGATGATATGGGGTGGGAGGGTGGGAGGGGGGTTCAGGATTGGAAACCGATGTATATCTGTGGTGGATTCATGTCAATGTATGACAAAACCAATACAGTATTGTGAAGTAAAATAAAGTAAAAATAATTTTTTTAAAAAATAAAAATTTAAAAAAAAATTAAAATCAAACCATGAAATACAGTGCATACCTTACTGTTGCAGCAATTAAAAATTGGTATATCCACTGGGAAAAAAATTCAGAAGTGGAAACTCTGTGCAGGTCCAATGTCTACTCTGAGAAACCATTGTGAACAATTTGAAAAGAGTGACTTCAGAAAATGACTTAATTTCTATGTTGTTAATAGTTGCTGCTTCAAAACATCAGTTTTTCTTTCTATGAGTCAGAAACGCATTACCAAGGTGGATTTAGAAAAGGCAGAGGGACAAGAGATCATATTGCCAGCATTTGTTGGATCATCAAAAAAGTAAGAGAGGGCCAGAAAAACATCAACTTTGGCTTTATTGACTATGCCAAAGCCTATGACTGTGTGGATCATAGCAGACTGTGGAGAATTCTTCAAGAGATGGGAATACCAGAACCCCTTGCCTGCCTCCTGAGAAACCTGTATGCAGGTCAAGAAGCAACAGATAGAAATGGACATGAACAACAGACTGGTTCCAAAGTCAAGGGAAAGGAATACGTCAAGGCTGTGTATTGTCACCCTGTTTATTTAACTTATATGCAGAGTACATCATGCAAAATACTGGACTAGATGAAGCACAAGCTGGAATCAAGACTGCTGGGAGAAACATCAATAACCTCAGATATGCAAATGACACCACCCTTATGGCAGAAAGGGAAGAGAAACTAAAGAGCCTCTTGATGAAAGTGAAAGAGGAGAGTGAAAAGGTTGGCTTGAAACTCAATATTCAGAAAACGAAGATCATGGCATCTGGTTCCATCACTTCATGGCAAATAGGTTGGGGAAAAGTGGAAAAAGTGGCTGACTTTATTTTTCTGGGCTCCAAAATCACTGCAGATCATAACTGCAGCCACGAAATTAAAAGATGGTTACTCCTTGGAAGGAAAGTTATGACCAGCCTAGACAGCATATTAAAAAGCAGAGACATTACTTTGCTAAAAAACGTCCGTCTAGTCAAGGCTATGGTTCTTCCAGTAGTCATGTATGGATGTGAGAGTCACACTTTAAAGAAAGCTGAATGCCGAAAAACCTGATGCTTTTGAACTGTGGCATTAGAGAAGACTCTTGAGAGCCCCTTCTACAGCGAGGAGATCCAACCAGTCCATCCTAATGGAAATCAGACCGGAACATTCATTGAAAGGACAGATGCTGAGGCTGAAACTCCAATACTTTGGCCACCTGATGTGAAGAACTGACTCATTTGAAAAGACCCTGATGCTGGGGAAGATAGAAGGTGGGGGGAGAAGGGGACAACAGAGGATGAGATGGTTGGATGGCTTCACTGACTCAATGGCCATGAGTTTAAGTAAGCTCTGGGAGTTGGTGATGGACAGGAAGGGGCTGGAGTGCTGCAGTCATTGGGGTTGCTCAACCTTCTTTATAGTCCAACTCTCACATCCATACATGACTACTGGAAAAGCCATAGCTTTGACTAGACAGAACTTTGTTGGCAAAGTAATGTCTCTGCTTTTTAATATGCTGTCCAGCTTGGTCATAGCTTTTCTTCCAAGGAACAATCGTCTTTAATTTCATGGTTACAGTCTGCAGTGATTTTGGAGCCCCCCACCAAGAAAACTCCCTCACTGTTCCCACTGTTTCCCCATCACTGTGAAGTGATGGGACCAGATGCCATGATCTTCATTTTCTGAATTTTGAGTTTTAAGCCAACTTTTTCACTCTCCTCTGTCACTTTCACCTAGAGGCTCTTTAGTTCCTCTTTGCTTTCTGCCATGAGGGTGGTATCATCTGCATATCTGAGGCTATTGATATTTCTCCCAGCAATCTTGATTACAGTTTGTGCCTCATCTACACCAGCATTTCTCATGATGTACTCTGCATATAAGTTAAATAAGCAGGGTGACAACATACAGCCTTGATGTACTCCTTTCACAATTTGGAACCAGTCTGTTGTTCCATGTCCAGTTCTAACTGTTGCTCCTTGACCTGCATATAGACCTCTCAAGAGACAGGTCATGTGGTCTGGTATTCCCATCTCTTTCAGAATTTTCCACAGTTTCTTGTGATCCACACACTCAAAGGCTTTAGCATAGTCGATAAAGTAGAAATAGATGTTTTTCTGGAACTGTCTTACTTTTTCGATGATCCAATAGATGTTGGCAATTTGATCTCTGGTTCCTCTGCCTTTTCTAAATCCAACTTGAACATCTGGAAGTTCAACGTCCATGTACTTTTGAAGCCTGTATTGGAGAATTTTGAGGATTACTTTGCTAGCATGTGAGATGAGTGCAATTGTGTGGTAGTTTGAGCATTCTTTGACATTCCCTTTCTTTGGGATTGGAATGAAAATTGACCTTTTCCAGTCCTGTGGCTACTGCTGAGTTTTCTAAATTTGCTGGCATGTTGAGTGCAGCACTTTCACAGCATCATCTTTAAGGATTTGAAATAGCGCAATTGAAATTCCATCACCTCCACTAGCTTTGTTCATAGTGATGCTTCCCATGGCCCACCTGACTTCACATTCCAGGATGTCTGGCTCTAGGTGAGTGATCATGCCATCGTGATTACCTAAGTCATGAAGATCCTTTTTGTATAGTTCTTCTGTGTATTCTTGCCACCTCTTCTTAATGTCTTGTGGTTCTGTTAGGTCTATACCATTTTTGTCCTTAATTGTGCCCATCTTTGCATGAAATGTTCCCCTGATATCTCTAATTTTCTTGAAGAGATCTCTAGTCTTTCCCATTCTATTGTTTTCCTCTATTTATTTGCACTGATCACTAAGGAAGGCTTTCTTAACTCTCTTTGCTATTCCTTGGAACTCTGCATTTGAATGGGTATATCTATCCTTTTCTCCTTTGCTTTTTACTTCTCTTCTTTTCACAGCTATTTGTAAGGCCTCCTCAAACAGCTATTTTGCTTTTTTGCATTTCTTTTTCTTGGGGATTGTCTTGACCCCTGTCTCCTGTATAATGTCATGAAGCCCTGTCCATAGTTCTTTAGGCACTTTGTCTAGCAGGTCTAATCCCTTGGATCTATTTGTCACTTCCACTGTATAATTGTAAGGGATTTGATTTAGGTCATACCTGAATGGTCTAATGGTTTTCTCTTCTTTCTTCCATATAAGTCTGAATTTGGCAATAAAGAGTTCATGATCTGAGCCACAGTCAGCTCTTGGTCTTGTTTTTGCAGACTTTATAGAGCTTCTTCATCTTTGGCTGCAAAGAATATAATCAATCTGATTTTGATGTTGACCATCTGGTGATTTACATGTGTAGAGTCTCCTCTTGTGTTGTTGGAACAGGGTGTTTGCTATGACCAGTGCAGTCTGTTTGCCAAACTCTATTAGCCTTTGCCCTGCTTCATGCTGCACTTCAAGGCCAAATTTGCCTGTTACTCCAGGTATCTCTTGACTTCCGACTATTGCATTCCAGTCCCCTATAATGAAAAGGACATCTTTTGGGGGGTGTTAGTTCTAGAAGGTCTTGTAGGTCTTCATAGAACCGTTAAATTTCATCTTCTTCAGCATTACTGGTCAGGGCATAGACTGGGATTACTCTGATATTGAATGATTGCCTTGGAAACAAAAAGAGATCATTCTGCATCCAAGTACTCCATTTCAGACTCTTTTGTTGACTATGATGGCTACTCCATTTCTTCTAAGGGATTCTTGTCCACAGTAGTAGATATAATGGTCATCTGAGTTAAATTCAACCATTCCAGTCCACTTTAGTTCACTGATTCCTAAAATGTTGATGTTCACACTTGCCATCTCCTGTTTGAGCACTTCCAATTTGCCTTGATTCATGGACCTAACATTCCAGGTTCCTATGAAATATTGCTCTTTACAGCATCGGACTTTCCTTCCATCACCAGTCACATCCACAACTGGGTGTTGTTTCTGCTTTGGCTCCATCTCTTCATTCTTTCTGGAGTTATTTCTCCACTGATCTCCAGTAGCATATTGGGCACCTACCCACCTGGGGAGTTCATCTTTCAATGTCCTATGTTTTTGCCTTTTCATACTGTTCATGGGGTTCTCAAGGCAAGAATACTGAAGTAGTTTTGCCATTCCCTTCTCCAGTGGACCACATTTTGTCTGAAACCCTCCGTCATGACCTGTCCATCTTGGGGTGGCCCTACATGGCATGGCTCATAGTTTCACTGAGTTGGACAAGGCTGTGGCCCACGTGATCAGGTCAGTTAGTTTTCTGTGACTGTGGTTTCACGCCTGTCTGCCCTCTGGTGGAGAAGGATAAGAGGCTTATGGAAACTTCCTGATGGGAAAGACTGACTGAGGGGGAAACTGGGTCTTGTTCTGATGGGTGGGGCCATGCTCAATACATTTTTAATCCAATTTTCTGTTGATAAGTGGAGCTGTGTTCCCTCCCTCTTGTTTTACCTGGGGCGAAACTGTGGTGGGGGCTTCCCTAATGGCCCAGATGGTAAAGCATCTGTCTGCAATGCAGGAGACCCAGGTATGATCCCTGGGCTGGGAAGATCCCCTGGAGAAGGAAATGGCAGCCCACTCCAGTATTCTTGCCTGGAAAATCCCATGGACCATGGAGCCTGGTAGGCTACTGTCCATGGGGGCGCAATGAGTCAGACACGACTGAGAGACTTCACTGTAAACTATGGTGGAGGTAATGAAGATAATGGCAACTTCCTTCAAAAGGCCTCATGCATGTACTGCTACACTCAGTGCCCCAACCCCTGCACAGGCCACCACCAACCTACGTCTCCACTGGAGACTCCTGGACACTCCCAGGCAAGTCTGGGTCAGTCTCTTGTGGGGTCACTACTCCTTTTTCCTGGGTCCTGGTGAGCACAAGTTTCTGTCTGTGTCCTTCAAGAGTCTATTTCCCAGTCCTGTGTAAGTCCTGGCCCCTCTATGGTGGGGTTAATGGTGACCTCCTCCAAGAGGGGCTTATGCCATACCCAAGTCTGCTGCACCCAGGGCCCCTGCCCCTGCGGCAGTCCATTCCTGACCCGTACCTACACAGGAGACACTCAAACCCAGTTCTGTCTCAGTCTATGTGGGGTCTCTGGGTCCTGGTGCACACAAGGTTTGTTTGAGCCTTCTGAGTGTCTCTGGCAGAGATGGGGGTTGTGATTTCTAAAGGCGCAGTTTCACCCCTCCCTACCATCCTTGCTGGGGCTTCTCTGACCTTGGACATGGGGTGTCTCCTCAGGGCCACTCCAGTGCCACACAGTATGTGGCCCGCTTCTGTATTTCTTGCCTGGAGAACCACTGCTCCCTGACAGAGAAGCCTGGCTAGGCCACAGTCTCCAAGGGTCGCAAAAAGTAGGACACTACCAAAGCAACCCACACATGCAGAGGCAGCAAGATGTTTTTTTGCCTGTGGCAGCTCTGCCCCAGTGAGAGTTGAGGGTGAAGGTGGCACAGGCTTGCTTGCAGGGACTCCTGGGCAGCACCACAGTGTGCAGGGACATCGAGACTGCCTCCAGCTGCAGGAAGTTATGGCCCTATCAGAGGTCTTTCTTTTCAAGCCTATTGTAGCTGGCAGAACAGAAGGCCTCTTTGGACCAGTCTTTCTCCTGATAGCTCCACCCGTTCAGGCACTTAGAGCGGCTTCCTTGCCTGGAGGCCAACTTCTCTGCATAGATTGGCACATCAGGCACTTAAAGGGGCACCCTGGGTGGGGTCCTACTCTGTAGTTCAGTGCGTCAGGTGCTTGCTGGGCCAGCCTCTCTGTTGTTCAGCTGCCAATGCTGGCACTGTGGGGAGAGAGGCTATGGTGATGGCTCCATCCCCAAACGTGACTCAGCAGTATCGCCTAGCTTCCATGGCTGCCTGGCTTTCCTCCACAGGCATTTCCCACCACAGTCTCCTCCCTCACATCCCCTTGATAAGTCTCTCCACAGTTGCAGCAGCCCTCACTTTGGGATTGCTCCACAATCCCTAAACTCCAGCTACCAGCCGCTGCACCTTCCAGGGGATCTGCATCCCCGTCTTGGGTATGTATGGTTGCGAGGACTGTCTGATTCTCATTCCATTTTGGCTGCCACAGATCAGCTGTTTCACTCTCAGCCTTAAACGCTTCTCCGCTGACTCAGACAATTGCCCTGATGTGGGGATCGGACCCCTGCTTCAGTTCCCCCACCTGCCGAGGGCAGGTCCAGTCCTACTCACACTCCTGTTTTCCCCCCAGGTTCCTTCATCCTACCAAGGTTTGGATGGGTCTATATATTATTTTCCGCTGGTCAATGACTGCTGTCCACTGTCAGCTGGTGTTCTGCATGCACTTCTGTGTCCGAAGGTGTATTCCTGATGTATCCGTGGAGAGAGATGTACTCCACGTCCACCTGTTCCTCTGCCATCTTGTTCTCCTGTATGAATGTTTAAAACAATTTCAAAAACCAGGAAATTAGAAAATTGAAATGTGTGTGAAATTTTTGTTTTGCCGGTTCTGTACTATATGTCAGTCCTCATTTATATATTTAAATGTTTGATTAACTAGGATATGTGGAAAATATGTAAATGAACTGGGATATGTGGGGGAAATATACTAGAGGTAGTGGATGAGTATATCAGTTTCTTCACTCTGTCTATTGCATATCACACATAAACTGCTTCTGAAGAACTCCATAGTACACTTTGGGAGAATGAGAATAAACTGGGAAATGAAATTGCTAGGAAAATAATTCAGAACTTACCGAACTCTGTCATGACTGACCTAGAGAAAATTCTACAGCTGGGGTCAAGAGGTTGGAATTTTGTAGATCCTCCTAGCTTTTCTCTCATTGTTCTGCTGAGAATCAAATCCTTCACAGATTTTTACATCCAATAACAGTGGTACTGATAAATTCTTTTCAACTTTAAATTTTTTTATGGATATATTCATGAGTTGCAATATTATATTTGTTCAGGTTTACAACATAGTGCTTCAGTTGCTTTATATATTATACTTTGTTTACATTATTATTAGATAATTGGTATATTTCTCTGTGCTGTACAGCATATCCTTGTTGCTTAAAGTTCAAAATGAAGAGTTTAAAATATCATGAAATATTAAGTTCTAATGAAAACCATTCTAAATTAGAAAAGACTGAAATCGCAGAATGCCTTCTCTCTCTCCAAGGATGTAGTAACCTTGAAATCAATCTTTTAAAAAAGAAATAGGAGAATAGAATTATGGACAGAGGGAAAGGGGAGGAGAGGGTGAGATGCAAAGAAAGAGTAACATGGAAATTTACATTACCATATGCAACATGGACATCACCAGATGGTCAACACCGAAATCAGATTGATTATATTCTTTGCAGCCAAAGATGGAGAAGCTCTATACAGTCAACAAAAACAGGACCAGGAGCTGACTGTGGCTCACATCATGAACTCCTTACTGCCAAATTCAGACTCAAATTGAAGAAAGTCAGGAAAACAGCTAGACCAAGCAGGTATGACCTAAATCAAATCCCTTATGATTATACAGTGGAAGTGAGAAATAGATTTAAGGGTCTAGATTTGATAGATAGAGTGCCTGATGAACTATGGAATGAGGTTCGTGACATTGTACAGGAGACAGGGATCAAGACCATCCCCATGGGAAAGAAATGCAAAAAAAGCAAAATGGCTGTCTGAGGAGGCCTTACAAATAGCTGTGAAAACAAGAGAGGCAAGAAGCAAAGGAGAAAAGGAAAGATAAAAGCATCTGAATGCAGAGTTCCAAAGAATAGCAAGAAGAGATAAGAAAGCCTTTCAGCAATCAATGCAAAGAAATAGAGGAAAAGAACAGAATGGAAAAGACTAGAGATCTCTTCAAGAAAAATAGAGATACCAAGGGAACATTTCATGCAAAGATGCCTCGATAAAGGACAGAAATGGTCTGGAAATAACAGAAGCAGAAGATATTAAGAAGAGGTGGCAAGAATACACAGAAGAACTGTAAAAAAAAGATCTTCATGACCCAGATAATCATGATGATGTGATCACTAATCTAGAGCCAGACATCTTGGAATGTGAAGTCAATTGGGCATTAGAAAGCATCACTACGAACAAAGCTAGTGGAGGTGATGGAATTCCAGTTGAGCTATTTCAAATCCTGAAAGATGATGCTGTGAAAGTGCTGTACTCAACATGCCAGCAAATTTGGAAAACTCAGCAGTGGCCACAGGACTGGAAAAGGTCAGTTTTCATTCCAATTCCAAAGAAAGGCAATGCAAAAGAATGCTCAAACTACCGCCCAATTGCACTCATCTCACACGCCAGTAAAGTAACGCTCAAAATTCTCCAAGCCAGGCTTCAGCAATACATGAACTGTGAACTCCCTGATGTACAAGCTCCTTTTAGAAAAGGCAGAGGAACCAGAGATCAAATTGCCAACATCCGCTGGATCATGGAAAAAGCAAGAGAGTTTCAGAAAAACATCTATTTCTGCTTTATTGACTATGCCAAAGCCTTTGACTGTGTGGATCACAATCAACTGTGGAACATTCTGAAAGAGATGGGAATACCAGACCACCTGACCTACCTCTTGAGAGATCTGTATGTAGGTCAGGAAGCAATAGTTAGAACTGGACATGGAACAACAGACTGGTTCCAAATAGGAAAAGGAGTACGCCAAGGCTGTATATTGTCACCCTGCTTGTTTAACTTCTATGCAGAGTACATCATGAGAAACGCTGGACTGGAAGAAACACAAGCTGGACTCAAGATTGCTGGCAGAAATATCAATAACCTCAGATATGCAGATGACACCACCCTTATGGCAGAAAGTGAAGAGGAGCTAAAAAGGCTCTTGATGAAAATGAAAGAGGAGAGTGAAAAAGGTGGCTTAAAGCTCAACATTCAGAAAACGAAGATCATGGCATCCGGTCCCATCACTTCATGGGAAATAGATGGGGAAACAGTATAAACAGTGTCAGACTTTATTTTGGGGGGCTCCAAAATCACTGCAGATGGTGATTGCAGCCATGAAATTAAAAGATGCTTACTCCTTGGAAGAAAAGTTATGAGCAATGTAGGTAGCATATTCAAAAGTAGAGACATTACTTTGCCAACTAAAGTCCGTCTCGTCAAGGCTATGGTGTTCCCTGTGGTCATGTATGGATGTGAGAGTTGGACTGTGAAGAAGGCTGAGCACCGAAGAATTGATGCTTTTGAACTGTGGTGTTGGAGAAGACTCTTGAGAGTCCCTTGGACTGCAAGGAGATCCAATCAGTGCATTCTGAAGATCAACCCTGGAATTTCTTTGGAAGGAATGATGCTAAAGCTGAAACTCCAGTACTTTGGCCACCTCATGCGAAGAGTTGCCTCATTGGAAAAGGTTGTGATGCTGGGAGGGATTGGGGGCAGGAGGAGAAAGGAACGACCGAGGATGAGGTGGCTGGATGGCATCACTGACTCGATGGACGTGAGTCTGAGTGAACTCCGGTAGATGGTGATGGACAGGTAGGCTTGGCCTGCTGCGATCATGGGGTCGCAAAGAGTCGGACACGACTGAGTGACTGAACTGAACTGAACTGAACGGGAATTTGCTGTTATGGCTCAGGAAACTCAAACAGGGGATCTGCATCAACCTAGAGGGGTGGGATGGGGAGGGAGTTCCAAAAGGTAGGGGATATATGTATGCCCTAGGCTGATTCATGTTGAGGTTTGACAGAAAACAGCAAAATTCTGTAAAGCAATAATCCTTCAATAAAAAAATAATTAATTAAAAAATAAAACATATCTCAAAACAAACAAAAATAAAAGGAATAGGAAAATCACCAACTACTTTGAAATTCAGCAATATACTTTTAGAAATAAAAATGTCAATGCACCAAGAAGAAAACACAATGCACATTAAATTCAGTAAATACTATCATAAGCAATAGCAGTCAAATACTTGAGGTGGAAGAAGAAGTCATCTCATTTCTCTTAACTGCTGAACATCCTCCTCCTTATTTTGATGCAAGGAGCTAGAGGCATGTCCCACAAAAGAAATGGGTGCATGCATGCGCGCTAAGTCTCCTCAGTTGTGTCCCGCTCTTCGTGGCCCCATGAACTGTGGCCCACCAGCCTCCTCTGTCCCTGGGAATTATCCAGGGAAGAATACTGGAGTGGGTTTCCATGCCCTCCTCCAGGGAACCTTCTCCATCTAGGGACAGAACCTGGGTCTCCTGTGTCTCCTGCATTGCAGGGAGGTTCTTTACTACCGGCACCACCTGGGAAGACCCAAGAAATGGATGCGTGCATGCTAAGCCGCTTCAGTCGTGTCTGACTCTTTGAGACCCTATGGATTGTAACCCGCTAGGCTCCTCTGTCCATGGGACCTTCCAGCAAGAATACTGGAGTGGGTTGCCATGCCTTTCTCCAGGGCATCTTCCCACTCCAGGGATTGAATCCATGGCTCTTCCATTCCCACATAAGAAGGCAGGTTCTTTACCACCAGCACCACCTGGGAAGCCCCAAGAAATGGATGCCTGTACTTAAATCGGCATGGTTAAAAGCAGGTGCTTGAATGGAAAAACATCAGGGAAACTATCACCCCATGTTCCCACTCCATCTCTAGGATGAGTGTCACAGGAAGGTTGCTATTTGTTCGTCTCTCCTCACTCCACCATACGTTTGGCCAATTGCTTTGGCTCATGGGCTACCAGTCCCTCATTGGCTGCTACTGTGGAGACTGGCTACATTCTCTGTCACTGGACTATCCCATCATCCCTGCAAGTGTGCAATTCAGTCAGGATTTTTGTTTTCTTTCTTTCTTTTTTTTAAAGCAAAATGTTCTAGGTTGCAAACAAAAAATAGGATCAGAGAAATCTGGATAAGGTAATTTCAAAAGATACGGCACTTGATTCCAGAAATTTAGAATTTTCTTATTTTACACTGTGTTTGAGTCCTATTTTACACATGGAAGTGAATTGGGATTGAAGGAATAGAATGGGTAAATGTGATTTTTATATCTTCTACTGCTGGTGCAGTGGTTTAGAATCTGACTGCCAGTACAGGAGATGAAAGAGACACAGCTTCTATCCCTTGGTCAGAAAGATCCCCTGGAGTAGGAAATGACAACCCAGTTCAGTATTCTTGCTTGGAAACTTTCAAGGAGATAGGAGCCTGGCGGGCTCCTGTCCATGGGGTCAGAGTCGGACATGACTGAGTGACTGAGCGCGCACACACACACACACACACACACACACACACACGCATACACACACACAATCGTGCTCTTTGTGAGCCTGCGTGCTACCTTGCTTCAGTGGTGCTTGACTCTTTGCAGACCCTATGAACTGTAGCCCACCAGGCTCCTCTCTCCATGGGATTCTCCAGGAAAGAATACTGGAGAGGGTTGCCATGCCCTCCTCCCGGGGATCTTTATGACCCAGGGATGGACCCTGCCTCTCCTGCGACTCCTGCATTGCAGGCGGATTCGTTACTGCTGAGCCACCCGGGAAGACCACACTGGTTTTTATCGGTTGCTATACTCATATAAAAATCTCTGGATGATACCTAAATATAGATGGGAGAATGAAAATGGAAAAGGCCAATGAAACTTTTAGGGAAAGAATTTTGACCATAAAGATCCCTGAAATCACTGAGAAACCACGAATAGAAATAACCATTTAGGAAAGGGACGAGTTGCAACATGTTAAGAAAAAAGGACACGATCTTCCGTCGAACAAATGACACAACCGACACATATTGAAGCAAAGTTAAAGAGGTTTTTAATGTTTTCTTTGGGGTAGAAATGTTTTAAAGATTAAATGTAGGGCCTAAGGGGTGAACCCTTAAGTCTGGTTTGCGATGGTCAGACAGTCCTGAGGCAGTTCATCTGCAGAGGTGGTATCTGATGACCGACTTGGTGGCCTCGGACGTGGCATACTTGCCGAGCTCCCCAGGCAACAGAAGACGCACAGATGTCTGGATGTCTTCGGTCATGATGGTGCAGCGCTTGTTGCTGTGGGCCAGGCGCCCGGCCTCTTCGGCAATCCGCTCGAACATATCTTTCACAAACGAATCCAGGACGTTCACGGACTCACGGGAAAGACTCAGGCCTGTATGTACTTGCTTCAGCACCCTAGGGAAATAGGTAGCAAAGCTTGAGAAATTGCCCTGACGGCAGCGGCGGCGACGGCAACGGCGGCCCTTAGCTGTCTTCTGCTTCGCCTTTCTTGGTTCCGCATCATAGGGCTCTGGTTTGGAGGTCTCTGCTTTCGCCATCTCCGTTTCAGAGGGCTCAGTTTCGGAGGTGCTGGTGTCTATGGTGATCACGTCTTCCTCATGGCTGTCAGAGGACGGTTTCCACACGGCAGTGCCACCATTCTCCATAGCGCAGCCCAGAAGAACAGTGAGGCCGTTGAAGGCCGTTGGTCGAGTTTATAGGCCCGGCTTTCCCTGACGTCACAGACACTGTCCATCTCTGATTGGATGCAAGGCAGGGAAGCCTGTTACTATGGCAGCTCATGTCCCGTGACACCGGACGTCCCACCTCCCAACTCCTGCCCTGCCCCTCCCCCATGTTTAACCCCCAGTCAGCCCATCTCCCCTGGTGGCTCTGATGGTAAAGTGTCTGTCTACAATGCGGGATACCTGGGTTGGATGCCTGGGTCGGGAAGATCTCATGGAGAAGGAAATGGCAACCCACTCCAATACCATTGCCTAGAAAATCATATGGATGGCGGAGCCTGGTGTCCATGGGGTCGCAAAGAGTCGGACATGACTGAGCGACTTCACGTTCACTTTCAGCCAAACTCAGTGAAATTCACCTAAGTTGGAAAATGAAACAATCAGTTAAAGCTTCCTGAAAGAGTATAACAGTCCTCCATAGCTCCAGCTCTTTCAGGCATCAGAGTGACTCAGGTCACTTGGTGGACATTTTACTCCAACACAGAATCTTCTCTTGGCTGACCTACAGTGGCATGAGCAGAAAGTCCTGGCTTCCCCAGCAGAGTGCTCCTGAAAATCATAGGAATGAAATGAACAGCTATTACCTCCAGAATTTATCAAAACCAGTGATCAGTATGAAGAGAATGACAGAATCCCATTCTCCAAATACAGAACACAAACAGAAATAGGAATACTTACACATATACACTAAAAATATGTAACATTTTGCAAATTATAAATTCTTGTCTTAAACCTCATTTAGGTCCCCCAAATACCACACATACTGGAATTGATTAATGATTTATAGTGGTTATTTCTCAAAAAATGATCACTCTTATTGCTGAGAAGCCACTAGGGTGAGTTAAAACGCATAAAAAGAGAGAGAAATAAAACACCTAGAAATAAACGTACCGAAAAAGAAAGTGAAGAAGAACTAAAAAGCCTCTTGATGAAAGTGAAAGAGGAGAGTGAAAAAGTTGGCTTAAAGCTCAACATTCAGAAAACGAAGATCATGGCATCCGATCCCATCACTTCATGGGAAACAGATGGGGAAACAGTGGAAACAGTGTCAGACTTTATTTTGGGGGGGGCCCAAAATCACTGCAGATGGTGACTGCAGCCATGAAATTAAAAGATGCTTACTCCTTGGAAGGAAAGTTATGACCAACCTAGATAGCATATTCCAAAGCAGAGACATTACTTTGCCAACTAAGGTCCGTCTAGTTAAGGCTATGGTTTTTCCAGTAGTCATGTATGGATATTAGAAGTGGACTGTGAAGAAGGCTTAGCGCTGAAGAATTCATGCATTTGAACTGTGGTGTTGGAGAAGACTCTTGAGAGTCCCTTGGACTGCAAGGAGAAGGAGATCAGCCCGGGATTTCTATGGAAGGAATGATGCTAAAGCTGAAACTCCAGTACTTTGGCCCCCTCATGAGAAGAGTTGACTCATTGGAAGAGACTCTGATGTTGGGAGGGTTGGAGGAAGGAGGAGAAGGGGATGACAGAGGATGAGATGGCTGGATGGCATCACTGACTTGATGGACGTGAGTCTGATTGAACTCCGGGATTTGGTAATGGACAGGGAGCCCTGGCATGCTACGATTCATTGGGTTGCAAAGAGTCGGACACGACTGAACGACTGAACTGAGAGCTCCTGTCCAAAATGCTAGTGATTAGGTCAATTAAACACATTCATTTATTGTCTCATACTTGTGGAGGCTCTAAGTCGAAATCAAAGTTTCATCTGAGTTGGATCTTTTGCAAGGTGTGAATGCATAAGGGGCCTTCATTCCTGGCCACTTTCCTTGGCTTGTAAATAGCTGAAATCTCCCTATACCTCCCCACATTTTCTTCCCTATATGTATGTATCTATGTCTGATTTTCCCTTTTCCAGTTCAGTTCAGTTCATTTCAGTTGCTCAGTCATGTCTGACTCTTTGTGACCCCATGAAACGCAGCACGCCAGGCCTCCCTGTCCATCATCAACTCCTGGAGTCCATCCAAACACATGTCCATTGTGTCGGTGATGCCATCCAACCATCTCATCCTCTGTCGTCCTTTTCTCCTCCCGCCCTTAATCTTTCCCAACACCAGGGTCTTTTCCAATGAGTCAGCTCTCCACATCAGGTGGCCAAAGTATTGGAGTTTCAGCTTCAACATCAGTCCCTCCAATGAACACCCAGGACTGACCTCCTTTAGGATGTACTGGTTGGATCTCCTTGCAGTCCAAGGACTCTCAAGGGTCTTCTCCAACACCACAGTTCAAAAGCATCAATTCTTCGGTGCTCAGCTTTCTTTATACTCCAACTCTCACATCCATGCATGACCACTGGAAAAACCATAGCTTTGACTAGACGGACCTTAGTTGGCAAAGTAATGTCTCTGCTTTGGAATATGCTATCTAGGTTGGTCATAACTTTCCTTCCAAGGAGCAAGCGTCTTTTAATTTCATGGCTGCCGTCACCATCTGCAGTGATTTTGGAGCCCAGAAAAGTAAATTCAGCCACTGTTTCCACTGTTTCCCCATCTATTTCCCATGAAGTGATGGGATCAGATGCCATGATCTTCGTTTTCTGAATGTTGAGCTTTAAGCCAACTTTTCTCTCTCCTCTTTCACTTTCATCAAGAGACTTTCCCTTTTTATATGGATATAGCTCATTTGGATTAAGACCTATTCTAATGAACACATTTTAACTTGTTTACTTGGTAAATACTCTATCTCCAAATATGATCACATATGAGTATGAGTGTTTATGGCACAGATACATTAAGTTTAGAGGCACAAAATCAACCCAAAGGAGATATACATTTTGAACTAATTGTGGGCATATCGCCTTCTTCTTCCATCTTATTAAAAGAACACTGGTGACCACTTATGAGAAACAAGGTGGCCCCACCACAGTCAGTTTCACAATTCTGTGAATGTTCAGTAATGTCATTTTAGTATTTTACCTCTTCTTCCCTCTGTGAGGGAGAAGATCATCTGTCATTCGCAATTGGTACAAAGTATTCTTTACACCTACATTTGTAATTATTTCCTATTGTGTAGGATATAAGAGCCTGTAAAGTACACCACTCTCAGCCAAACACTGAGACAAAATCCTGATAATTCACAAAATCAAACTTTTCCTGAGCCCTTCAGGAAAGGGACATGGCTCTACAGGACAGAAAAAAAAAACCAAAAGATTTTCTTTAAACTGGCAGAACCTCATGAGATTAAGAAAAAGAACTGAGGTCCTCATTTCACGCCAGTCAGAATGACTGCTATCCAAAAGTCTACAAGCAATAAATGCTGGAGAGGGTGTGGAGTAAAGGGAGCCCTCTTACACTGTTGGTGGGAATGCAAACTAGTACAGCCACTATGGAGAACAGTGTGGAGATTCCTTAAAAAACTGGAAACAGAATTGCCGTATGACCAGCAATCCCACTTCAGGGCATACACACCAAGGAAGCCAGAATTGAAAGAGACACGTGTACCCCAGTGTTCGTTGCAGCACTCTTTACAATAGCCAGGACATGGAAACAACCTAAATGTCCACTGGCAGATGAATGGATAAGAAAGCTGTGGTACATATACACAGTGGAATATTACTCAGCCATTAAAAAGAATGCATTTGACTCAGTTCTAATGAGGGGGATGAAACTGGAGCCTATTATACAAAGTGAAGTAAGTCAGAACGAAAAACACCATTACAGTATGAAAATGAAAGTGAAGTCGCTCAGTCGTGTCCGACTCTTTGCGACCCCATGGACTGTAGCCTACCAGGCTCCTCCCTCCATGGGATTCTCCTGGCAAGAGTACTGGAGTGGGTTTCCATTTTCTTCCCCAGGGGACCTTCCAGACCCAGGGATTGAACCAGGGTCTCCCGCATTGCCGGCAGACACTTTAACCTCTGAGCCACCAGGGAAGCCTACTAACGTGTATATATGGAATTTAGAAAGATGGCAATGATGACCCTATATGCGAGACAGCAAAAGAGACACAGATGTATAGAACAGTCTTTTGGACTCTGTGGGAGGAGGTGAGGGTGGGATGATTTGAGAGAATAGCATTGAAAGATGTATATTATCATATGTGAAACAGATTGCCAGTCCAGGTTTGATGCATGAGACAGGGTGCTCAGGGCTGGTGCACTGGGATGACCCAGAGGGATGGGACGGGGAGGGAAGTGGGAGGGGGGTTCAGGATGAGGAACACATGTACACCCATGGCTGATTCATGTCAATGTATGGCAAAAATCACTATAATATTGTCAAGTAATTAGCCTCCAATTAAATAAATAAACTTTTTTAAGTAAAATAAATATATTAATTTTAAAAAACCATAATGAATTTATAAGGACTGAAATGAAACAGTAACTTCTCTCTTCAAATAGAGGGGGAAATCAGAAACTTTTATAAAGTGAATAAAATTATTCACTATTGAAATAGTTGAGGAATTTACATGAGTGGTGTGACTTTATTTTCCCTTAAGTGCTCACCAATGTTCTCTGTATTATTATTATTATTATTATTATTATATGAGTATGTACACACCATTACTTATTATCAAGCATCCATGTTAGAATGCAGAGAAGTGTCTTATATACTATTAATTATGAAGCAATGTTATATAAATTGTACAAGGGACCATGAAAAACAGAGGGAGCTACAAAAATCTTACACTTACTAGCACATCAGCAGAAACATTCATAGATATATAAGAAATCATAAATAATCGCTCCCTTAATGCACTAAGTTCTGAAGTAATTTATAAGGCATCCATCAATAAATAACTTGTGATTATCAAAAATTCAATATTTTCCAAATTGCACAGGGATTTGGATACCCTTATTCATCAAAAAATTCTATATAAGTCTTTCCCTCAATATTCTACATTTATATGCTTGAAGAATTAAAAATTGCAACTATACCACCTAGTAAATGTCATACCAGCATTTATCTGTGAAAAAAAATTGGTTTCAATACAATGGAAAATTCAACAGCTATGCCCACCTAAACTCAAAATTCTTGTCTTCTCTGGGTTGAATTCCGTTCAGTTCAGTTCAGTCACTCAGGCATGTCCAACTCTTTGCGACCCCAAGAATCACAGCATGCCAGGCCTCCCTGTCCATCACCAACTCCCAGAGTTCACTCAGACTCGCATCCATCGAGTCAGTGATGCCATCCAGCCATCTCATCCTCTATCGTCCCCTTCTCCTCCTGCTCCCAATCGCTCCCAGCATCAGAGTCTTTTCCAATGAGTCAACTCTTCGCATGAGGTGGCCAAAGTACTGAAGCTTCAGCTTTAGCATCATTCCCTCCAAAGAAATCCCAGGGCTGATCTCCTTCAGAATGGACTCTGGATCTCCTTGCAGCCCAAGGGACTCTCAAGAGTTTTCTCCAACACCACAGTTCAAAAGCATCAATTCTTCGGCGCTCAGCTTTCTTCACAGTCCAACTCTCACATCCATACATGACTACTGGGAAAACCATAGCCTTGACTAGATGGACGTTTGTTGGCAAAGTAATGTCTCTGCTTTTGAATATGCTATCTAGGTTGGTCATAACTTTTCTTCCAAGGGGTAAGTGTCTTTTAATTTCATGGCTGAAGTCACCATCTGCAGTAATTTTGGAGCCCAGAAAAATTAAGTCTGATACTGTTTCCACTGTTTCCCCATCTATTTCCCATGAAGTGATGGGACTTGATGCCATGATCCTCGTTTTCTGAATGTTGAGCTTTAAGCTAATTTTTTTTCACACTCCACTTTCACTTTCATCAAGAGGCTTTTGAGTTCCTCTTCACTTTCTGCCATAAGAGTGGTGTCATCTGCATATCTGAGGTTATTGATATTTCTCATGGGGAAATTAAATAAATACTCTTGTTTAGGCTTCAGAGACAGCACAATAGGCCTCTGACTTTGCTTCTGACCAACCTGGACACTGCCCTGACTACTGCTGTGGCTGTCAGCCACATCTACTGTGAGTGTGGAAGAGAAACACAATTGATAGATAGGAAGTGGATCTTGCAGTTTGTTAAGTGCCTGGAGGAGGTCTGGCCAACCATTCCAGGATTTAGCAACTTTCCAAGATTTGCAGAACAAAGCCAACAGCATTGGAAAAAATTAACATCGTACCACAGCTGCAGTTTTGCTTACAGATTGAAAATGATAATCAGTTTGTGGCCTGGGATTATAAGCAGGGAACCCGGAACTGCAATCTTTGAAGTCTCACCCACGGAGTGGACGGGCTGCCTGGGACCTTTTCCCAGTTGGGGCTCCAGATGTGCTGTGTCACGTGACTTCCCAGAGCTGTTTAAGTCTGAATGCTGTTCGAAATCCAGATTGGTGATGTATCCTCTGCTCTATTTCTCTCTCTCTTTTTAATGTTAGTATATTGCAAGTAAGTTAGATAATTCTCTAATAACACTTGTATTGTTTATTTGTATATAATGAGTAGCTCATTTTGTTAACAAATCCTTTGAACCTGCGATGAAAGTGAAAACTTTTGACAAAACGACTATGGTAAAGTAACTCCTAAGAAATGTTTGTCACTTCTGGTAGGCAGAGGAGATGTATTTTCTTAGTCCATTTCTTAGGTTTCTTGACCTCCATTTAATTCTTTTATTCTCTTTATGAAGTATTTTGTAGTATTTCTTTCATCTATCTTCTAGATCATATATTCTCTCTCCATTTCTGTCTCGCTGTTTAAACTTTCTTTACCCTTCTGTTATGATGTTCAGTACTAGAAAGCTTATTTGTCTGCTGATAATTAGCTATTTATTACTCATGTCTTATGTATCTTATCATCTATTTAAATATGTTAGGTATATTTCTTGTACTTCGCATCTGATTATTAGTCTTTACAGGTTTTCATCTTGGTTTATAGTTTATGCTGATGCTGTCATTTTAGAGGGGGAAGTTGTATTTGCTCGGGAGGGGGGGCATTAATTGCAGGAATACTTGTGGAAGCCTCAATTAGGGTTAAGCTCCTCTAGTTGCAATTAGATTTGCATTTGCCATACGTTTGCAAACAGAAATTACTTGGGCCATGCTGATAGTATTAATTAGAATACCAAAGCTACATCAGTGCACTCTTTTGGTTACAAATGCTTTATCAAAATTTTATTCCCCACCCATAGCTAAAGACAAAAATTAGAATTTTCTTTGATCCTTTCTTAGTTATGAGAAAGAAAGTCCAGTTTTTCACTATGGGCATAGTCAATTAATCAGTTAGAATTATGTGTGTGTGTCAGCTGTCTATTGATTTGAGCCACTTTTCAAGCACATCTGAGTATTTGAAATACTCTTTAGCATAACTTTGTATATTACAATTTATAATGGGAACATTTAAAAATTTTCTAGCACAATTTCCAAATGTGAAATGTAAATATCTGTTAAAAATATGAACCATCCTAAGACCACTCAGTGATAATCACCTGATACCTAAGCTACACTGCAAAGTTCCAAGCGCCTTCACACATATCTGGTGCTGAAAGGGGCCTCTTTTCTTGTGGGGAGGTCTAGCAGGACAGACTAACCCTTTCCATGGTAGCTCTATGTCCTCAAACAGCAAGGCAGAAGGACATTCCTTCTTAAACCTTAGGCTGGTAAATGGCCTAATACAATTTCTACCAGTTTTATTTATTCATTGCTCAAAATAATCAGAAGCTTCATCAGCTCAAGAGGAGGGGGAAACAGACAAGACTTCTTATTGGAAGGAGTACTCAGGGACAAGCAATATTCCTGAATCTAATAGACACTGAAATTAAAGTCAAGCTTCTTGCAATATTTTTGTGTGCCATACACAGGGTAAGGCTATAGAAATAAGTGTTCACTATAATATGATGATTTCCTTGGATTGGCTTACTCTTTACTTACTACTAGGAGAGGGACACCTACTATTTAGTGGAATCTTATACTGCATGCCACAGCTTTCACACCAAAGTGAACTGAAATTTCTAACCATTATAGACATCGTAACCATTTATATAGACAAAGAAACAGGCAGATAGACAGCAAGGAGAATGTAAGTACAGATTTCTTGGTGAAAGGAACACAGACAGACCTGGCCTGAATAACTAACTTTTTTGATTTAGGAATACAGAGTTTTCTCATATACCTCATGGCCCTCTTCTTTTTGGGTCCTCTAATATCTGACATTTATTTGTAATTTGCCTCCTCGATTGTGAAAAGTGCATATCCACAGAGTCATAAATGGGGCAGTCTTGAGGAAAAAAATTAGGGAGAGGGAAAAGCATAAAAAACTGCCCTTGTATGATGTTGGAGTTTGGTTAAGGGAAACACTTTATTATATGTTTTTCACTTGAATTATTTTCCAGAGGATTATTTGAGATCATTGGAGGTTATGCTTTTATATCGAGATATTTCCTATGAAGCAGGCTCATCAAGAGAAGCATGGTTTCTGTAATCCTCTGTTAGAATCACTCAAAGGCAAAAGCATGCCTAATACTGGATCAGACACTGAAGTGAGATTCAGGAAATCACCTGGATCCTGGTGTCAGTTCTAACTCAGTAGCTGTGTGGCTCTGGGTAATGCTCTTCACCTACCAGAGTATGGTAAAGGACTCGAGTTTTCAGACAGTTATATTACACGGATATATTACATAAGCCAGTCCATTGACTTCCACAAGCACAGTAACCCTGCATATTACTCCTACTTAAAACAAATTTCCCTCAGGTGCATGACAAAATACCTGCTCAAGCATCAGCCCTACCATGCTATATGACTTCTGCTTCTCTTCACTTCTCAAAGATCGATGAATTCCACAATGCCTCTGTATAGAGGGATACTGCAGTTATTTCTGCAATATTTTGAACTGAACGAATTTCAGCTCTCGTTTATGTTTTACAGTAAATTCTATCATAGAGATGATGTTGAAAAACATTTGAACTATTTCCCTGGGGTTGAAACTTACAGTTTGTTACTTAAGCAGTAAAGCCCTTGTGCTAATTTGTGTTTGCAGTAGCCAGCACCACTAGGTCGTGATTATTCTTTAGGTGCCTGTTTTCTTCAATCACCCTGTGAAGTGAGCAGTTACGTATGCTCATTTCCCCTCTTGGTCTTCAGCAGTGAACCTCATTTCTCTCCCTCCTTCCTAGGTGGCAAGTCTCAGTCACCCATGCACTTCTGCCTTCATGGACTACATGATGCGGTTGTAAAACTGGTTTCCTAACGCCTGTATTTGATTATTGGATTCAGTAAATGTGAAACACACCTAGACCAGTAAAAATATGCTAGTGGGTTAGGTTTGCTGGCAGGAATTCTCACATAATAACAATGTATAAGATTTGACTGGAAAAACATTTGTATGTCATATGGGTAAACACTGGGATATTGAAAGCAGCAACAATGAGCACAACAGAAATGAAGTTATTCTGTGAAATAATGTCTTTTTCCTATGGGTCCATAGTTCTCTTTTCAAAAATGCAATGGCTCTGAAATGAGCTTTTCATTTCCAAAATTATATTCAGCTTGTCTGCAATCATCTCAAGGTCCCACCTAGAGATATTTTCTTGCCATTGCTTTGGTGGAAGAAGTTCCTGCTCTCCTTGGGAATCATATTCTTTTTTTGAGAATGACATTCTAACATGTATACTATCATGTAAGAATTGAATCGCCAGTCTTTGTCTGATGCAGGATACAGCATGCTTGGAGCTGGTGCATGGGGATGACCCAGAGAGATGTTATGGGGAGGGAGGTGGGAGGGGGGTTCATGTTTGGGAACGCATGTAAGAATTAAAGATTTTAAAATTAAAAAAAAATAAAATAAAATAAAAGTTCTCTCATGAGATTTCTCTAATTTTCCACAAGATGCTAAATAATATTCTTGATAATTGGACTCACATTTCCTAAATATTTAGTGCAGTGACCAAAGAGAGCCCTGGAGGTATAACAGCCCATCAGAATTCTTCTATATTGGACCAAAAGATACAGACCTTCATTGCCCATTCTTGAAAAGGCACTGTCCACTTCATACCTGTACTACTCAGGGAGGCTCTCTCTAGTATCTTGCCACAGGACCTAAATTCTTTTTCTTTATCTCATGAGGTTCTGCCACTTTAAAGAACGCCTTTTGTTTTTTCTGTCATGTAGAGCCGTGTCCTTTTCCTGAAGGGCTCAGGAAAAGTTTGATTTTGTGGATTATCAGAATTTTATGTCAATGTTTGGCTGCTGCTCCTGCTAAGTCACTTCAGTCGTGTCCGACTCTGTGCGACCCCATAGACGGCAGCCCACCAGGCTCCCCCGTCCCTGGGATTCTCCAGGCAAGAATCCTGGAGTGGGTTGCCATTTCCTTCTCCAATGCATGAAAGTGAAAAGTGAAAGTGAAGCTGCTCAGTCGTGTCCAACTCTTCGCGACCCCATGGACTGCAGCCTACCAGGCTCCCCCATCCATGAGATTTCCCAGGCAAGTGTACTGGAGTGGGTTGTCATTGCCTCCTCCTCTTATATCCTATCCAATACGAAATAATTACAACTGCAGGTGTGAAGAACATTTTGTAACAATTGAAAATGACACACTATCTTCTCGCTCACAGAAAGAAAAAGAAATAAAATACTAAAATGAAATTACTAAACATTCACAGAATTGTGAAAATGACTGTGGTGGGGCCACCTTGTTTCTCATAAGTGGTCACCAGTATGCTCTCTTTTTATTTATTTATTTTACTTTACAATACTGTATTGGTTTTGCCATACATCAACATGATGGAAGAGGCTGGAAATATTCTCATGTTTAGTTCAAAATACATATCTCCTATGGGTTGAATTTGTGCCTCTAAAATTAATGTATCTATGCCATAAACACTCATATTCATATGTGATCATATTTGGAGATGAGCATTTACCAAGCAAACAAGTTCAAATATGTTCATTAGATAAGTGTTAATTTAAATGAGTCATATCCATATAATAAGGGAAAATCTGACATACATACACAGAGGAAAGAAAATGTAGACAGGTATATGGGGATTTCAGTTATCTGCAGGCCAAGGAGAGGCCTCACACCTTGCATAAGATCAATTCAGATGAAACCTTGATTTGGACTTAGAACCTCCACAAGTATGAGACAAATGAATGTTGTTTAAGTGACCTAATCACTAGCATTTTGTACAGGAGCTCTAGAATACTTGAGAAAGTGTTGAAAGTGTTACTCGCTCAGTCGTGTTTGACTCTTTCTGACTCTATGGATTGTAACCTAGCAGGTTCCTCTGTCCATGGAATTTTCCAGTCAAGAATACTGGAGTGGGTTTCCATTTCCTACTCCAGGGAATCTTCCGGACCCAGGGATTAAACCTAGGTCTCCTGCATTGCGGTGGATTCTTTACTACCAAGCCATTTCCTAATACTGATAATATATATAAATGACCTTGATTAGTTTTATAAGACCAACTATAGATAATTGTGCTTGTTACCCTACTGTCAGAGTAGATAAATAACCAAACCTGTTACCTGCTGTCACCAGACCTGAACACCCCAGGAAGACAGTTATTGGTTCAGTCAGGAAAACCTCGCTGTAGAGTGGTTCAGTGACTGTGCCTACCAGTTTGAGTCCCTCCTTGGCTGACATGGAGTCAACATGAACTTTTTTAGCTTCTCTGACTGAATGAATGCTCTCACCATCCCTATGAGGTTAAGTTGCAAATCATGAAGGTTTTCCACTTCAAAAACAAGAGAATGAGGGGTGAAAAAGAATGACATTAGATTAGCTGAACAAGTTAGGGTAGAAACTTGTGATTATAGGAAGTTTGAAATGGGTTTGTTTGTTTGTTTTTGTTTGTTTTTGTTTGTTTTTTTCCTGAATTTTCTGTTGCACTTAACTTTTATGCTGTGTCGGAGTCTTCTTTTTATGTGAATCCATAAACAATGGTAATGTTGAGAAGGTTTCTGAATGGAGTATGCCTTTCCTATCAACACCATCATTCGTGAGTTGAGACTGGCAATTGTTATTTAAGCCGTGAAGCCATTTCCCTTATTTTGCATTCACAGTGACCCACAACACTGCAAGGTGATTGCTCACTAGGCGCTCTTATTTCCTCAATCATCAACTGAAGTGCATAATCACCAGTGTTACTCCCCCTTCCAATCTTCAACATCAAACTCTGCTTTTCCATCTCCATCCTAGATTTCCTGTGTATCAGAGACTTTTGAGGTCACAGTTATCCCCTCAAAACCCAATTGTGGTTATTTTCAGTGTTTTTTTTTTAATATAACTGATGTGTTCATTTAATGTCTGAATTTACAAATGTGAAAGAAACACAGCTCATTAAAATGTCTAATGGAATCTTAAAATGACTTCCTACACAAGATATGATTATATTTAGGTCTTCAGTCCATTTTGAGTTTATTTTTGTATATGCTGCTAGAGAATGTTCTAATTTTACTTTATTGCATGTAGCTATCCAATTATCCAAGCACCACTTATTGAAGAGACTGTCTTCTCTCCATTTGTACATTCTTGCCTTTTTAAATTGTAGATTAATTGATCATGGACTGCAAGGATATGCAACCAGTCAATCCTAAAGGAAATCAGTCCTGAATATTCATTGGAAGGACTGATGCTGAAGCTGAAACTCCAATATTGTGTCAAATGATGTGAAGAACTGACTCCTTGGAAAGACCCTGATGCTGGGAAAGATTGAAGGAGGGAGAGAAAGGAACGACAGAGGATGAAATGGTTGGATGGCATCACCGACTTGATGGACATGAGTTTGAGTAAGCTCTGAGAGTTGGTGATGGACAGGGAAGACTGGTGTGCTATAGTTCATGGGGTCGCAAAGGGTCACACATGACAGGGAGACTGAACTGAACTGAATTGACCATAAGCCCATATGTTTATTTCTGGGCTCTCCTGTTCTAGGATCCATGTGTCTATTTTTGTGCCAGTACTACACTGATTGGATTACTGTAGTTTTCTGTTCTAGTCCAAAATCAGGGAACCCGATTCCTCCAGTTCTGGTCTTCTTCTTGAAGATTGATTTGGCGATTCAGGGTCTTTCATCTTTCCATACAAAATTTAAAATGGTTTGTTTTAGTTCAGTGGAAAATGCCCTGGTATTCAATCCACATTGAATATGTGGATTGCCATTGATAGCATGGTTGTTTAAAGAATATCAATTCTTCCAATCCACAAACAAGGTAGACCTTTCCCTCTGTTTGTATTATCTTCAATGTCTTTGATCAGTCTTATTCTTTCTAAGTACAGGTCTTTCACCACCACCTAGGTACATTTATTCCTAGGTGTTTTATTTCTCTCTCTTTTTATTCTTTTTCTCTCACGCTGGTGGCTTTCTAGCAATAAGAGTGATCATTTTTTTGAGAAATAACCACTATAAATCATTAATCAATTCCAGATTGTGTGGTATTTGGGGGACCTAAATAATGTTTAAGAAAACAGTTTAAAATTTGCAAAATGTTAAATATTTCTAGTATGTATTCCTATTTCTGTTTGTGTTCTGTATTTGGCAAATGGGATTTTGTCATTCTCTTCATAGTGATCATTGTCTTTGGTAAGTTTTGGAGATAAGAGCTGGTCAACTAATTCCTATGCTTTTCAGGAGCTCTGTGCTGAGGATGTCAGGAAATTTCTGCTCTGGGCACTGTAGGTCAATCAGAAGGAAAAGATTCTGTGTTGGAGTAAAATGTCCACCAAGTGACCTGAGTCATTCTGATGTCTGAAACAGCTTGAGTTATGGAGATCAGTCAGACTCTTTCAGGAAGCTCTAACTGATTATTACATTTTTCAACTTAGATGACTTTGGTGACATCTTTGAAACTTCTCTTGCATCAACAGTAGACATAAATCAGCTGAGGAGAATAGATGACTGGCTGTCTCCTTCATGGGGCAGAGTTCAAAGATTTTTCCGGTGGAAGTCACGGAAAGTTTAAAGATACCACTGATTTTGACTGTCTGTGTGGTTAAACGTGGGGGAGGGGCAGTGGGAGTTGGGGGTGGGGCATCCAGTGTCACGTGACATGGGCTGCCATAGTAACAGGCCTCCTGCCTCGCATTTTATCCAATCAGATATGGACAGTGTTTGTGACTTCAGGGAGGGCAGGGCTTATAAACTCCGCCAACTGCCTTCAATTCCCGCATGTCCTTTCTTCTGAGTAGTGGGGACTGGTGGCTCTGACATGGCTCAGCCATCCTCTGACAGCTCTGAGGAAGACCTGGGCACCAACGAAGCCGGAACCTCCAAAATAGAGCCCTCTGAAATGGAGTCCTCTGAAACAGAGACCTCAGAAACGGAGCCCTCTGACACAGAGACCTCGGAAACCGAGCCCTCCGAACCAGAGCCCTATGATGCTGAGCCAAAGAAGGCGAAACAGAAGACAGCTAAGGGCCGCCGCCGCCGCCGCCGCCGCCATCTGAACAACTTTGCAAGCTTCGCCACATATTTCCCCAGGGTGCTGAGGCAAGTGCACACCGGCCTGAGTCTCTCTCACGAGGCCATGAACGTCATGGATTCGTTCGTGAAGGATATGTTTGAGCAGATCGCCGAAGAGGCCGGGAGCCTGGCCCGCTCCAACAAGCACTGCACCATCACGAGTGGGGAGATCCAGACAGCCGTGAGTCTTCTCCTGCCTGGGGAGATCGGCAAGTACGCAGTGTCCGAGGCCACCAAGTCGGTCATCAGATACAACACCCGCAGATGAACTGCCTCATGACCACTGCAACATCGCAAACCAAAGACTCTTATCAGAACCACTTGAAGGGAAAAGACCTGTAGTGATAAAGAGCCACGTCCATCCACTCTGGCTTCTTTAGGTATGCCCTACTTTCCATCTTTAAAACTTTTCCATCCCAAGGAAAACATTAAAAACCTCATCAAGTGTGCTTCAATAACGGTCGGTTGTGTCATTTGTTTGATGGAAAAATCGTGTACTTTTTTCTTAACGTATTGCAACGGGTCGCTTTCCTAAATGGTTATTTCTATTCGTGGTTTATCAGTCAGTGATTTTAAGTATCTTTATGGTCAAAATTCTTTCCCTAAAAGTTTCATTGGCCTTTTTCATTTTCACTCTCCCACCTATATTTAGGTTATCATCCAGGGATTTTTATATGGGATATGCTGCTGCTGCTACTGCTGCTAAATCGCTTCAGTCGTTTCCAACTCTGTGCTACCCCAGAGACAGCAGCCCACCAGGCTCCCCCGTCCCTGGGATTCTCCAGGCAAGAACACTGGAGTAGGTTGCCATTTCCTTCTTCAATGCATGAAAGTGAAAGTGAAGTCGCTCAGTCATGTCCGACTCCTAGCGACCCCGTGGACTGCAACCCACCAGGCTCCTCTGTCCATGGGATTTGTAACCGATAAAGAGTGGTGTATGCTTCCCGGGTGGCTCAGCGGTAAAGAATCCGCCTACAATGCAGGAGTTGCAGGAATGGCAGGTTTGATCCCTAGGTCACAAAGATCCCCTGGAAGAGGGCATGGAAACCCACTCCAGTAGTCTTACCTGGAAAATTCCATGGACAAAGGAGCCTGGTGGGCTACAATCCATAGAGTCGGAAAGAGTCAGAAACGACTCAAACCACCTAGATGCCGGCATCCATTTCTTGGGGCTTCGCAGTTGGAATCAGTGGTAAGAAACTTGCCTGCAATGCAGGAGACACAGGAGCCCTGGGTTTGATCCCTAGGTGGAGAAGGTTCCCTGGAGGAAGGCATAGAAACCCACTCCAGTATTCTTGCATGGATAAGCCCCATGGACAGAGGACCCTAGTGGGCTACAGTCCATGGGATCACAAAGAGTCTGGCAACACTCAAGAGGCTTAGCACACACAGATGCATCCATTTCTTGTTGTGGGACATGCCTCTAGCTCTTTGCATCTGTAAAAGAGGAGGAGGATCAGCAATTAAGAGAAATAAGATGACTCCTTCTACCTCAAGTATTTGACTGCTAATGCTTAAGAGAATATTTACTGAGTTTAATGTCCATTGTGTTTAATGCCTTTCTAAAAATCAGACTGCAGATTAATGGGGAAGGTACTGTGGTACTGTGCCAGTTCACTAAGACACTGCTATCGTGCTCTGTGTTTTTTGTGTTTGTAAATACAGAAATGCAATAGGATCACTGTTGAAAGATGTTACAGATGCAGCATAATTGGTCTAGAGAGTGAAGACTGGGAGTGTAAGGGAGGACAACACATAAGAAATCTAGAAAGAAAAAAAGAAAATTGGAATTTTGCATATCAGTTTCTTCACTCTATCTATTGTATATCACACATAAACTGCTTCTGAAGAACTCCATAGTACACTTTGGGAGAATGAGAATAAACTGGGAAATGAAATTGCTAGGAAAATAATTCAGAACTTACCGAACTCTGTCATGACTGACCTAGAGGAAATACTATAGCTAGAGTCAAGAGGTTGGAATTTTGTAGATCCTCCTAGCTTTTCTCTCATTGTTTTGCTGAGAATCAAATCCTTCACAGATTTTTACATCCAATAACAGTGGTACTGATAAATTCTTCTCAACTTTAAATTTTTTTATGGATATATTCATGAGTTGCAATATTATATTTGTTCAGGTTTACAACATAGTGCTTCAGTTGTTTTATATATTATACTCTGTTTACATTTATTATTAGATAATTGGTATATTTTCCTGTGCTGTACAGCATATCCTTGTTGCTTAAAGTTCAAAATGAATAGTTTAAAATATAATGAAATATTAAGTTCTAATGAAAAGCTTTGTAAATTACAAAGGACTGAAATCGCAGAGTGCTTTGTCTCTCTCCAAGGATGTAGTAAACTTGAAATCAATCTTTTAAAAAAGAAATAGGAGAATAGAATTATGGACAGAGGGAAAGGGGAGGAGAGAGTGAGATGCAAAGAAAGAGTAACATGGAAATTTACATTACCATATGTAAAATAGATGGCCAATTTGAATTTGCTGGATGGCTCAGGAAACTCAAACCAGGGCTCTGTATCAACCTAGAGGGGTGGGATGAGGAGGGAGTTCCAAAAGGGAGGGGATATATGTATACCCTAGGCTGATTCATGTTGAGGTTTGACAGAAAACAGCAAAATTCTGTAAAGCAATAATCCTTCAATAAAAAATTAATTAATTGAAAAATAAAACATATCTCAAAACAAACAAAAATAAAAGGAATAAGAAAATCACCAACTACTTTGAAATTCAGCAATATACTTTTAGAAATAAAAATGTCAATGCACCAAGAAGAAAACACAATGCACATTAAATTCAGTAAATACTATCATAAGCAATAGCAGTCAAATACTTCAGGTGGAAGAAGAAGTCATCTCATTTCTCTTAACTGCTGAACATCCTCCTCCTTATTTTGATGCAAGGAGCTAGAGGCATGTCCCTCAACAAGAAGTGGGTGCATGCATCCGCGCTAAGTCTCCTCAGTTGTGTCCCACTCTTCGTGGCCCCATGAACTGTGGCCCACCAGCCTCCTCTGTCCCTGGGAATTATCCAGGAAAGAATACTGGAGTGGGTTTCCATGCCCTCCTCCAGGGAACCTTCTCCATCTAGGGACAGAACCTGGGTCTCCTGTCTCTCCTGCATTGCAGGCAGGTTCTTTACTACCGGCACCACCTGGGAAGCCCCAGGAAATGGATGCCTGTACTTAAATTGCCATGGTTAAAGCAGGTGCTTGAATGGAAAAACATCAGGGAAACTATCACCCCATGTTCCCTCTCCATCTTTAGGCTGAGTGTCACAGGAAGGTTGCTATTTGTTCGTCTCTCCTCACTCCACCATACGTTTGGCCAATTGCTTTGGCTCATGGGCTACCAGTCCCTCATTGGCTGCTACTGTGGAGACTGTGGCTACATTCTCTGTCACTGAACTATCCCATCATCCCTGCAAGTGTGCAATTCAGTCAGGATTTTTGTTTTCTTTCTTTTATTTTTATTTTTTTTAAAAGCAAAATGTTCTAGGTTGCAAACAAAAAATAAGATCAGAGAAATCTGGATAAGGTGATTTCAAAAGATATGGTGCTTGATTCCAGAAATTTAGAATTTTCTTATTTTATACTGTGTTTGAGTCCTACTTTACACATGGAAGTGAATTGGGATTGAAGGAATAGAATGTGATTTTTATATCTGCTACTGCTGGTGCAGTGGTCAAGAATCTGACTGCCAATGCAGGAGACGAAAGAGACACAGCTTCTATCCCTTGGTCAGAAAGATCCCCTGGAGTAGGAAATGACAACCCAATTCAGGATTCTTGCTTGGAAACTTTCAAGGAGATAGGAGCCCAGTGGGCTCCTGTCCATGGGGTCAGAGTCGGACATGACTGAGTGGCTGAGCGCACACACACACACACACACACACACACACACACGCATACACACACACAATCGTGCTCTTTGTGAGCCTGCGTGCTACCTTGCTTCAGTGGTGCTTGACTCTTTGCAGACCCTATGAACTGTAGCCCACCAGGCTCCTCTCTCCATGGGATTCTCCAGGAAAGAATACTGGAGAGGGTTGCCATGCCCTCCTCCCGGGGATCTTTATGACCCAGGGATGGACCCTGCCTCTCCTGCGACTCCTGCATTGCAGGCGGATTCGTTACTGCTGAGCCACCCGGGAAGACCACACTGGTTTTTATCGGTTGCTATACTCATATAAAAATCTCTGGATGATACCTAAATATAGATGGGAGAATGAAAATGGAAAAGGCCAATGAAACTTTTAGGGAAAGAATTTTGACCATAAAGATCCCTGAAATCACTGAGAAACCACGAATAGAAATAACCATTTAGGAAAGGGACGAGTTGCAACATGTTAAGAAAAAAGGACACGATCTTCCGTCGAACAAATGACACAACCGACACATATTGAAGCAAAGTTAAAGAGGTTTTTAATGTTTTCTTTGGGGTAGAAATGTTTTAAAAATTAAATGTAGGGCCTAAGGGGCGAACCCTTAAGTCTGGTTTGCGATGGTCAGACAGTCCTGAGGCAGTTCATCTGCAGAGGTGGTATCTGATGACCGACTTGGTGGCCTCGGACGTGGCATACTTGCCGAGCTCCCCAGGCAACAGAAGACGCACAGATGTCTGGATGTCTTCGGTCATGATGGTGCAGCGCTTGTTGCTGTGGGCCAGGCGCCCGGCCTCTTCGGCAATCCGCTCGAACATATCTTTCACAAACGAATCCAGGACGTTCACGGACTCACGGGAAAGACTCAGGCCTGTATGTACTTGCTTCAGCACCCTAGGGAAATAGGTAGCAAAGCTTGAGAAATTGCCCTGACGGCAGCGGCGGCGACGGCAACGGCGGCCCTTAGCTGTCTTCTGCTTCGCCTTTCTTGGTTCCGCATCATAGGGCTCTGGTTTGGAGGTCTCTGCTTTCGCCATCTCCGTTTCAGAGGGCTCAGTTTCGGAGGTGCTGGTGTCTATGGTGATCACGTCTTCCTCGTGGCTGTCAGAGGACGGTTTCCACACGGCAGCGCCACCATTCTCCATAGCGCAGCCCAGAAGAACAGTGAGGCCGTTGAAGGCCGTTGGTCGAATTTATAGGCCCGGCTTTCCCTGACGTCACAGACACTGTCCATCTCTGATTGGATGCAAGGCAGGGAAGCCTGTTACTATGGCAGCTCATGTCCCGTGACACCGGACGTCCCACCTCCCAACTCCTGCCCTGCCCCTCCCCCATGTTTAACCCCCAGTCAGCCCATCTCCCCTGGTGGCTCTGATGGTAAAGTGTCTGTCTACAATGCGGGATACCTGGGTTGGATGCCTGGGTCGGGAAGATCTCATGGAGAAGGAAATGGCAACCCACTCCAGTACCGTTGCCTAGAAAATCATATGGATGGCGGAGCCTGGTGTCCATGGGGTCGCAAAGAGTCGGACATGACTGAGCGACTTCACGTTCACTTTCAGCCAAACTCAGTGAAATTCACCTTAGTTGGAAAATGAAATAATCAGTTAAAGCTTCCTGAAAGAGTATGACAGTCCTCCATAGTTCCAGCTCTTTCAGGCATTAGAGTGACTCAGGTCACTTGGTGGACATTTTACTCCAACACAGAATCTTCTCGTGGTTGACCTACAGTGGCATGAGCAGAATGTCCTGGCTTCCCCAGCAGAGTGCTCCTGAAAATCATAGGAATGAAATGAACAGCTATTACCTCCAGAATTTATCAAAACCAGTGATCAGTATGAAGAGAATGACAGAATCCCATTCTCCAAATACAGAACACAAACAGAAATAGGAATACTTACACATATACACTAAAAATATGTAACATTTTGCAAATTATAAATTCTTGTCTTAAACCTCATTTAGGTCCCCCAAATACCACACATACTGGAATTGATTAATGATTTATAGTGGTTATTTCTCAAAAAATGATCACTCTTATTGCTGAAAAGCCACTAGGGTGAGTTAAAATGCATAAAAAGAGAGAGAAATAAAACACCTAGAAATAAACGTACCGAAAAAGAAAGTGAAGAGGAACTAAAAAGCCTCTTGATGAAAGTGAAAGAGGAGAGTGAAAAAGTTGGCTTAAAGCTCAACATTCAGAAAATGAAGATCATGGCATCCGATCCCATCACTTCATGGGAAACAGATGGGGAAACAGTGGAAACAGTGTCAGACTTTATTTTGGGGGGGCCCCAAAATCACTGCAGATGGTGACTGCAGCCATGAAATTAAAAGATGCTTACTCCTTGGAAGGAAAGTTATGACCAACCTAGACAGCATATTCCAAAGCCGAGACATTACTTTGCCAACTAAGGTCCATCTAGTTAAGGCTATGGTTTTTCCAGTAGTCATGTATGGATGTTAGAAGTGGACTGTGAAGAAGGCTTAGCGCTGAAGAATTCATGCGTTTGAACTGTGGTGTTGGAGAAGACTCTTGAGAGTCCCTTGGACTGCAAGGAGATCCAACCAGTGCATTCTGAAGGAGATCAGCCCTGGGATTTCTTTGGAAGGAATGATGCTAAAGCTGAAACTCCAGTACTTTGGGCCCCTCATGAGAAGAGTTGACTCATTGGAAGAGACTCTGATTCTGGGCGGGATTGGGGGCAGGAGGAGAAGGGGACGACAGAGGATGAGATGGCTGGAAGGCATCACTGACTTGATGGACGTGAGTCTGAGTGAACTCCGGGAGTTGGTGATGGACAGGGAGCCCTGGCATGCTGCGATTCATTGGGTTGCAAAGAGTCGGACACGACTGAGCAACTGAACTGACAACTCCTGTCCAAAATGCTAGTGATTAGGTCAATTAAACACATTCATTTATTGTCTCATACTTGTGGAGGCTCTAAGTCCAAATCAAAGTTTCATCTGAGTTGGATCTTTTGCAAGGTGTGAATGCATAAGGGGCCTTCATTCCTGGCCACTTTCCTTGGCTTGTAAATAGCTGAAATCTCTCTATACCTCCCCACATTTTCTTCCCTATATGTATGTATCTATGTCTGATTTTCCCTTTTCCAGTTCAGTTCATTTCAGTTGCTCAGTCATGTCCAACTCTTTGCGACCCCATGAAACGCAGCACGCCAGGCCTCCCTGTCCATCATCAACTCCTGGAGTCCATCCAAACACATGTCCATTGTGTCGGTGATGCCATCCAACCATCTCATCCTCTGTCGTCCCCTTCTCCTCCCGCCCTTAATCTTTCCCAACACCAGGGTCTTTTCCAATGAGTCAGCTCTCCACATCAGGTGGCCAAAGTATTGGAGTTTCAGCTTCAACATCAGTCCCTCCAATGAACACCCAGGACTACCTCCTTTAGGACGGACTCGTTGGATCTCCTTGCAGTCCAAGGGACTCTCAAGGGTCTTCTCCAACACCACAGTTCAAAAGCTTCAGTTCTTCGGTGCTCAGCTTTCTTTATACTCCAACTCTCACATCCATGCATGACCACTGGAAAAACCATAGCTTTGACTAGACGGACCTTAGTTGGCAAAGTAATGTCTCTGCTTTGGAATATGCTATCTAGGTTGGGCATAACTTTCCTTCCAAGGAGCAAGCGTCTTTAAATTTCATGACTGACATCACCATCTGCAGTGATTTTGGAGCCCAGAAAAGTAAATTCAGCCACTGTTTCCACTGTTTCCCCATCTATTTCCCATGAAGTGATGGGACCTGATGCCATGATCTTAGTTTTCTTAATGTTGAGCTTTAAGCCAGCATTTTCACTCTCCTCTTTCACTTTCATCAAGAGACTCTTTCCCTTTTTATATGGATATAGCTCATTTGGATTAAGACCTATTCTAATGAACATATTTTAACTTGATTACTTGGTAAATACTCTATCTCCAAATATGATCACATATGAGTATGAGTGTTTATGGCACAGATACATTAAGTTTAGAGGCACAAAATCAACCCAAAGGAGATATACATTTTGAACTAATTGTGGGCATATCTCCTTCCTCTTCCATCTTATTAACAGAACACTGGTGACCACTTATGAGAAACAAGGTGGCCCCATCACAGTCATTTTCACAATTCTGTGAATGTTCAGTAATGTCATTTTAGTATTTTATCTCTTCTTCCCTCTGTGAGGGAGAAGATCGTCTGTCATTCGCAATTGGTACAAAGTATTCTTTACACCTACATTTGTAATTATTTCCTATTGTGTAGGATATAAGAGCCTGTAAAGTACACCACTCTCAGCCAAACACTGAGATAAAATCCTGATAATTCACAAAATCAAACTTTTCCTGAGCCCTTCAGGAAAGGGACATGGCTCTACAGGAAAGAAAAAAAAAAACAAAAGATTTTCTTTAAACTGGCAGAACCTCATGAGATTAAAAAAAAAAAAAAAAGAATTGAGGTCCTCATTTCACGCCAGTCAGAATGACTGCTATCCAGAAGTCTACAAGCAATAAATGCTGGAGAGGGTGTGGAGTAAAGGGAGCCCTCTTACACTGTTGGTGGGAATGCAAACTAGTACAGCCACTATGGAGAACAGTGTGGAGGTTCCTTAAAAAACTGGAAACAGAATAGCCATATGACCCAGCAATCCCACTGCTGGGTATACACACCAAGGAAGCCAGAATTGAAAGAGACACGTGTACCCCAGTGTTCATCGCAGCACTGTTTACAATAGCCAGGACATGGAAACAACCTAGATGTCCATTGGCAGATGAATGGATAAGAAAGCTGTGGTACGTATACACAATTACTCACCCATTGTAAAGAATGCATTTGACTCAGTTCTAATGAGGTGGATGAAACTGGAGCCTTTTATACAGAGTGAATTAAGTCAGAATGAAAAATACCAATACAGTATACTAACACGTATACATAGGATTTAGAAAGCTGGTAACAATGACCCTATATGTGAGACAGCAAAAGAGACACAGATGTATAGAACAGTCTTTTGGACTCTGTGGGAGAAGGCGAGGGTGGGATGATTTGAGAGACTAGCATTGAATCATATATATTATCATATGCGAAAAGATCACCAGTCCAGGTTCGATGCATGAGACAGGGTGCTCAGGGCTGGTGCACTGGGATGACCCAGAGGGATGGGATGGGGATGGAGGTGGGAGGGGGGTTCAGGATGGGGAACACATGTACACCCATGGCTGATTCATGTCCATGTATGGCAAACACACTACAATATTGTAATTAGCCTCCAATTAAAACAAATAAATTTAAAAAAAGAATTTGGCAATAAGCCCCCTCATGAAGCTCATTTCTTAGTATTATTCTGTAATGTTGAAAATTAAATTGATGGAATTTGAAGGGGAAAAAAAGATGTTATCTGCAACCTAAATTAAAATCAACCATGAAATCCAGTGCATACATTATTGTTGCAGCAATTAGAAATTGGAGTATCCACTGGAAAAAAAATTTAGAAGTGTACAGGTGACTTCTAGGAGAAACAAGTGTGAAATTTTCAAGTTCAAAAGTGTGAACTTTTCAAGTCACACTTTGAAAAGAGTGACTTCAGAAAATGCCTTGATGTCTATGTTGCTAATAGTTGCTGCTTCAAAACATCAGTTTTTCTTCCTATGAATCAGAAATGCATTACCAAACTGGATTTAGAAAAGGCGAGGAACCAGAGATCAAATTGTCAACATGTGTTGGATCATCGAAAAAGTAAGAGAGGTCCAGAAAAACATCTAATTTTGCTTTATTGAGGATGCCAAAGCCTTTGACTGTGTGGATCACAGCAGACTGTGGAGAATTCTTCAAGGCATGGAAATACCAGATCCCTTGTCTGCCTCCTGAGAAATCTGTGTGCAGGTGAAGAAGCAACAGATAGAAATGGACATGGAACAACAGACAGATTCCAAATCGGGAAAGGAGTATATCAAGACTGTGTAGTGTCACCCGGCTTATTTAACTTATATGCAGAGTACATCATGCAAAATGCTGGACTAGATGAAGCACAAGCTGGAATCAAGACTGCCGGGAGAAATATCAATGAACTTAGATATGCAGATGACACCATCCTTATGGCAGAAAACGAAGAGGAAGTAAGAGCCTCTTGATGAAAGTGAAAGAGGAGAGTGAAAAGGTTGGCTTGAAACTCAATATTCAGAAAATGAAGATCATGGCATCTTGTCCCATCGAGTCATGTCAAATAGATGGGGAAACAGTGGAAACAGTGGCAGACTGTATTTTGGGGGGCTCCAAAATCACTGCAGATGGTGATTGCAGCCATGAAATTAAACGATGCTTACTCCTTGGAAGGAAAGTTATGACCAATCTAGATAGCATATTAAAAAGCAGAGACATTACTTTGTCAAACAAAGTTCCATCTAGTCAAGGCTATGGTTTTTCCAGTAGTCATGTATGGATGTGAAAGTTGGATTGCAAAGAAAGCTGATTGCCAAAGAATTGATGGTTTTGAAATGTAGTGTTGGAGAAGACTCTTGAGAGTCCCTTCGACAGCAAGGAGTTCCAACCAGTCCATTGTAATGGGAGTCAGTCCTGAACGTTCATTGGAAGGACAGATGCTGAAGCTGAAACTCCAATACTTTGGCCACCTGATGCAAAGAACTGACTCATTTGAAAAGACTGATGCTGGGGAAGATTAAAGGTGGGAGCAGAAGGGGACAACAGAGGATGAGATGGTTGGATGGCATCACTGACTCAATGGACATAAGTTTGAGTGATCTCCGTGAGTTGGTGATGGACAGGAAGGCCTGGCATGGTGTAGTCCATGGGGTTGCAAAGAGTTGGACAAGACTGAGTGACTGAACTGATGGTTAGTTTTGCACACTGGTCCCAAAGCGATGGTCACTGCCAAAAGTAATTTCAAGATATCTAAGACACTAAGACAGTTCTGTTTTTAGGAGATTTGGGTGTTTTGCATTTGTAGACACAAATGAAATAGGATCATTGTTGAAAGATGTTACAGATGCAGCATGATTGGTCTAGAGAGTGAAGACTGGAAGCGTAAGGGAGGACAATACCTAAGAAATCTAGAAAGAAAAGAAGAAAACTGGAATTTTGTTAATGGTTGTTGAAGATGGAAGGGGGAGTAGTGATTCTGACTATACACTTTAGTGGGCCCTTTTGGAAAGAAGGGCAGCTAGTACCCAATCGCAATCTAACGGTGTGGTTTACTGTGAAGAGGAAATGAGGGAAATCCCTCACTGCTTGATCAACAAATTATTATCATTAATGCATGTAAAATAGTACTGATAGGTCAAATGTACCCCCATTGAAATTTTTTTCTCCATTACCTGTGTTATGCAATTCATTTGGAGTGTGGATTCAAAGACAGTGAATGAATTACTAAATCATTTTAAGGAAAAAAAATTATTACAGATTCTAATCTAACTGGAAAAATCTTAAATCTTCTAACTGAATGGTTTATTCTAACTTGTTCTGGCGAACTGTTTCTTCTCTTGTCCAGGCTTTACTCTTCTAATTTTGAAAATGGCAGCCTTAGTGATATTCCCCTCAGATGATGGGAAGTCCAATCAGAGAAGTGCAAGGGCAACTCTTCTATGAGTCAGCCAATCAGAGATTGGCCTGAGTGAGCCACAGCCATTGGTCTGAAGTTCAAGCCACTTTTTTCACGCCCAAGCAGTACATCCCTTCCTGGATGTTCAGCTTTGGTAACATGGACGGCATCAGGCGCCATTGTTTGCCTGCACTGTCTTTGCTGAATTGCTTGAATGATTCTAATTGTGGTCATTTAATATCATATTAGTTACCTGGGATGATGTACAAAATGCCTGAGATTGGTTTACTTGAGATACTTAGGGTCTCACATATCTGGAGGTGAAAGTTCAAATCAAGATGACAGCTAATTTGGGTCCTTTAGAGTGGTGTGAAGAAAGCGTCCGTTCCAGTCTTGTCATCTTGGTTTGTCAAAGTGGCAAAGAGACCCTTACATTTGTTCAGTTTCCTCCCTATGGGAGAGTCTCTGTGTCCATATTTCCTCTTTTTATATGGCTATCGGTCATTTTGGATTAGGAGGCATCCTAATGAATATAGTTGAACTTCATTCGTCCAGGTTAGATTGTATCTCCATAAACAATCACATGTCGGGTACTAGGGTTTAGGACATCAGCATAGGAATTTTAGGGAGAATGAATTCAACTCACATAAGACATGAATTTTGAGTTATAGGTGGGCATATCTCCTCACGCTTCCATTCTATTAAGAGCACATTGGTGTTTTTCACACATATACTGTGGTTTGATGCTTACCGGGTGGTGTAGTTACAGTTTCTTCATTCTTCTATGCTATGTAAGCATGAAATATTGATGGAAAGTCTTATTAAACTTTTTAATTTTGATAAATCAAAGGTTTCAAATAAGTCAGCAGTCTGTGATAAACTTGACTTTTCATAATATGTATCATTTAGTGGCTGTTCCATTGTAAATTATTTCAGAATTCAGTGAATTAAAGCAGCAATTATTTATCACTTCTCATGTATCGGTGGGCTGGCTGAATGCTTCTGTTGATCTGTCTGGTATGAATCAGTATTCATTTTGTATCAGAATACTGTAATCAGCATTCAATTTGTAGCTCCCTCTTTTTTCATGGTTCCTTGTACACTTGTGATATAACATTGCTTCAAAATTAATAGTGTATATGTAGGACTTTTCTCTGTTTGGTAAAATTGCTGTTTGGTTATAAGCAATGTTTTCTAGATTCTCCTATAACAATAATAAAAAAAGGGAACAGTAGTGACTGCTGCTGAGCTCAGTAGCTCAGTCGTGTCCAGCTCTTGGCAACCCTATGGACTGCAGCCTGCCAGGCTCCTCTGTCCATTGAATTTTCCAGGCAAGAATACTGGAGTAGGTTGCCATTTCCTTCTCTAACACTAACTTAAGGGAAAATAAGGTGACTGCACTCATGTAATTTTCCTCAACTATTTGAAGACTGAATAGTTGTATTTACTTTTGAAAAGTTTCTCACTGTCCATCTCAAAAGTGATGGAACATACACTTTCAATTCAGTCCTTACAAATGCTTTAAAATATTATCATTTGTGTTAAACACTGATTACATTCTGTTATGTTTGGTATCTGTTATTTGCTTGTAAAATAAGTTTTAAATTTCTCTATTGATTAGGATATTTAAACCTCAAAAGGATGACACTCAGTCAAACAGTGAGACAAATGATGGATAACCTACACAAATCAAAACTATTTTTGAGGCCTTGAGAAAAGGGACAGCCCTGTGCTGAAGGGACAAAACAGCAACTTTTTAACATTTCAGAAACCCACAAGCTCAGGAGAAAGACATGGGCAAAGCAGGATACTAGAGAGCTTAACCACTTCGAGTGTGTGCCGGTGGAGGGGAACATTTGCTGATCAAGGAAGACTCTAAAGGCCTTTTTTTTTTTTTTTTTTTGGTCCACAGTAGAACTCTGTTCTGCCATTACTTCTCAACAGTGTCTAGGGCCCATTATACTAAGGATTATGACAGGTAAGCCACAGGAATGGGCATATAACTTACATGCTTGAATATCATAAGAATCTTATGAAAATATTTCCAAAACATTGACTTCCAAGGAGACCAGGAAAAGCTATCACCAAAGGACCTGCAGGTAAATACCTCTTTGTAGTACCTCAGGATGCTCTTACACACCTGGAACAAAATGTTGGATGAGAAGAACTCTTGGTAAAGCTCAAGGACGACTGAATCACAGGAAATTTAACAAAGAGTGAAACAGTGGGGGTTGATGCTGAGGAGACTAAGGCCAAATAAGCACAAATGTTACCTGAATTCAGTAGGTATTCGAGGAGAAAGGACACCTAGTGAACACTCATAATTTAACACTGGAGTTTGCTGAAATAACATTTGGAAAGAACTTTATGTTTAATAACAAAAGATGAGCAAGAACTTGGAGAAAATAGTATTAATAGGATAAATATACCCCATTCAAGCCGTGATAACAGTATTTGTATCATAGAATTCATTTGGAAATATAGTCAAGGTCCCAAACCCAGTGCTAAAATAAGTACAGCAGAATGTTCCAGAAGCAAAACATATCCAGAGTGGAAGAAACTGAAGTTACTTTTCTGACTGGTTCAGATCAATCTTATTTGGTTTTTTCCTGAAGAGTACATTCTCCCGTTTTGGAAAATTGGGAGCCTTCGTGGCTTGCACCTCTGATTTGTGACGATGCTGGAAGCATCCAATCAGAGCAGCCCAAGCGCCGCTTGGGACTGGCTCAGCCAATGAAAAGCCTGCAGTTCCTGAGGCACAACCCTTCACTCAAGGTGGGAACACTGTCCTGGGCTGAAGCAATAGGAGTCTTAGTGGCACCTGCAGCCTTTGATATTGAGGTAGGCAAAGGATGTGGTTCCTGGCCATTGGGCCAAAATGTTATAGTGTGACACAGGATACACCAATCACAGCCTTCTGGGGAGGTTTGACCTTTGGAGGTTATGGAGTGTATTGGTATGGTTCACTCCCTGTGGTTTGTCTCTTGGCTGCTGTTTAATCATGGTGCTTTAATGATATGAATTCAGAGACTGTCCTGGATAAGTCTTTTGTTCCTTGCATCAAAAAATGGCAAGAAGTTGATTGCTAATATTTCAGGTAAGATTTTTAAATTCTTAGTTGTAGATGGAACTCTTCAGATATTGAATGGTAAGATTTCACCACTGTAACTTTCCAGTACATTTTCTAGTAATAAAATTCAGCTTTTCCCACTTCATGACTGACATCACCTTTTTAACAGTAGAAGTGGCTGTCCCTTAAATGTCTAAGAGGAAACACCATAGGAAGCCTAATCATTGGGAATGAAACCACATTGATGAGTCCCATTTCTTCAATTCTTTCAAAGTCTTATTTTTGGTTCCATTTCTTATTTCTACATAAATATATTTTTAAAATACCATTGAATGCATTATTGTATATTCTTGAAAGTTATATGATTTTAATTTTTGTGTGTTTCTCACTTATTGGTTCCCTTTTTCACCCCATGGTGGCTTCTTAAACAATGAGGTAACATTTTTTCCCCAAACAAGTACTCTGATATACATTCACCCTGTGGGTTATTTTTCAGAACCTAAACTATGTCAACATCTTTTTTCATTTGATATATACTAAATATTTTTAATAATTTGATACCAGCATATTTCAGTATGTGTTTTCTACATAGAGACTCTGATTTTGCCATTTCTCTTTCCTGATGTCATGAGAGTTTGATCAGGCCTGGAGAAAATACTAGGCCAGTTATCTCCATGATTTCCAAGAGCACTACTCTGTGTACAAGGAGCTGACTTTGCACTTCTATGTCCATCTGTGTCTAGCAGGTTGTGGAGCACTTTTTCATTAAATTTGGCATTTCTTTAAACGTCATGTGTGAATTATTTTCTTAACAATATCATTGAGAGTTGATCAGATATGTCTCCTTCCTGGCTCCTTCCATCAAGGGCTCGATCCTCACCTCCAGAGAGACCCTCTGCACAGATCCTCTCCAGACAGCACTCTGCACCTGGTACTGCCAGGGGAGATTGGTGAGCACAATGTGTCTGAGGCCACCAGGGCTGCCATCAGATATGCCACCCACAGATGAGCTGCCTCAGGATCACCTGAACATCACAAACTGAAGGGTTTTTTTTTTTCTTCTTTTATTTTCTTTTTTTACAGAGCCACACCCTTGGTGGGAGAAACTTGGAGCTCTCAAAAATAGGTTGTGTTCCAGTTTTCAGACCTGTGCCATATCCCCCTCTTTGAAAATCTTTAATGGTGAAGAAAACACTATCTCACATTATTAGATCTACAAGAAAAATGGCTCTAGTGCAGTTTTTAAAAGGAAAATCATTTACATTCCCTAAGCATATATGACTTCACCACTTTCTTAATGGTAATTCTCCCAGCATCAGGGTCATTTCCAATGAGTCAACTCTTCACATGAGGTGGCCAAAATATTGGAGTTTCAGCTTCAGCATCAGTCCTTCCAATGAACACCCAGGACAGATCTCCTGTAGGATGGACTGGTTGGATTTTCCTTGCAGTCCAAGGGACTCTCAAGAGTCTTCTCCAGCACCATAGTTCAAAAGCATCAATTCTTCGGCGCTCAGCCTTCTTCACAGTCCAACTCTCACATCCATACATGACCACTGGAGAAACCATAGCCTTAAGTAGACAAACCTTAGTCGGCAAAGTAATGTCTCTACTTTTGAATATGCTATCTAGGTTGGTCATAACTTTCCTTCCAAGGAGTAAGCGTCTTTTAATTTCATGGCTGCAGTCACCATCTGCAGTGATTTTGGAGCCCCCCAAAATAAAGTCTGACACTGTTTCCCCATCTATTTCCCATGAAGTGATGGGACCAGATGCCATAATCTTCGTTTTCTGAATGTTGAGCTTTAAGCCAACTTTTTCACTCTCCTCTTTCACTTTCATCAAGAGGCTTTTTAGTTCCTCTTCACTTTCTGCCATAAGGGTGGTGTCATCTGCATATCTGAGGTGATTGATATTTCTCCCAGCAATCTTGATTCCAGCTTGTGCTTCTTCCAAAATTCATGCCTAGCATTCCTCAAAACTTTCAAATCATAACGCTCTCAGAAAATAGTCTTGTCATCTTCCTAACTCTAAATAGGAGTGACAGTAGCATTTTATCAGCAAACATTATATTGGGCTATCCTTTGATGTCCATGTTTTTTCACAATACCATTTTTGGTTTCAAAAATCTTAGTTACCTAAGAGATATCAAACATGCACTAGAGTCATCTGAACAGCAACTGAGATTCACACGTCTTTTTTCTTTCTGCTTATTCATATAAATCACATTAACATTTTTCCACTCTTCAATCACGTTAGCATTCTGGGGAGGAAATACCTTCCTGAGGTAGGTTTCCTGGGCCATTAATTAGGTCCTTTCCCATGCAGACTCATGAGGACAGCGGCCAGCATTGTCAGAGCTCTGTTTTCTCATGACTTCTCTACCCTTGGCCACTGGATTCCTTCAACAGTCCCTGAAGTCCTACTGTGTCCTGGGGGTTTCAATTGCCCTGTAGAAGTCCACACCCAGGGCCTAGCTAGACTCTGATTTAAGGCAAAGCAGGGGCTACTGGAGTGGGCATGAACCCATACGTAGTCTTTTAGCACGTGCTTTTGTTAGAGTCCTCAGTTCTCCATGCTCCACATATTTCATGCGCAGCTGTGCTGAGAGGGTATCTGAATTCAGTGGCACTGGCTCCCAAGTAGAGCACATTCTGCATTCCAGGCATACTTCTACCCCTGATTCTTGACTGCTCCAGGACCAACACACTAGAATGTACACAAAAGCCCTCAAAAGCACCTTTGCAATGTGTTTCTCCTATATTCCATCTCATGGAGAGGTGTGCTACTCCCCTCAGGTCGACCTCGAATCTCAGGCAGAAGCACCTGCCCAGCAGGTATGCCAGGGTTGCGCAGGGACATGATGTGTGAAGCTGTTCGCCTCTTCATAGGGATGATCACTGTATAATTTCTTGTCCAATTATGCAGACCCTTTTGAGAGTCAAAGGAGCACTACAAAGAATTGTGCTGGGACAACACGGAAAATCAGGGCATGTGGACACACTTCAAGGGAAAAATCCTGGGGAAAGGGAAAAGACATCACTTAGGACTGGGGAATTAAAGAGCATTAGGGGTCAGTGGGTGGGGAAGGCAGTGGCACCCCACTCCAGTACTCTTGCCTTGAAAATCCGATAGATGGAGGAGCCTGGAAGGCTGCAGTCCATGGGGGTCGCTGAGGATTGGACACGACTCAGCGAGTTCACTTTCACTTTTCACTTTCATGCATTGGAGAAGGAAATGACAAACCACTCCAGTGTTCTTGCCTGGAGAATCCCAGGGAAGGGGGAGCCTGGTGGGCTGCCGTCTCTGGGGTCACACAGAGTCGGACACGACTGAAGTGACTTAGCAGCAGCAGGGGTGGGAAAAGGAGAATGCCTCACTCCTCCAAGTTTTGTTCTCCTCGGAATTCGGGTGCCTTTGATCTCTAGAGACAAATAGTACTGCATAGCACATGAACAGGGAATAGACACACAACAGGTTGACAGTGTTTGTTTGCGTCCTGTAAATACTTTGAGCAGTGCGACTGTAATCGGCAGTAAAAGTGATTAAGGACAGAAGTTTGGGAGTCCAGTTAGACCTGGATTGAAACACCAGCTGTCCTTCCTAGATGTGGTGCTTTGGGTAAGTGACTTGACCTCTCTGAACCTCAGTTTCCTCCTCTGTGGAAGAGGGTCTATAAGACTGTTGTGAGGACTCAGTGAAATAAGGCAGATGGAATGCCACGTTTCCTCGGTGTCTTTGGGGCCAACTCAGGTCTCTGGGCCAGCTGTTCCTCCTCACTCCAGTGAAAATTCGCCCCTCGCCCTCTCCCTTCCTAATCTTATTCACCTTCCCAGTCTTGGCTCCAATCCTACCTCCTCTATGAAGATGACTTCACGACCCCAGCCTACTGTAACTCCCCTAACCTTCAGCGTCTTCACCTGCACATGTAAAAAGGGTATACTATTGACAATGCCCCTACAGAGGGGCTGGGATCAGGACTGAATGAGAGTGTAGACGTAGCCTGACAAGTGCAGTGTCTGGTAAAGGCCTACGGTGGGTTCTCAGGCGGTTTCTCTTCCCATTCCCTGAACCTTCATGATGTTCATCATGGTTGTGATCAGGTGCAGCCTTCTATAGGCAAACACTCAGCTCTTCGTTCATTTGTAATGTCATAGAGTTTGGGGTCACATTTTAACCCTCCTCACTCTTCAGGAGCCAGCTCCACACAAATTGCCATAGAAAACCTTTTTTATTTGAGCACTTTAGGATTCTAGGTAGCAGGCACTCTGCTGGATATGTTATGCACATCTATCTAGAACTTAAACTCTGTTCTTATAGTTTCCTCACAGAACAAGCAGGTGAAAGTCTCGCTGTCAAGAAGACTGAGGCTCTGAGACATTTGGTTAAGTACAACCCAAGCTCCCCACATAAGTAAGTGTCCTGGCCGGAAATCAAGTCTGAGTTGACTTCTATGTGAGATTAAGTGAACAAGGAATGGCTCAGAATGGGTGGGTGGGAGGACAGAGAGAAGTAGACACCAGAGGAGGGACACCTGCATCCTTACTTGGACTTGTAGAGGGAGGCTGCTTGACAAAAACATTTAGATAATAAAAGAAGTTAGATTCAGTGGGTCCCCAGCCATTTTCAAGAGAAATTGTTAAACAAACAGGGGTTAAACAAACATCCATTGAAGAGGATCATTAGCTTGCAAAGGCTTGCTTTCTCTTGTAATCAAGGCAGAGCATTTCCCTCCAATAGGTCCTTGGTAAAAACGAGGACCGTTTATCAAGCCTGCAGTGGATTAGTAGGTGTGGAGACAACTTCTGCTGCACTCCTGTATCACGTGTGGTGATGGAGAGAGCAGAGGGTATTTTACATTTCATTCGGTGGACTCCAAATTTGTATGCCTTTCCTCTGGCCTGAGAACCCATGATAATGATGTCACAGTCTAAAAGGCTGGTAATCCTCAGCAAAACACAATGCCAACACTTCCAGCCATTGGCCTGAGGGAATCAGGGTGGCGGGACTGGGCTCAGCTAGGACTTGCCCAGCCACTAGAGGCAGGTCTCCTACAGGTGAGTGCTTTAGGGGTCTATGAACTGTCTCATTGGGCCCGCCAGATGTTCCAGAGGCCTCCCACACTAAGACACGGCAAAGAGCCCATCCTTGGCTGAGTTCTAGGTTCCAGCTCTCCTCCTGCCTTGGCTGCCAGACGTTATTAGCCTTAGTGGGGGAGCAAGGATCACCCAGACTCTCCCCTGCCTTGACTGGCTGGCCTCAGGAGCATCCTACCCATTCCCTGCTTCTCCTCACAGTAGCCTCCCCTAAGCCCTGCTTAGGGAAGCCTTGGGATACAAGGAGCATGAAACTTTCCATGGGTGTCAGGGAGAGACCTGAGCTCTGATCCTGGCACACTTGTGTCCTGAAGGGGGTGAGGCATGGAAGTAGACTCAACATTCCACTAATGGGTCTATTCTTTGTCCATCAGCAACATAAACAGCACTCACCTCCCAGGCTTTTAGAGATCCTTTTGAAGGGTTATCATGTGCCTGCTCCCAACTTCCCAGAACCAGGGAAAGGTGAACTCTCAGAAAGGCAATAAAACTGTCAAATCTGTGTGAAATCATCCATGTAAGCTGTGCAACATTATGTCGCAGTATTATTTTCTTTCTTCTTCTGGGCAACAGGATAAAAATTGGTAACTGCTTCTTAGTACAGAGGAAAAAATGAAAAAGTGCTATGGCCACTTTCAAGTCATTTTCAGTTCTCCAACCACAGTATTTTAATTATGCTATCCTCATGAAGTTCAGGAAATTTCATTGTAGGCTTTAGAGCCCACCTGCATTCATTCAGTCAACAAACATTTACTGACTACCTACGACATCAGGCACTGCGTGCTGCTGGGAATCACTAAAGTTGACTCTGTGAACTGGTTAGTGACTAGAAAAAGGAAGCAGATACTTTTGACAGATATTGAAAATATATTAAATGTTGTGACAGAGCTGTGTCCAGGTCGTTTGAGGAGCATAGCAGAAGGGAATCCATCCCAGATAGGGGGTAGTCAGGAAAACATGTGGTTATAGGGGAAGCAGAAATAACCCTCAGTGTCTGACATCCCATGTTGGAGGTGGAGATGCTGGTAGGAGAAGGGAATCTAGGATTCATTTCCTTTTATTTTAAACGATTTTCTGTCCAGTAGGATAATTCAGAGAAGCATAGTTTCTAGGTGCCTCAGATATGCTCTAGAAATGAAAGGGTGATATGACATTGGAATGAGATTCCAGAGATCACCCAGGTTCCTGGAGTCAAATCTACTCAGTAGCTATGTGACCTTGGGTAAAGCCATTCACTACTCTGAGTATATCCCATCTAGAAAAAGTCACTGAGTTCCTAGAAGTAATACAACTCACTATGGCGTTGCAACCGTTATAAACAGCACAGAACTAATGAACATAATTCCCCCTTAAGGGAATTACCAATGGTAAATGACCAACTTACCAATGGCGTATGTAAAATACCTGGAGAAGTATCATGTCTTCCCAAAGCCAAATAGTATTTGGCTGACTTCAACACACAAGATCTGACATTGTTCTTCACTACCCTTCTGTAGGAAGATGTTGGAAGCACGAGAGTTACTTATGGACAGCTCATAAGATTTCAGAAGAATCCTGAGGAAACAGCAGAGGTCATGAAAATCAGGAATGGCCTTATCACAATGCCAGAGGTCAAGGCCTGGATTCATGACCTGCTAACAGGGATCTGGGGTGCTTTCTTGCTCCGCTAATGTCCACCAGTGATCCTACTTTTTAACTTCCTTACAATATGGAAAAATCATAAATGCACAGTTTCTTCAAAGTTACTTTTCCCCCACCCCACACTCATTCTCCTCTCATCCAGGTGTGACAGAAGAATGAGGAAAACGATGGATCAGGAACCAGGAGCTGCCCATTTCCTTGACCCGTGTATTAAAAGCTGGGTGTGATTTCTTCCTGCCAAGACAACCTAGCGGGTTCTATTTCTGTCAGGTCGATTGCTTGGAGAAGAACAAAGAATACTTCAAAAATTTTATAGCTAGAGAAGGAAAACAGGATCTAGGCAGGGGTGATTATTATAATCACTGTTGATAGCAAGGAATCATATCCCTTTCCCACTTCAATCTCAAAGGTTGGACGTTCCTGAAAGACTTTTTTTTCTTCAGCCCAGGACAAGTGTTCATACTTTGAGTCAATGGCTGTACCTCAGAATCTGCAGGCTTTTCACTGGCTGATCCAATTCTTAGTGGCAAGTGGGCTTCTCTGATTAGATGTTTCCAGAATCCTCACGATGCTGATCTGAGAGTCAAGAATGCTTCCATTTCTTCAAAGATAGGAGGATGTATTCCTGGGAAGAAACCAAATGTGATTAATCTGAAGCAGTCACTTCAGTTAATAATAACTTCAGTTTCTTCTGCTTTGGATACTTTTTGAAAGAATGTTTCTTGAACATTTTGCTCTAATTATTTCTGTGCTGTGTTTGGGTCCTCGATTCTGTTTCCAGATGATTTCCCTGACACAAGTAATGTTGGAAAAGTTGAGTGGGGTGGTGGTTGTTTTGTCGCTGTCACGTCTGACTCTTGGGACACCCTGGGCTATAGCCCGTCTGGCTTCTCTGTCCATGGTATCTCCCAGGTGAGAACACTGGAGTGGGTTGCCATTTCCTCCTCCATTGAATAGCGTCTGTGTGTCCTAGTAAAACTATTGTGTCTGAGTTGATGGTTTCCATTTGTTTTTATATCAGTAAAGTTCTTTCTCTTAGTTTATCATTTCGGTAAACTACACTGTTAGATCGTGATTGCTCACAAGCTTCCCTTTCTCTTGATCACCATTTGAAGTCAGTAATCACGTTTGCTAATTTGGTCTTATGCTCTTCAACATCAAATCCCATTGTTCCTCCCTTTCTTAGATTTCCTGTGTTTTCATCATCCTTGATGCTGAAGCTGAAACTCCAGTACTCTGGCCACCTCATGGGAAGAGTTGACTCATTGGAAAAGACTCTGTTGCTGGGGTGGATTGGAGGCAGGAGAAGAAGGGGACGACAGAGGATGAGATGGCTGGATGTCATCACTGACTTGATGGACATGAGTTTGGGGGATCTCCGGGAGTTGGTGATGGACAGGGAGGGCAGGTGTGCTGCGATTCATGGGGTCACAAATAGTCCGAATTGACTGAGCGACTGAACTGAACTGAAGTGAACTGAATCATCCTTGGACCCCCAGTCTTCACTTGCCATCCTTACTGTAGTGTATTTTAAATATTGTTTAGTATTGCTTCTGCCTTACTTCTGAAATTACACATGCATAACGTCCAAGCATAATTAGGTATATCGTAGTGTTGTAGGTTTCCTAAAATCTCACCAAATGCAATGATCATGATAGAAAATAAATCACTTACTAAAAGTGCTGTGTTTTCAAACTGGCCCATGACACTGTCTTTGACAATGTACAGGGCTTTACCAAGAGCTCTTCTTGTTGAAAATTTTGTTCCAGGTGTGCAAGATGATCCCGAGGTACCACACAGGCACATCTACTTGCAGGTGATCTGGTGTTAGTTTTTCTTGGTCTCCTTTGAAATCAAAGTCCTTTCATCAAATGAAAGTGAAAGTCACTCAGTCATGTCGAATTGTTGCGACCCCCATGGACTATACAGTCCATGGAATTCTCCAGGCCAGAATGCTGGAGTGTGCAGCCTTTCCCTTCTCCAGAGGATATTCCCAACCCAGGGATCAAACCCAGGTCTCCTGCATTGCAGGCAGATTCTTTACCAGCTGAGCCACAAGGGAAGCCCAAGAACTCTGGAGTGAGTAGCCTATCCCTTCTCGAGCAGATCTTCATGTCTCAGGAATCGAACCAAGGTTTCCTGCATTGCAGGCAGACTCTTTACCAACTGAGCTATCAGGGAAACCCCAACTGTTGTCATAAAATTCTTATCATACAAGAATGAAAATAATCAGCATCAGGGAATTCATTTATTTCAAATCCATAGTCTAACGATCTCCAGGACAGTTATGGAGGGGTGGTAACTCATCAGAATTCTACACTGGACCAAATAAAACTAAAAACCAAAAAGAAAACATTCTTGATCAGGCCCCATTTGTAGCCCCATAGCAGTGAGTGATTAAGGTCTTTCTAGTATCCTGCCTTGCCCAATTTTTTTCTCTTGAGTTTATGTATTCATTTATTGCAAATCCTTAGTCTAATGATCTCCAGGACAGTGTTTGAGGTGTGATAACTCATCAGAATTCTACAATGGTCAAAAAAGCTGAAAAAAAAAAAAATAAGATCCTTGATCAGGCCCCATTTGTAGCCCCATAGCACTGAGTGATTAAGGTCTTTCTAGTATCCTGCCTTGCCCAATTTTTTTCTCTTGAGTTTATGTATTCATTTATTTCAAATCCTTAGTCTAATGATCTCCAGGACAGTTTTTGAAGGGTGATAACTCATCAGAATTCTACACTGGACCAAAAACACTAAATAAAAGAACATCCTTGATCAGGCCCCATTTGAACCCCATAGCACTGAGTGATTAAGGTCTTTTAGTATCCTGCCTTGCCCAATTATTTTCTCTTGAGGTTATGTATTTCTTAAAATGATTTTCTTTTAATGTATTTCTGAAAAAAAATTAAAATACTTTCTGTTTTGTATCTCGAGTGTGGTGCTGTCTCTTTGATCAGAGCCTGAAGAACACTGTTGATTTCTGTGGTTGTCCATATTTTGCCTGTTTGCCTGACAGTGACTTTTTTTAGAGGTTTTGATACTCTAATTGATGGGGGAAAATGTGTCTTATTTTAAAACTAAAACGAATATCAAACATAACTGAAGAAACATTGGGGTTTCAAACAAACCAGACTGAGGGGGGCGGTCCTATGTTGGCAGAAGAATAGAATGGGGAGACCACTTTCTCCCCAACAAATTCATCGAAAGGTCATTTGAATGCTGAGCAAATTCCACAAAACAACTTCTGAACATTGGTGGAGAACACCAGCCACCCAGAAAGGCAGCTCATTCTCTTCCAAAGGAGGTAGGGCAAAATATAAAAGATAAAAAGAGAGACAAAAGAGTTAGGGACAGAGACCTATCCTGGGGAGGGAGTCGTGAAAGAGGAGAAGTTTCAAATACCAGGATACCCTCTCACCGGTGGCTCTGTGGGGAGTTGTGGAATGTCAGAGGGCAACATAACTGGGAGGAGAAAAATAAAAAAATAAACCCCACAGCTTATGTGCCTAACAGCAACTCCCAACAGAGAAGTAGCCCAGAGGCTCGCATCCACCACCAGCAGGTGGGGGTTGAACAGGGAGGCACAGGATGCATTGCTTAGGGTAAGGACTGGGCCTGAATGCCCTGAGGACAATCTGAGGGAGCTAATGTGAGATAGCAACCCAAACTGTGGGATAGCCAGAGAGAGAGAAAAAGAGAGAGAGAGAGAAAGAGAGAGAGAGAGAGAGAGAGAGAGAGAGAGAGAGAGAGAACTTTCCTGCAAAAAGCTCTAAGCTAAGGCACTGCCAGGTCCACTCACAGAACAAAGGACTGAGTGAATACCAGAGGAGAGCTAGCTGGCTGCGGACCAGCCCATCCCCCGCTGGAGGTGGAGAGGCAGGCGGCGACAGCCAGAGCCAGAAAGGGGCTATCTCAGCCCAGAGACAGCATCCTCTACCAAACTGTGAGCAGGCTCCCAGTTGCTAACCAAGTCTTCCAGGGATCCTGGACGGTTGACATCTGCCAGGAGGGCCACAGCCACAGATCAGCTCCCCAGAGGAGACACATGGCACACCTGAGACGGTGCTCCTGCTGCACACCCGAGACGGTGCTCCTGCTGCACACCCAGGAAAGTGAGCAGCGGGGACAGGGGAGGTGATAAGATGTGCTGCACACCTGGGGAGAGTGCACTCGCCAGGTACCTGGTCACCTGAGCTGCACGGACCTGGGAAGGACACAAAAGGCAGGGCCAACGGAGTCTGTGTTCCTTTGTGGAGAACCCGAGAACCTGAACCTGAGCGGCTTAGACCTGGAAAGTGCATACAACCTAGGGCCCACCTCAGACAGTTCCTGGCAGAGCAACCTAGAGCCTGAGCAGTGTAGACTGGGAAAACATACACGCCATGAGGGGGCCAAACCCAGTGTGGCCGAGACACTGCGAGCACTCCCCACACACGCTAGTGATATTTGTTTGCAGTGTTCCTCACTCCCCACAGCACGACTGACCAAGTGAGCCTAAATAAGTGACCACCTTCGCCCCCTTGTGTCAGGGCAGAAACTAGACACTGAAGGGACCAGAAAACAGAAGAAGCTAAAATAAACTGAGGGAAATCGCTTTGAAGAGACAGGTGCAACAGATTAAAACCCTGTAGTTAGCACCGACTACATTGGAAGGGGCCTATAGATGTTGAGACATATAAGCTGGATCAAGGAACTGTCTGAAACTGAACTGACCCCACACTGTCTGCAACAGTTCCAGAGAAATTTCTAGATATAGTTTTACTGTTATAATTTTTTAATTAAAATTTTTTTATTTTTAAGTGCTCTATTACTCCTTTACTTTTCATTTTTATAACCTATTATTACCTTGCAAAAACAGACCCTATTGTAAAGCAAACTTTATATATATATTTGATAATTTTTGTGACTTTCTTTTTTTTAATATTGTATCTTTGAGAGTCTTACATCTAATCTAGATTTTTAATCTTTGCTTTTTGGTATTTGTTATCAATTGTGTACCTTTAAGAACCCAATTCTCACTACCCATTTTTACTTGGGAGTGTGATCACTGGCTTGATTCCCCGCTCCCCCTTTTGACTCTCCTTTTTCTCCACCAGGTCGCCTCTATCTCCTCCCTCCCCCTTCTCTTCTCTTCCTAACTCTGTGAAACTCTTTGGGTATTCCAGGCTGTGGATAACACTTAGGGAACTGACTACTGCCTGGATCCGTCTCTCTTCTTTTGATTCCCCTTCTTCTCCTCCTAGTCACCTCTGTCTCCCTCTTCCCTCTTCTCTTCTCTTCTCTGTGTAGCTCCATGAACACCTCGGAGTGGTCTGGACTGTGGAGCGCACATGCTGCTAAGTCACTTCAGTCTTATCTGACTCTGTGACCCCATAGATGGCAGCCCACCAGGCTCCCCTGTCCCTGGGATTCTCCAGGCAAGAACACTGGAGTGGGTTGCCATTTCCTTCTCCAATGCAGGAAAGTGAAAAGTGAAAGTGAAGTCGCTCGGTCGTATCCGACTCGTAGCCACCCCATGGACTGCAGCCTCCCAGGCTCCTCCGTCCATGGGATTTGCCAGGCAAGAGTACTAGAGTGGGGTGCCATTGCCTTCTCCGGTGGAGCACACATAGGGAATTGATTACTGGCTAGATTGCTTTCTCCCCTTTTGATTCCCCCTCTCCTCTTCCTGGTGACCTCTATCTCCCTCCTCCCTTCTTCTCTTCTCCATGCAACTCTATGAGCCTCTTCGGGTGTCCTTCACTGTGGAGAAACTTTTCATCATTAACCTGGATGTTTTACCATCACTGCTGTATAGAGGAAGTCTTGAGACTACTGTTAGAATAAGACTGAAAATCAGAGGCAAGAGGCTTAAGTCCAAAACCTGAGAACACCAGAGAACTCCTGACTCCAGGGATTATTAATCGATAAGAGCTCATCCAAAAGCCTCCATACCTACACTGAAACCAAGCGCCACCCAAGAGCCAACAAGTTCCAGAGCAAGACATACCACACAAATTCTCCAGCAATGCAGAAAAATAGCCCTGAGCTTCAATATACAGGATGCCCAAAGTCACAACAAACCCACAGACATATCAAAACTCACTACTGGACACTTCATTGCACTCCAGAGAGAAGATATCCAAACCCACCTACCAGAACACCTACACAAGCTTCCCTAACCAGGAAACCTTGACAAGCCACCTGTCCAACCCCACCCACAGGGAGGAACCTCCACAATAAAGAGGAACCACAAACTGCCAGAATACGGAAAGGCCATCCCAAACACAGCAATCTAAGCAAGATGAAATTGCAGAGAATTACTCAGCAGGTAAAGGAACAGGATAAATGCCCACCAAACCAAATAAAAGAGGAGGAGATAGGGAATCTACCTGAAAAAGAATTCAGAATAATGATAGTAAAAATGATCCAAAATCTTGAAAGCAAAATGGAGTTACAAATAAATCGCCCAGATAGGTGATGTATCCTCTGCTCTATTTCTCTCTCTTTTTTTAATGTTAGTATATTGCAAGTAAGTTAGATAATTCTCTAATAAACACTTGTATTGCTTATTTGTATATAATGAGTAGCTCATTTTGTTAATAAATCCTTTGAACCTGTGATGAAAGTGAAAACTTTCGACAAAACAGCTATGGTAAAGGAACTCCTAAGAAATGTTTATCACTTCTGGTAGTTCTAGGAGATGTATTTTCTTAGTCCATTTCTTAGGTTTCTTGACCTCCATTTAATTCTTTTATTCTCTTTATGAAGTATTTTGTAGTATTTCTTTCATCTATCTTCTAGATCATATATTCCTTCTCCATTTCTGTCTCAGCTGTTTAAAATTTCTTTACTCTTCTGTTATGATTTCAGTACTAGAAAGCTTATTTGTCTGCTGATAATTAGCTATTTATTACTCATGTCTTATGTATCTTATCATCTATTTAAATATGTTAGGTATATTTCTTGTACTTCGTATCTGATTATTAGTCTTTACAGGTTTCCATCTTGGTTTATAATTCATGCTGATGCTGTCATTTTGGAGGGGGAAGTTGTATTTGCTCGGGAGGGGGCCTTTAATTGTAGGAATAGTTGTAGAAGCCTCAATTAGGGTTAAGCTCCTCTAGATGCAATTAGATTTGCATTTGCCATACGTTTGCAAACAGAAATTACTTGGGCCATGCTGATAGTATTAATTAGAATACCAAAGCTACATCAGGGCACTCTTTTGGTTACAAATGCTTTATCAACATTTTATTCCCCACCCATAGCTAAAGACAAAAATTAGAGATTTCTTTGGTCCTTCCTTTCTTATGAGAAAGAAAATCCAGTTTTTCACTATGGGTATAGTCAATTAATCAGTTAGAATTATGTGTGTGTGTCAGCTGTCTATTGATTTGAGCCACTTTTCAAGCACATCTGAGTATTTAAAATACTCTTTAACATAACTTTGTATATTACAATTTATAATGGGAACAGTAAAAAAATTTTTAACTCAATTTCCAAATGTGAAATATAAATATCTGTTAAAAATATGAACCATCCTAAGACCACTCAGTGATAATCACCTGATACCTAAGCTACACTGCAAAGTTCCAAGCAACCTTCACACACATACCTGGTGCTGAAAGGGCCTCTTTTCTTGTGGGGAGGTCTAGCAGGACAGACTAACCCTTTCCATGGTAGCTCTATGTCCTCAAAAAGCAAGGCAGAAGGACATTCCTTCTTAAACCTTAGGCTGGTAAATGGCCTAATAGAATTTCCACCAGTTTTATTCATTGCTCAAAATAATCAAAAGCTTCATCAGCTCAAGAGGAGGGGGAAACAGACAAGACTTCTTATTGGAAGGAGTACTCAGGGACAAGCAATATTCCTCAATCTAATAGCCACTGAAATCAAAGTCAAGCTTCTTGCGATATTTTTGTGTGCCATACACAGGGTAAGGCTATAGAAATAAGTGTTTTGTTCACTATACTATGGTGATTTCTTTGGATTGGCTTTCTCTTTACTTACTACTAGGAGGGGGACACCTACTATTTAGTGGAATCTTATACTGCATGCCACAGCTTTCACACCAAAGTGAACTGAAATTTCTAACCATTATAGACATTGTAACCATTTGTATAGACAAAGAAACACGCAGGTAGACAGCAAGGAGAATGTAAGTACAGATTTCTTGGTGAAAGGAACACAGACAGACCTGGCCTGAATAACTAACTTTTCTGATTTAGGAATACAGGGTTTTCTCATATACCTCATGGCCCTCTTCTTTTTGGGTCCTCTAATATCTGACATTTATTTGTAATTTGCCTCCTCGATTGTGAAAAGTGCATATCCACAGAGTCATAAATGGAGCAGTTTTGAGGAAAAAAATTAGGGAGAGGGAAAAGCATAAAAAACTGCCCTTGTATGATGTTGGAGATGGTTAAGGGAAACACTTTATTATATGTATTTCACTTGAATTACTTTCCAAAGGGAGATTTGAGATCAATGGAGGTTATTCTTTTATATCGAGATATTTCCTACCAAGCAGGCTCATCAAGAGAAGCATGGTTTCTGTAATCCTCTGATAGAATCACACAAAGGCAAAACCATGCATAATACTGGATCAGACTCTCTTTTTATTTATTTATTTATTTATTTTACTTTACAATACTGTTGGTTTTGCCATACATCAACAGGAAGGAAGAGGCAGGAAATGTTCCCATGTTTAGTTCAAAATCCGTATCTCCTATGGCTTGAATTTGTGCCTCTGAAATTAATATATCTATGCCATAAACACTCATATTCATATGTGATCATATTTGGAGATGAGCATTTACCAAGCAAACAAGTTCAAATATGTTCATTAGAGTAGGTCTTAATCTAAATGAGTTGTATCCATATAATAAGGGAAAATCAGACATAGACACATACACAGAGGAAAGAAAATGTGGACAGGTATATGGGGATTTCAGTTATCTGCAGGCCAAGGAGGGGCCTCACACCTTGCATAAGATCAATTCAGATGAAACTTTGATTTGGACTTAGAACCTCCACAAGTATGAGACAATAAATGAATGTTGTTTAAGTGACCTAATCACTAGCATTTTGTACAGGAGCTCTAGAATACTTGAGAAAGTGTTGAAAGTGTTACTCGCTCAGTCGTGTTTGACTCTTTGTGACTCCATGGATTGTATGTAGCCTAGCAGGTTCCTCTGTCCATGGAATTTTCCAGTCAAGAATACTGGAGTGGGTTTCCATTTCCTACTCCAGGGAATCTTCTGGACCCAGGGATTAAACCTAGGTCTCCTGCATTGAGGTGGATTCTTTACTACCAAGCCATTTCCTAATACTGATAATATATATAAATGACCTTGATTAGATATATAAGACCAACTATAAAGTAGATAATTGTGCTTGTTACCCTACTGTCAGAGTAGATAAATAATCAAACTTGTTACCTGCTGTCACCAGACCTGAACACCCCAAGAAGACAGTTATTGGTTCCGTCAGGAAAACCTCACTGTAGAGTGGTTCAGTGACTGTGCCTACCAGTTTGAGTCCCTCCTTGGCTGACATGGAGTCAACATGAACTTTTTTAGCTTCTCTGACTGAATGAATGCTCTCACCATCCCTATAATGTTAAGCTGCAAATCATGAAGGTTTTCCACTTCAAGAACAAGAGAATGAGGGGTGACAAAGAATGACATTAGATTAGCTGAACAAGTTAGGGTAGAAACTTGTGATTCTAGGAAGTGTGAAATGGGTTGTTTTTTTTTTCCTGAATTTTCTGTTGCACTTAACTTCTATGCTGTGTCGGAGTCCTCTTTTTATGTGAATCCATAAACAATGGTAATGTTGAGAAGGTTTCTGAATGGAGTATGCCTATCCTATCAACACCATCATTCGTGAGTTGAGACCGGCAATTGTTATTTAAGCCGTGAAGCCATTTCCCTTATTTTGCATTCACAGTGATCCACAACATTGCAAGGTGATTGCTCACTAGGCGCTCTTATTTCCTCAATCGTCAACTGAAGTGAATAATTACCAGTGTTACTCCTCCTTCCAATCTTCAACATCAAACTCTGCCTTTCCCATCTCCATCCTAGATTTCCTGTGTATCAGAGACTTTTGAGGTCACAGTTATCCCCTCAAAACCTAATTGTGGTTATTTTCAGTGTTTTTTTTTAATATAAGTGAGGTGTTCATTTAATGTCTGAATTTACAAATGTGAAAGAAACACAGCTCATTAAAATATCTAATGGAATCTTAAAATGACTTCCTACACAAGATATGTATTATATTTAGGTCTTCAGTCCATTTTGAGTTTATTTTTGTATATGCTGCTAGAGAATGTTCTAATTTTACTTTATTGCATGTAAGTATCCAATTATCCAAGCACCACTTATTGAAGAGACTGTCTTCTCTCCATTTGCACATTCTTGTTTTTTTAAATTGTAGATTAATTGATCATGGACTGCAAGGATATGCAACCAGTCAATCCTAAAGGAAATCAGTCCTGAATATTCATTGGAAGGACTGATGCTGAAGCTGAAACTCCAATATTGTGTCAAATGATGTGAAGAACTGACTCCTTGGAAAGACCCTGATGCTGGGAAATATTGAAGGCGGGAGAGAAAGGAATGACAGAGGATGAAATGGTTGGATAGCATCACTGACTTGATGGACATGAGTTTGAGTAAACTCTGAGAGTTGGTGATGGACAGGGAAGCCTGGTGTGCTGTAGTTCATGGGGTCGCAAAGGGTCACACATGACTGGGAGACTGAACTGAACTGAGCTGACCATAAGCCCATAGGTTTATTTCTGGGCTCTCCTGTTCTACGGATCCATGTGTCCATTTTTGTGCCAGTACTACACTGATTGGATTACTGTAGTTTTCTGTTCTAGTCCAAAATCAGGGAACCCGATTCCTCCAGTTCTGGTCTTCTTCTTATAAGATTGTTTTGGCGATTCAGGGTCTTTCATCTTTCCATACAAAATTTAAAATGGTTTGTTTTAGTTCTGTGGAAAATGCCCTGGTATTTTCATAGGAATTGCATTGAATATGTGGATCGCCTTTGATAGCATGGTTTTTTAAAGAATATCAATTCTTCGAATCCATAAATAAGGCAGACCTTTCCCTCTGTTTGTATTATCTTCAATGTCTTTGATCAGGGTCTTATTCTTTCTCAGTACAGGTCTTTCACCACCACCTAGGTACATTTATTCCTAGGTATTTTATTTCTCTCTTTTTATTCTTTTTCTCTCACTGTGGTGGCTTTCTAGCAATAAGAGTAATCATTTTTTGAGAAATAACCACTATAAATCACTAATCAATTCCAGATTGTGTGGTATTTGGGAGACCTAAATAATGTTTAAGAAAAGAATTTAAAATTTGCAAAATGTTAAATATTTTTAGTATATATTCCTATTTCTGTTTGTGTTCTGTATTTGGCAAATGGGATTTTGTCATTCTCTTCATAGTGATCATTGGCTTTGATAAGTTTTGGAGATAACAGCTGGTCAACTAATTCCTATGCTTTTCAGGAGCACTCTGCTGAGGAAGTCAGGAGTTTCTGCTCCTGGCACTGTAGGTCAATCAGAAGGAAAAGATTCTGTGTTGGAGTAAAATGTCCACCAAGTGACCTGAGTCATTCTGATGTCTGAAACAGCTTGAGTTATGGAGGTGAGTCAGACTCTTTCAGGAAGCTCTAACTGATTATTACATTTTTCAACTTAGATGACTTTGGTGACTTTTGAAACTTCTCTTGCATCAACAATAGATGTAAATCAGCTGAGGTGAATAGATGACTGGCTGTCTCCTTCATGGGGCAGAGTTCAAAGATTTTTCTGGTGGAAGTCACGGAAAGTTTAAAGATACCACTGAGTTTGACTGTCTGTGTGGTTAAACGTGGGGGAGGGGCAGTGGGAGTTGGGGGTGGAGCATCCAGTGTCACGTGACATGGGCTGCCATAGTAACAGGCCTCCTGCCTCGCATTTTATCCAATCAGATATGGACAGTGTTTGTGACTTCAGGGAGGGCAGGGCTTATAAACTCCGCCAACTGCCTTCAATTCCCGCATGTCCTTTCTTCTGAGTAGTGGGGACTGGTGGCTCTGACATGGCTCAACCATCCTCTGACAGCTCTGAGGAAGACCTGGGCACCAATGAAGCCGGAACCTCCAAAATAGAGCCCTCTGAAATGGAGTCCTCTGAAACAGAGACCTCAGAAACGGAGCCCTCTGACACAGAGACCTCGGAAACCGAGCCCTCCGAACCAGAGCCCTATGATGCTGAGCCAAAGAAGGCGAAACAGAAGACAGCTAAGGGCCGCCGCCGCCGCCGCCGCCGCCATCTGAACAACTTTGCAAGCTTCGCCACATATTTCCCCAGGGTGCTGAGGCAAGTGCACACCGGCCTGAGTCTCTCTCACGAGGCCATGAACGTCATGGATTCGTTCGTGAAGGATATGTTTGAGCAGATCGCCGAAGAGGCCGGGAGCCTGGCCCGCTCCAACAAGCACTGCACCATCACGAGTGGGGAGATCCAGACAGCCGTGAGTCTTCTCCTGCCTGGGGAGATCGGCAAGTACGCAGTGTCCGAGGCCACCAAGTCGGTCATCAGATACAACACCCGCAGATGAACTGCCTCATGACCACTGCAACATCACAAACCAAAGACTCTTATCAGAACCACTTGAAGGGAAAAGACCTGTAGTGATAAAGAGCCACGTCCATCCACTCTGGCTTCTTTAGGTATGCCCTACTTTCCATCTTTAAAACTTTTCCATCCCAAGGAAAACATTAAAAACCTCATCAAGTGTGCTTCAATAACGGTCGGTTGTGTCATTTGTTTGATGGAAAAATCGAGTACTTTTTTCTTAACGTATTGCAACTCGTTGCTTTCCTAAATGGTTATTTCTATTCGTGGTTTATCAGTCAGCGATTTTAAGGATCTTTATGGTCAAAATTCTTTCCCTAAAAGTTTCATTGGCCTTTTTAATTTTCACTCTCCCACCTATATTTAGGTATCATCCAGGGATTTTTATATGGGATATGCTGCTGCTGCTGCTGCTGCTACTGCTGCTAAATCGCTTCAGTCGTTTCCAACTCTGTGCTACCCCAGAGACAGCAGCCCACCAGGCTCCCCCGTCCCTGGGATTCTCCAGGCAAGAACACTGGAGTAGGTTGCCATTTCCTTCTCCCTTGCATGAAAGTAAAGTCGCTCAGTCGTGTCCGACTCCTAGTGACCCCATGGACTGCAGCCCACCAGGCTCCTCTGTCCATGGGATTTGCAACTGATAAAGAGCAGTGTGTGCTTCCCGGGTGGCTCAGCGGTAAAGAATCCGCCTACAATGCAGGAGTTGCAGGAATGGCAGGTTCGATCCCTGGGTCAGAAAGATCCCCTGGAAGAGAGCATGGCAACCCACTCCAGTAGTCTTACCTGGAAAATTCCATGGACAGAGGAGCCTGGTGGGCTACAATCCATAGAGTCTGAAAGAGTCAGAAACGACTCAAACCACCTAGATGCCGGCATCCATTTCTTGGGGCTTCGCAGTTGGAATCAGTGGTAAGAAACTTGCCTGCAATGCAGGAGACACAGGAGCCCTGGGTTTGATCCCTAGGTGGAGAAGGTTCCCTGGAGGAAGGCATGGAAACCCACTCCAGTATTCTTGCATGGATAAGCCCCATGGACAGAGGACCCTAGTGGGCTACAGTCCATGGGATCACAAAGAGTCTGGCAACACTCAAGAGGCTTAGCACACACAGATGCATCCATTTCTTGTTGTGGGACATGCCTCTAGCTCTTTGCATCAGTAAAAGAGGAGGAGGATCAGCAATTAAGAGAAATAAGATGACTTCTTCTTCTACCTCAAGTATTTGACTGCTAATGCTTAAGAGAATATTTACTGAATTTAATGTCCATTGTGTTTTCTTCTTGGTGCATTGACTTTTTTTCTATAGGTATATTGCTGAATCTCAAAGTAGTTGGTGATTTTCCTATTCCTTTTTTAAAGATTGATTTCAAGCTTACTTCATCCTTGGAGAGAGATAAAGCACTCTGAGATTTCAGTCCTTTGTACTTTACTATGGTTTTCATTAGAACTTAATATTTCATTTGATTTTATACTACTCATTTTGAACTTGAAAATAAGCAACAAGAATATGCTGTACAGCACAGAGAAATACAGCAATTATTTATTAATAATATACCTCATTGAAACTCTTTTCTCTATTACTTGTGTTATGCAATTCATCTGAAGTATGGATTCAAACAGTGAATGAATAATTAAATCATTGAAAGGAAAAAAATTATTACAGATTCTAATCAACTCAGAAAAAACTTAATCTTCTAACTGAATGGTTTACTCTAACTTGTTCAGGTGAACCATCTCTTTTCTTGTCCAGGCTTTACTCTTTAAGTTTTGAAAATGACACCTTTAGTGATATTCCCCTCTGATGATGGGACGTCCAGTCAGAGAAGTGCAACGGCCACTCTGCTCTGAATTAGCCAATCAGGGACCAGCCTGAGTGAGCCACAGCCATTGTTCAAAATGTTCATTGTCCTAAGTTCAAGCCAGTTTTCCAGCATCCATGGAGTATATCCCTTCCTGGATGTTCAGCTTTGGTAACAGGAATGGTATCAGGTGCCATTCTTTGCCTGCACTGTCTTTGCTGAATTGCTTAAATGATTCTAATTGTGGTGATTTAGTAATATCATATTAGTTACCTGGGCTAATGTACAAAATGCCTGAGATTGGTTTACTTGAACTGCACATAATTAAGGTCTCACATTTCTGGAGGTGAGAAGTCCAAATCAAGATGACAGCTGATTTGATTCCTTCAGAGTGGTATGAAGAAAGCACCTGTTCCAGTCTCTCACCTTTTCTTGTCAAAGCGGCAAAGACACCCCTACATTTGTTCAGTTTCCTTCCTATGTGAGAGTCTCTGTGTCCACGTTTCCTCTTTTTACATAGCTACAGGTCTTTTTGGATTGGGGGCATCCTAATGAATACAGTTGAACTTCATTCCTCTAGGGTAGATTGTATCTCCATAAACAATCACATGTCAGGTACTATGTTGAGGACGTCAGCATAGGATTTTAGGGAGAATGAATACAACTCATATAAGACATGAATTTTGAGTTATAGATGGTCATATCTCCTCACGCTTCCATTCTATTAAGAGCACATTGGTGTTTTCCACACATAAATAGTGGTTTGATGCTTACTGGGTGGTGTAGTTAGTTTCTTAATTCTTCTAACCCATGCAAGCATAGAATGTTGATGGAAAGTCTTACTTAAAATGATTAATTTTGATAAATCAAGGCTTTCACATCAATTGCAACTGTGATAAACTTGAATTTTTCATAGTATGTATCATTTAGTGATTGTTGCATTGTAAATTATTTCAGAATTTAGTGAATTTAAGCAGCAATTATTTATTGCTTCTCATGGATCTGTGGGCTGGCCGAATGCTTCTGTTGATCTGTCTGGTATGTATCAGTATTCTATTTGTAGCTCCCTCTTTTTTCCATGATTCCCAGTACACTTTATATCACATTGCTTCAAAATTAGCAGTGTACACATAGGGCTTTTCTCTGTTTGGTAAAATTGTTGTTTGGTTATAAGCAATGTTTTGTAGATACTCCTATAACAATAATAAAGAAGAGAACAGTAGTGACTACTGCTGAGCTCACTTGCTCAGTTGTGTCCACATCTTGGCAACCCTATGGACTGTAGCCTGCCAGACTCCTCTGCCCATTGAATTTTCCAGGCAAGAATACTGCAGTGGGTTGTCATTTCCTTCTCCAACACTAATGACTACTTAAGAGAAAACAAGGCGACTGCTCTCATGTGATTGTCCTCAACTATTTGAAGATTGAATAGTTGTATTTATTTTCAAAAAGTTTCTGACTGTCCATCTGGGTAATGACGAGAGATAACTTTCAATTCAGTCCTTATATATGCTTTAAAATGTTAATTATAGTTTGCTTTAAACACTAATTATTTCTGTTATGTTTGGTATCCGTTTTTCTGCTTGTAAAATAAGTTTTAAATTTCCCTATTGACTAGAATGCTTAAGCCTCAAAAGGATGTCATCAGTCAAACAGTGAGACAAACGATGGATAACCTACAGAAATCAAAACTTTTATTCAAGCCTTGAGAAAAGGGACAGCACTGTGAAGGGATAAAACAGAAAGTTTTAACATTTCAGGTACCCAAAAGCTCAGGAGACAGACTAGGGCAAGACTAGGAAAGAACTCAACTGCTCTGAGTTGTGTGCCCGTGAGGGGGACAATTTCCTGATCACGGAGGGCTCTAAAGACCTTTTTTATTTGGTCCAGTGTGGAACCCTGCTCTGCTGTTACCTCTCAAAAACTGTCTTGTGTCCATTAGACTAAAGATTATGAAAGTTAAGCCACTGGGAATATAACTTATATGCTTGAATGTGATATGAATTTTAGGAAAATATTTCCAAAACATTCACTTCCAAGGAGACTAGGAAAAACTACCACCAACAGATCTGCAAGTAAATACCTCTTTGTACCTCAGGATGCTCTTACACACACTCTTCGTAAAGCTCAAGGATGACTGAAACACAGGAAATCTAAAAAAGAGTGAAACAGTGGGGATTGATGCTGAAGAGATTAAAGCCAAATAAGCACATATGATAACTGACTTCAGTAGGTGATTGAGGAAAAAGGGCAGTTAGTGAACAATCATAATTTAACACTGCAGTTTGCTGAAATGACAACATATGGAAAGAAGTTTATGTTTAATAACAAAAGATGAGCAGGAACTTGGAGAAAATAGTATTAATAGGATAAATATACCCCATTCAAACCTTGCTGACATTATTTGTATCATAGAAATCATTTGAAAATATGAAAGGTCGAAACACAGTGCTAAAATAATTGAAGCAAAAAATTCCAGAAGCAATATGTTTTCAAAGTGGCAGAAACTGACGTTACATTTCTGACTGGGTCAGATCAATCTTATTTGGTTTTTTTCTTGAAGAGTACACCCTCCCGTTTTGGAAAATTGGCAGCCTTCAAGGCTTGCACCTCTACGTCTTGAAGATGCTGGAAGCTTCCAATCAGAGCAGCTCAAACTCCACTTGGGACTGGCTCAGCCGGTGAAAAGCCTGCAGCTCCTGAGTCAAAATCCTTGACTCTAAGTGTGAACACTGTTCTGGGCCGAAGAAATAGGAGTCTTACTAGCACCTTCAGCCTTTGAGACTGAGGTAGGCAAGGGGTGTTGGTCCTTGTCATTGAGTCAATCTGTTATAGGGTGACACAGGATACACCAATCACAGCTTTCTTGGAAGGTTTGGCCTTTGGAGATTATGGAGTATGTTGGTATGGTTCGTTCGCTATGGTTTGCTTCTTGGCTGCTGTTTAATCATGGTGGTTTAATGATATGAATTCAAAAATTGTCCTGAATATGTCTTTTGTCCCTTGCATCAAAAAATAACAAGTTGATTAATAATATTTCAGGTAAAATTTTTAAATTCTTAGTTGTAAACAGAATTTTTCAGATATTAATTAGTAAGATTTCATCACTGTAAATTTGGCTTTTCCCCCTTCGTGATTGAAATCATCTTATTAATAGTAGAATTAGCTGTCCCTTAAATGTCTAAGAGGAAACACCATAAGAAGCCTAGTCCTTGGGAATGAAACCACACTGATGACTCCCATTTCTTAAATTCTACTAAAGTCTTTTTTTTTGGTTCAATTTCTGTGATTTATTTCTATGTAAATATATTGAATAAATACCTTTGACTATTATCATATATTCTTGAAAGTTACATGATTTTAATTTTTATGAGTTTCTCAATTATTCATTCCATTTTCATCCCATTGTGGCTTCTTAAACAGTGAGGTAACATTTTTTTCTCAACTAAGAACTCTTACGTATATTCACCATGTGGGTTATTTTTCTGAACTTAAATTATGTCAAAAAATTTAAAATTTGGTATATACTAAATATTTTTAATAATATGATACCATCATATTTCAGTTTGTGTTCCCTATGTAGAGACTCTGATATTGCAATTTCTCTTTCCTGATGTCATGAGGGTTTTGATCAGAACTGGAGAAAATATTAGGCCAGTTATTTCCATGATTTCCAGGAGCACTACTCTGTGTACAAGGAGCTGACTTTGCACTTCTATGTCCATCTGTGTCTAGCAGGTTGTGAAGCACTTTCTCATTAATTTTGGCATTTCCTTAAATGTCATGTGTGAATTATTTTCTGAACAATATCGTTGAGGGTGGGTCAGATATGCCTCCTTCCTGGCCCTTTCCCCCAAGGGCTGATTCTCAGCTCCAGACAGATTCTCAGCACACTTCACCTGCTGCTGCCAGGGGAGATTGGGAGCACAATGTGTCTGAGGCCACCAGGGCTGCCATCAGATACACCACCTGCAGATGAGCTGCCTCAGGACCACCTGAGCATCACAAACCAAAGGCTTTTTTTTTTTTTTTTTTTTTTTTTTGCAGAGCCACACCATTGGCGGGAAAGACTTGGAGCTGTCAAAAATAGGATGTGCTCTAGTTTTTGGACCAATGCCATTTCCCCTGTTTTTTTTTTTGTTGTTGTTTGTTTGTTTTGTTTTGTTTTTTGTTTTGTTTTGTGTGTTTTTTTTTTTTTTTTTTGCAGAGCCATTCACTTGATGGGAAAGACTTGTAGCTCTCAAAAATTGGATGTGCTCTAGGTTTTGGACCTGTGCTATTTCCCCCTTATTGAAACCCTTTAATGGTGAAGGAAACACTATCTCACATTATCAGATCTATAAGAATATATGATTCTAGTGCAGTTTTTCAAAGGAAAATCCTGATTTTCCCTAACCACATTTCCTTTCACCACTTTCTTAATGGCCATTCTATTATTTATTGCTCAAGGTTTGCCTTTTTGGGGTCTTTATCATCAAAATTATTTTCATCATAACTTCATTTACTTTTTTACCCTCATTCTCCCACCTAGAACAGCAGTAACTTCCAGAGTTTTAAGAATTCATGCCTAATACTCCTCAAAACTTTCAAATCATAATGCTCTCAGGAAATTATCTTATCACCTTCCTAACTCTAAATAGGAATGACAGTAGCATTTCATCAGCAAACATTACATTGGGCTTTCCTTTGACATCCATGTTTTTTCACAATACCATCTTTGCTTTCAGAGCATGTTAGTTACCTTAGAAATATCAAACATTCACGCACATCATTGTTGTTACAATTGAGATTCACATGTCTTTTGTCTTTCAGCTTATTCACATAAATCCCATTAAAAATTTCCACTCTTAAATCACGTTAGCATTCTGGGGAGGAAATACCTTCCTGAGGTAGGTTTCCTGGGCCATTAATTAGGTCCTTTCCCATGCAGACTCATGAGGACAGCGGCCAGCATTGTCAGAGCTCTGTTTTCTCATGACTTCTCTACCCTTGGCCACTGGATTCCTTCAACAGTCCCTGAAGTCCTACTGTGTCCTGGGGGTTTCAATTGCCCTGTAGAAGTCCACACCCAGGGCCTAGCTAGACTCTGATTTAAGGCTAAGCAGGGGCTATGGGAGTGTATGTAACCCCATACCTAGTCTTTTCTTTCATAGGCAGTTTTTGTTTGATTCCTCAACTCCCCATGGTCCACATATTTGATGCACAGCTGTGCTGAGAGGGCATCTGTACTCAACAGTACCGGCCCCCAAGTAGAGCACATTCTGCATTCCAAGCTTACTGCTACCCCTGTTTCTTGACTGCTCAAGGACTAACAGACTAGAATGTACACAAAAGCCCTCAAAAGCACATTTATAATGTGTTTCTTCCTTATTCCATCCCCATGGAGAGGTGGGTTACTCCCCTCAGGTTGAACTCCACACTCACTCAGGAGCACCTGTCCAACAGATATGTCATGGTTTACTGATACATTATGTCTGAAGCTGCTCTCCTCTTCATAGGGATGGTCATGGTAAAATTTCTTGTCCAATCATGCAGACCCTTTTGAGAGTAAAAGGACCACTACAAAGAATTGTGCTGGGACAACAAAGAAAATCAGGGTGTGTGAAGACACTTTAAGGGAAAAGAACTGGGGAAAGGGTAAAGACATCTCCTGGGGCTGGGGAATTACAGAGCACAAGGGGTGAGTGGGAAAATGAGAATGCCTCATGCTTTCAAGTTTTCTTCTCCTTAGAATTGTGGTGCCTTTGATCTCTAGAGACAAAAAGTGCTGCATAGCGGCATTAGCAAGGAACAGACACACAACAGGGTGACAGTGTTTGTTTGGGTCCTATAACTACTTTGAGCAGTGAGACTATAATTGGCAGCAAGAGTGATTAAGGACAGAGGTTTTGGAGTCAGATTAGACCTGAACTGAAACTTCAGCTGTCCTTCCTAGATGTGGTGCTCTGGATAAGTGACTTGACCTCTCTGCACCCCAGTTTCCTACTCTGCGGAAGAGGGTCTACGAGATTGTCATGAGGACTCAGTGAGATAAGGCAGATGGAGTGCCCAGTGTATGGAGGCTAGACTTATTCTCAGTCCTGATGTTCATGCTCAGGCAATCAGAGGGGTAGAGGGTGAGACTTGGTGCCAGATAGCTGGATGGACATCCACTCCTGGCTGCCCTCCTTGGCCCCATCTGCTTAGGGCTGACAGTGAGATAGGGTGGAGGACTTTTCACTCCAGAGCCCCTCGCTAGTGAATTTGTGGAGATAAGGCAGGTCTGAAGTGTGATGGGAAGTTGCTAGGGAGCAGATAGAAAATGTCGACTCTTGGGATCCCGTGGGCTGTTGCCCATCAAGCTTCTCTTTCCATGGTATCTCCCAGGCAAGAATGTAGGTTGCCATTTCCTTCTCCAATGAAGAGCGTATTTTTGTCCTAGTAAAACTATTTTGTCTGAGTTGTTACTTTCCATTTGTTTTAAAATCAGTAATTTCCCTTAGTTTATCATTTCAGTAAACCACACTTTTTGATCATGATTGCTCACGAGCTGCCCTTTCTCTTAATCACCTTTTGAAGTCAGTAACCATGTTCGCTTATTTGGTATTATCCTCTTCAACACTGAACCCCATTATTCCTCTCTTTCTTAGATTTCCTGTGTTTTAATTATCCTTGGTCTTCCAGTCTTCACTCTACATCCTAACTGTTGTGCCTTTTAAACATTGTTTATTAGTGCTCCTACTTTATTTCTGAATTTACATCCAAGCACAATTAAATATATTGTAGTGTTGTAGGTTCCTTGAAATGACTTCTCCCAGAATACAATGACCATGAGAGAAAATACATGACTTACTAAAAGTGCTGTGCTTTCAAACTGGCTCATGACACTGTCTTTGACAATGTACAGGGCTTTACCAAGAGCTCTTCTTGTTGAAAATTTTGTTCCAGGTGCGTATGATCCCAAGGTACCACACAGGCACATCTACTTGCAGGTGATCCGGTGTTAGTTTTTTGTTTGTTTGTTTTCTTTTTTTTTTGGTCTTCTTTGAAATAAAACTCATCAAATTTTTCATAAAATTCTTATCGTATGTGAAAATAAAAATGATCAGTGTCAGGGAGTTCCTTTCTTTAAAATCCTTAGTCTAATGATCCCCAGCACAGTTTTTGAGGGGTGGTAATTAACCTACTCCAGTATTCTTGTCTGGAGAATCCCATGGACAGAGAAGCCTGGTGGGCTACAGTCCACAGGGTCGCAAAGAGTCGGACACCACTGAGCGACTTCACTTTCACTCCTACACTGGACCAAAAAAAAAAAAAAAAAGACCTTTATACCCATCCTTGATCAGGCCCCGTTTATAGCCACCCAATGCTGAGTGGTTAAGTTCTTTCTAGTATCCTGCCTTGCCCAGTTTTTTTCTCTAGAGTTTACATATTTCTGAAAATGTTTTTTTAAGAATACTTTATGTTTTTTATCTCCAGTGTGGCACTGTCTCTTTGCTCAGGGTCTGAAGAACAGTGTTGGTTTCTATAGGTTGTAGATATTTTGCCTGTCTGTTTGGCTGACAGTGACTTCTTTTCCAGGTTTTGACATCCTAATCAATAGGGAAAATTTCAACTTGTTAACCACTACAGTATTGTAAAGTAAAAAATATATGTATAAAATAAAAGATAATGGAAATTAAAAAATAAATAAAAGTATAAAACGAATACAAAACATAACTGAATAAACATTGGTGTGTATTCTGTGGGGTTTTTTTTTTTTCTCCTGGTTATGTTGCTTTCTGAGATTCCAAACCTCCCCACAGACCCGTCTGTGAGAGGGTTTCCTACTGTGTGGTAACTTCTCCTTCATGACGCCCTCCTCAAGACAGGTCTCTGTCCCTAACTCTTTAGTCTCTCTTTCTGTCTTCTATCAAGCATCAATTTTAGAACGCAGAGGAAGAGTCTTATACATATTAATCTTGAAGCAATGTGATATAAAGTGTACAAGGGGCCAAGAAAAACAGAAAGAGCTACCAAAAAAAATCCTGACACATACCAGACACATCAGCAGAAGCATTACCTGGCCCACAGATACATAAGAAATCATAAACAACTGCGACCTTAATCCACAAAGTTCTGAAGGAATTTATAATGCACCCATCGATAAATGATATATTATCGAAAATTCAATATTTTCTAGATGGCTCAGGGATTTGGATGCCTTCATTCATCAAAAAAGTCTGTATAAGCAAAACTTTTCCTTAATATTCTACTTTTATATGCGGTTGAAGAATTAAAAATTGTGACTATACCACCTAGTAAATATCATACCAGCATTTATCTGTGAAAAAAGAAATGGTTTCAGTACAATGGAAAAGTCAACAGCTATGCCCACCTATAACTCAAAATTCTTATCTTCCCTAGGTTGAAATCCTTTCCCTAATACATCTTGCTAATATACTAAACCCTAATTCCTGACATGTAATACCAATACATGTAATACATGTATATGGAGACAGGATTTATACTGGAGGAATCAAGTTCAACTGGGTTCATTATGATGCCTCTTAAAGGTTGTTGCTGACACATGAAAAGATGCCAGGATTCTTGGCCTCTGGAGGAGAAGAATTCAATCCAGGGCCAGAGATGAGGCTTGATTGCTCAGAGGTTTGTGTAATAAAATTTTATTAAAGTATAAAGGAGGTAGAGAAAGCTTCTGACATAGGCATCAGAAGGGGGCAGAAAGAGTATCCCCTTGCTAGTGTTAGCCATGGAGTTATATACTCTCTAATTAGTTATTACAGTGAATCAAAAGAATGTCTGGAGGTTGTAAAGACCTCACTAGACCTACTGCCATAATTTACACCTTAAGATAACAGGATTAGTCAGAAGGTTTTTTCCAGAGACTGTCCTCAAGCAGGATACATTATTGTTGTATAATCCTAAGGAATGTAGAAGGACAAAAAGACGTTTATCCTTTCTTCCTTGAGAATTCCAGACCCCTCTCTCCTTGGGGACCCCTAGACTTCTTATCAACCTGCCTAGGAAATGACTCTCTCATTCCCCCCTTTTCTTTTAGGAGAATTATGTTGCCAAGGGAAAGGGGCGTCGTTTTCGTTTCATAACTACTTCCTGCTGTTTAGGGTCGTGGTCCCTAAATTGTTAAGGCAACATATTCTCCTAACCCTCATATCGAGGGTCTCTGATCCAGGGGCCCCAAGTAATAGTTGGAGGAGGCTGTGGCACTCCTAGGAGCTTGGACAACCATTTGTAACTTAAAAGCTTTTAGACGGTTAGAAAACTCCATTATACAGTTACAGACGTAAGGCAAAATAGTCATTAAACCAAGTTAAAATCAAAATGAGTTACATCAGTCCATCTTAGGATTGTTAGCTGTCATTAATTTAAGAAGAGGCATCACATATGATTGTTTTTGAAGGTATTTGCAGACTTGGAGAAAGTCTTTTCCTTGAAGTGGAGATGTCCACCACGGGAAGCCTTCCACTTAAGAAGAGGGGAGAGCTCCGCAGTCCCAGCAGTTAGACTGATTGTGAAATGCTGCGTAGGAGTGAGCCCAGGACAGGAAGGCATTGTCTTGAGGATCAAAACGGCAGACTCAGGATTTTTGGAGTCAGCAGAAGTAGGCTCAGATAGATTATCAGGCCCATCTGAAAAGTGCAAAGTCAGAGCATAGAAAGTAAAGACACAAAATGAAGTCACTTACTTCTGGTCAGGGTGCCACCTCTTAACTTGAGTGTGATGTACCCACGAATCAATTTCTGGCACTTTGACAGCTGTGGGAGAGAAAAGAATAACCTGGTAAGGGACTTCCCAGAGGGGCTCAAGGGATGGGCCCCCAGACCCCAGTGTTTTTATGAGGACCTCGGTTCCTGGCTCAAACAGAGGCTTGCTTGACTCAGAGGCTGGGTCCGGAGTCGTCTCCTGGAGTTCTGTTAATACCTGTTGAAAAGCTGAGAGCTGAGTTATATAACTAGTTAATTCCAAGATTTCAGGGTCTATAACAATGTCTGTGCGTAAGAAAGGCCTTCCATAAATACATTCAAAGGGGGACAGTCCCTCCTTTTGGGGGGCAGTTTGAGCCCTCATTAAAGCTATGGTTAGGACTTTAATCCAATTGTCCTGTGTCTATTGAGTTAATTTGTGCAGATGTCTTTTGATAATGTCATTAGCTTTTTCAACCTTTGCTGAGGATTGGGGTCTTCAGGAACAGTGTAAGTGATATTCTATTCCTAGAGCTTTAGACATCCCCTGAGTTACAGCAGCTTTAAAGGCAGAGCCATTGTCACTCTGAAGGCTCCGTGGCAGCCCAAACCTGGGGATAATTTCATGGTTTAAAATCTTTATAACCTCCTTAGCCTATTGTAAACTGTCTTTCTTTCCATATGGCAGCATGAGCATGTAAAGTCAAATAAGCATACTTAGAATCAGTATAGATATTTACCCGCTGCCCTTTGCTTAACTCTACAGCTCAGGTCAGAGCCACAAGCTCTGCTAACTGAGCACTGGTTCGCTGGGGGAGAGATTTTGCTTCTAAAATCTGTTCAGCAGCCACCACGGCCTAACCTGCTTAATGCTTTCCATCCCAAACGAACTGCCATCAGTAAATATTTCCATGTAAAGACTGTCTAATGGGGGTATCCATCAGATCTTCCTGAGCTGCATAGTTTAAAGTTAGGAATTGGGAACAATCGTGATCAGGTGTTTCATTATCCTTTTCAGGAAGGAAAGTGGCAGGATTTAAATTTCCACAGACTTTAAGCTTAGTTACTGGTCCTTCTAATAACAATGACTGATATTTAAGAAGCCTACTGTCTGTCATCCAAATATTAACCTTAGAATTTAAGATTCCACTCACATCATGAGAAGTCAGTACAGTAAGGTTTCGTCCATTAATTATTTTTAAAGCTTCAGGTGCTAATAAAACCACTGCCCCAATTACTCTTAAGTAGTGGGGCCACCCACTTGGAGTTACATCTAATTCTCTGCTTAGATAAGCAATAGGTTGCTGGTGAGGCCCTTGGGGTTGTGTCAAAACTCCCAAGGCCACACCTTTTCTTTCAGTGACAAACAAATTAAATTCTGACCCTGTGGGCAAGCTCAGAGCGGGAGCTTGCATGAGAGCAGTCTGGAGAACCTTAAAAGCCTTTCAAGTATCTGGAGACCAAACCAGTTTGTTGGTTTGGGCCTCCTGAGTTTCAGCTATAAGTTTATATAAAGGCCGGGCAAATTCTCCATAACCTGGAATCCAAATGCGACAGTAACCTGTGATTCCCCAAAATCCTCTCAATTGTCTTAAAGTCATAGGTAGGGGATGATTTAGTATAGATTTACTTCTTTCGGGGCCTATGGTCCTAGTCCCTTTTGATATGATTAGGCCCAGATATCTAACAGATTGTTGACAAAGCTGAGCCTTTTCTCTTGATGTCTTGTAACCCCAGCCTGCCAGAAAGCTTAAGAAGTCTTCTGAGGCTCGTGAACAAGCTTCCTCTGTCTCAGCACAGAGCAAAATATCATCTACATATTGTAACACCACTGCTTCGGAGCTATTAAAGTTTTAGATCCCATGACAAACTTTGTCCAAATAAGTGAGGACTGTCAGAAAATCCCTGGGGCAAAACTGTCCAGGTTAACTGAGAAGCTGGCTGCGTAGGGTCCTCAAAGTGAAATAGAAATTGACTTTCCTCCACCAAAGGCACTGAGTAGAAGGCATCATTCAAATCAATTACTGAGAAATATTTGGCTCTTTCAGGAATTTCAGACAATAAAGTATAAGGATTAGGCACCACTGGGTGTAAAGGCTTTTTAGCTCCTCTTCACTTTCTGCCATAAGGGTGGTGTCATCTGCATATCTGAGGTTATTGATATTTCTCCCGGCAATCTTGATTCCAGCTTATGCTTCTTCCAGCTCAGCGTTTCTCATGATGTACTCTGCATAGAAGTTAAATAAGCAGGGTGACAATATACAGCCTTGACATACTCCTTTTCCTATTTGAAACCAGTCTGTTGTTCCATGTCCAGTTCTAACTGTTGCTTCCTGACCTGCATATAGGTTTCTCAAGAGGCAGGTCAGGTGGTCTGGTATTCCCATCTCTCTCAGAATTTTCCACAGTTTATTGTGATGCACACAGTCAAAGGCTTTGGCATAGTCAATAAAGCAGAAATAGATGTTTTTCTGGAACTCTCTTGCTTTTTCCATGATCCAGCGGATGTTGGCAATTTGATCTCTGGTTCCTCTGCCTTTTCTAAAACCAGCTTGAACATCAGGGAGTTCACGGTTCACGTATTGCTGAAGCCTGGCTTGGAGAATTTTGAGCATTACTTTACTAGCATGTGAGATGAGTGCAATTGTGTGGTAGTTTGAGCATTCTTTGGCACTGCGTTTCTTTGGGATTGGAATGAAACTTTTCCAGTCCTGTGGCCACTGCTGAGTTTTCCAAATGTGCTGGCATATTGAGTGCAGCATTTCACAGAATCATCTTTCAGGATTTGAAATAGCTCCACTGGAATTCCATCACCTCCACTAGCTTTGTTTGTAGTGATGCTTTCTAAGGCCCACTTGACTTCACATTCCAGGATGTCTGGCTCTAGGTGAGTGATCACACCATCGTGATTATCCGGGTCGTGAAGATCTTTTTTGTACTGTTCTTCTGTGTATTCTTGCCACCTCTTCTTAATATCTTCTGCTTCTGTTAGATCCATATCATTTCTGTCCTTTATCCAGCCCATCTTTACATGAAATGTTCCCTTGTTATCTCTAATTTTCTTGAAGAGATCTCTAGTCATTCCCATTCTGTTGTTTTCCTCTATTTCTTTGCATTGATCACTGAGGAAGGTTTTTTTTAATCTCTTCTTGCTATTCTTTGGAACTCTGCTTTCAGGTGCTTATATCTTTCCTTTTTTCCTTTGCATTTTGCTTCTCTTCTTTTCACAGCTATTTGTAAGGCCTCCTCAGACAGCCATTTTGCTTTTTTGCCTTTCTTTCCCATGGGGATGGTCTTGATCCCTGTCTCCCATACAATGTCATGAAGCTCTGTCCATAGTTCATCAGGCACTCTATCTATCAGATCTAGTCCCTTAAATCTATTTCTCACTTCCACTGTATAATCATAAGGGATTTGATTTAGGTCATACCTGAACAGTCTAGTGGTTTTCCCTACTTTCTTCAATTTCAGTCTGACTTTGGCAATAAGGAGTTCATGATCTGAGCTACAATCAGCTCCCGGTCTTGTTTTTGCTGACTGTATAGAGCTTCTCCATCTTTGGCTGCAAAGAATATAATCCATCTGATTTCGGTGTTGACCATCTGGTGATGTCCATGTGTAGAGTCTTCTCTTGTGTTGTTGGAAGAGGTTCTTTTCTATGACCAGTGCATTTTCTTGGCAAAACTCTATTAGCCTTTGCTCTGCTTCATTCCATATTCCAAGGCCAAATTTGCCTGTTACTCCAGGTGTTTCTTGACTTCCTACTTTTGCATTCCAGTCCCCTATAATGAAAAGGACATCTGCTTTAGGTGTTAGTTCTAAAAGGTCTTGTAGGTTTTCATAGAACCGTTCAACTTCAGCTTCTTCAGCATTACTGGTCGGGGCATAGACTTGGATTACTGTGATATTGAATGGTTTGCCTTGGAAATGAACAGAGATCATTCTGTCATTTCTGAGATTGCATCCAAGTACTGCATTTTGGACTCTTTTGTTGACCATGATGGCTTCTCCATTTCTTCTAAGGGATTCTTACCCACATTAGTAGATGTAATGGTCATCTGAGTTAAATTCACCCATTCCAGTCCATTTTAGTTTGCTGATTCCTAGAATATCGACATTCACTCTTGCCATCTCTTGTTTGACCACTTCCAATTTGCCTTGATTCATAGATCTGACATTCTAGGTTCCTATGCAATATTGCTCTTTACAGCATCGGACCTTGCTTCTATCACCAGTCACATTCACAACTGGGTATTGTTTTTGCTTTGGGTCCATCCCTTCATTCTTTTTGGAGTTATTTCTCCACTGATCTCCAGTAGCATATTGAGCACCTAATGACCTGGGGAGTTCCTCTTTCAGTATCCTATCATTTTGCTTTTCATACTGTTCATGGGGTTCTCAAGGCAAGAATACTGAAGTGGTTTGCCATTCCCTTCTCCAGTGGACCACATTCTGTCAGACCTCTCCACCATGACCCACCCATCCTGATGAAAGTGAAAGTGGAGAGTCAAAAATTTAGCTTAAAGCTCAACATTCAGAAACCAAAGATCATGGCATCTGGTCCCATCACTTCATGGGAAATAGATGGGGAAACAGTAGAAACAGTGTCAGACTTTATTTTTCTGGGCTCCAAAATCACTACAGATGGTGACTGCAGCCATGAAATTAAAAGACGCTTACTCCTTGGAAGGAAAGTTATGACCAACCTAGAGAGCATATTCAAAAGCAGAGACATTACTTTGCCAACAAAGGTCCATGTAGTCAAGGCTATGTTTTTTCCAGTAGTCATGTATGGATGTGAGAGTTGGACTGTGAAGAAAGCTGAGCGCCAAAGAATTGATGCTTTTGAACTGTGGTGTTGGAGAAGACTCCTGAGAGTCCCTTGGACTGCAAGGAGATCCAACCAGTCCATTCTGAAGGAGATCAGCCCAGGAATATCTTTGGAGGGAATGATGCTGATGCTGAAACTCCAGTACTTTGGCCACCTCATGCGAAGTGTTGACTCATTGGAAAAGACTCTGATGCTGGGAGGGAATGGGGGGCAGGAGGAGAAGGGGATGACAGAGGATGAAATGGCTGGATGGCATCACTGACTCGATGGACGTGAGTCTGAGTGAACTCCGGGAGTTGGTGATGGACAGGGAGGCCTGGCGTGCTGTGATTCATGGGGTTGCAAAGAGTTGAACACGACTGAGCAACTGAACTGAACGCATAACTTGCTGTTAAAATCTACCATGAAATCAAGTGTATACCTTCATCTCTGTAGCAACTAGAAATTGTTGTACACACTGAAGAAACCCTCAGAAGTCAAAACTCTTTGCAGATGTAGTTGACTTTTCAGAGAAACAAATGTAGAGCAGTTTGAAAAGAGTTGACTTCAGAAAATCCCTTAATGTCTATCATGCTAGTGGTGCTGCTTCAAAATTCCAGGTTTTCTCCCTAGGATACAAAGATGTATTTTTGTGTGCTGGCCTAATAGTTCTAGTCCATATACAAGGGAATTCTAAGAGATCTAATACACCATGAACTCGCGATTGTGCTTTTGGGTGTTTTGCATTTTTAAATTCAGGAATGGAATAATAGCATTATTGAAACACATTGCGAAAGCAGTATTCTTGGTCTGCAGAGTGAAGAGTGGAAATACAAGGGAGAGTAATATATAAGAAATCTAGAAAGAAAGTGAGATAATGGGATTTTCTTGTGTGCGTGTGTGTGTGAAGATGGGAAGGGGAAGTGAGTGATTCTGATTATTCATTTCAGTGGACGATTGTGGGGAAAAGGACACCTTGTGTGCAATTGTGATCTAATGGTGTGAAGACAAATGGTGTGATCTACTGTGAAAACAAAATTAGGGAAGGCCTTCACTGCTTAATCAACAAATGATAAGCATGATGGAAAATAGTATTGCTAGGAAAAAAAAAAATCTCATTCAAACTCTTTTCTTAGTTACCTGTGCTATGGAATTGATTTTAATTGTCAATCCAAACACTGCAGAGGAATATCTCAATCAAAATTTTATAGAAAAATATCTATTCCAGATTCTCATCTACATGATAAAAATGTAATCTTCTAACTGAATGATCTACTCTAATTTGATCAAGTAATCTGTTTCTTTTCTTACCCAGGCTTTACTCTTCTACTTTTGAAAACCACAACTTTGGTGATATAGCCCTCTGGCTCTGAATCAGCCAATCACAGATGCACACCAGTGAGCCACAGCCACTGGTCTGAAGTACAACTCATTTGTCAGGACCTATCACGTGAACTCCAGGAGCTGGTGATGGACAGGGAGGCCTGGTGTGCTGCGATTCATGGGGTCGCAAAGAGTCGGACACGACTGAGTGACTGAACTGAACTGAACTGAACTCAATAAAGTACGTGCCTTCCTAGATGTTCAGCCTTGATAACAGAGAAGTTTTCGGGAGTGGTTATTTGCCTGCTCTTTCCTTTGTTGCTTGCTTCATTGTATGTTTCTAGTCGTGGAGATTTTAAAATATCATATTAGTTATCTGAGGCTGATGTACAAGATGCCAGAGATCGATTTATTGAACAGTACGTACTTAATGTCTCACACTTTTGGAGGCCAGAAATTCCAATGAAGATATCAGCTCGTTATGTTCCTTCAGAGTGTTGTGAAGGAACCATCTGTTCCAGTCCTCTCTCCTTGGCTTGTGGAGACAGCAGTGACCCTTCCCCTCCCCATATCTGTTCACAGTTTCCTCCCTATATGAGAGTCTCTGTGTCGGTATTTCCCATTTTTATATGGATGTGTGCTGTGCTTACGGCAACCCACTCCAGTATTCATGCCTGGAAAATCCCATGGACCGAGGAGCCTGGTGGGCTACAATCCATGGGGTCGCAAAGAGTCGGGCATGACTGAGTGACTTCTGTGTGTGTGTGCTGTGCTCAGTTGATCAGTTGTGTCTGACTCCCTGTGACCCCATGGACTGTAGCCCGCCAGGCTCCTCTCTCCATGGAGATTCTCCAGGCAAGTATACTGGAGCGGGTTGCCATGCCCTCCTTCAGGGGATCTTCCCAATCCAGGGATCGAATCCAGCTCTCCCACATTGCAGGTGGATTCTTTATCATCTGAGCCATCAGGGAAGCTCTTTTATATGGGTACAGGTCATTTTGGATTAAGGAGCATCATAATGAACCCAGTCGAACTTGAATCCTCCAGTATAAATCCGATTTTTGTATGCATGTATCACATATCAGGTTTATCATTATCACATACATGCATACATACATATGTACATAGTACTAAACAAATGTCAGACTTTAGAGCATCACCACAGATGTATTAGGGAATAAGAATTCAACCCAGAAAAGACAAGGATTTTGAGTTATAGGTGGACATAGCTGTTGACTTTTCCATTGTATTGAAACCATTTCTTTTTTTTTTTTTCACAGATAAATGCTGGCATGATGCTTACTAGGTGGTATAGTTACAATTTTTAATTCTTCAAACACATATAAACATAGAATATTGATGGAAAGTCTTACTTAAACTCACTTTTTGATAAAGCAGGCATCCAAATTCCTGAGCAACCTGTGATAAATTTTTCATAATAATGTATCATTAGCAATTGTTGCATTGTAAATTACCTCAGAACTTAGTGGATTAAACCAGCAATTATTTATGATTTTTCATGTATCTATGAGTCTGATATGTGTCAGGATATTTTTTTTGTGTGTGGCTCCCTCTGTTTTTCATGGTCCTTTGTACACTTTATACCACATTGCTTCAAAATTATTAGTACATAAGACTCTTCTCTGGGTTTTAAAATTTATGCATGATTATAAGTAATGGTTTGTACATACTCATATAATAATAATGATAAAGAGAACATTGGTAAGCACTTAAGGGAAAATAAGGTCATTCCTCTCGTGTAATTTCCTCAACTATCTCAACAGTGAATAATTTTATTCAGTTTTTAAAAGTTCCTGACATTACCCTCTCTGTGAAGAGAGAAGATACTATTTCATTTCAGCCCTTATAAATGCATTCTGGTTTGCTTTAAGCACCAATGTTTATTCAGTTATGTTTGGTATTCATTTCGTACTTGTAAAACAAGTCAAAATCTTCCCTATTTATTAAGATGTCAAAACCTGAAAAGGAAGTCACTCTCAGCCAAATGACAGGCAAAATATGGACAGCCTACAGAAACCAACACTGTTCTTCAGGTCCCGAGATAAGGGACAGCATCATCCTGGAGAGAAAAAACAGAAAGTCTTAAAAAAAATTCAGAAACCCACAAACTCAAGAGAAAGAACTGGGCAAGGCAGGATACTAGAAAGTGCTTAACCACTCAGGGTTGTGTGGCTACAGATGAAGCCTGATCAAGGATGGCTATAAAGGTCTTTTTTTTTTTTTTGCTCTAATGTAGAATTCTGATCAGCTACCACCCCTGAAAAACTGTCCTATGAATAATTAGACTTTTAAATAAAGAAACCCCCTGATACAGATCATTTTTATTTTTGTGTATGATGAGATTCTTATGAAAATATTTGATGAATTGATTTGAAAGGAGACCAAGAAGTAGTAACACCAAATCACCTGCAGGTAAATGTGTCTGTGTAGTACCTCAGGATCATCTTACACACCTGGAACAAAATTTTCAATGACGCAGAGAGATGATATGGGGAGGAAGGTGGGAGGGGGGGTTCAGGATTGGGAACACGTGTACATCCGTGGCGGATTCATGTTGATGTATGGCAAAACCAATACAGTATTGGAAAGTAAAATACAAGAAAAAGAAGAGCTCTTGGTAAAGCCTTGTACATTGTCAAAGACAGCGCCATGGGCCAGTTTGAAAACACAGCACTTTTAATAAATCGTTTATTTTCTATCATGGTCATAGTCCTTACTTCAAATTCCCAGTGCTTTCCCATAGAAAATCTTTTCCAAAGTTTAGCTTTCCAAACCAGTTCTTGCAAACTGATTTCAGACATATTGTATTCTGTGAGAAGTCATTTAAAGAAACCTACAACACTACAATATACGTAATTGTGCTTGCATGTTATTTATCTGTAAACTCAGAAATCAAGCAGGAGCATTACTAAACAATGTTTAAAAGGCACTAAAATTATATTGTGGAGTAAAGACTGGGAGTCCAAAGATGAATAACACACAGGAAATCTAAGAAAGAGAGGATCAGTGAGATTTGATGTTGAAGAGGATTACTGATCTCAGAAGGTGATTAAAGAGAAAGGGCACCTACCTAGTGAACAATCATGATCTAACAGCGTGATTTACTGAAATGATAAACTAAGGGAAAGGAATTTACTGATTTAATAACAAATGGAAAGCAATAATTTGGAGAAAGTAGTTTTACTAGGACAAATATACCCCATTCAAACTTTTTAAACATTACTTGTGTCAGGGAAATCATTTGGAAACAGAACTGAGGACCCAAACACAGTACAGAAATAAAGCAAAATGTTCAAGAACAATACCTATACAAGGTGAAGTTACTAGTCTAACTGGTTCAGATTAAGTTTATTTAGTTTTATCCCAAGAAAGAGTACATCCTCCTACTTTTGAAAAATGGAAGCCTTCTTGACGTGCAGCATGGCATAGTGAGGCTGCTCGAAGTGTCCAACAAGAGAAGCCCAAGCAACACTCAGAATTGGCTCAGCCAATGAAAAGTCTGCACTTCCTGAGGCACAGCCATGGACTCAAAAGTGTCAACAATTGTCCTGGACTGAAGCAAAAGGAGTCTTCCAGGGACGTGCAGTTTTTGAAATTGAAGTGGGAAAGGGATTTGATTACTTGCCATTGAAAATTATTAAAATAATTGCCCCTGCCTGGATCCTGTTTTCCTTTTCTAGCTATACAAATGTTGAAGTATTTTTTTGTTCTCCTTCAAGGAATCAACCTGACAAAAATAGAACCCACTAGGTTGTCTTGGCAGAAATAAATCACACTCAGCTTTCAAGACACAGGCGGGCCAAGGAAATGTGCAGTTCCTGGTTCCTATCCATTGTTTCCCCCATTTTCCTGTCACACCTGGATGAGAGGAGAATGAATGTGAGCTAGGAAAAGTAACTTTGAAAAAACTGTTCATTTATGGTTTCTCCATATTGTAAGGAAGTTTAAAAAGTAGGATCATTGGCATACATTAGTGGAACAGGAAAGCATCCCAGGTCCCTGTTAGCAGGTCATGAACCCAGTCCTTGGTATCCGGCATTGTGATAAGGCCAGTCTTGCTTCTCATGGCCTCTGCTGTTAGGCTTCTTCTGAAATCTTAAGAGCTGTCCATAATGTAACTCCCGTGCTTCCAACATCTTCCTACAGAAGGATAGTGGAGAACAATGTCAGATCTTGGGTATTGAAGTTATATACTATTTGGCTTTGGAAAAACATGATGCTTATCCAGGCGTTTTACATGCACCATTGGCAAGTTGGTTTTAAGGGCAAATCATGTTCATAAGTTCTGTGCAGTTTATATCAGTTGTATTAACATAGTCAATTGTATTACTACTAGGAACTCAATGACTTTTTCTAGATGGGATATACCCAGAGTAGTGAAGGGCATTATACAAAGTCACATAGCTACTAACTAGATTTGACTTCAGGAACCTGCATGATTTCTGGAATCTCACTCCAATGTCATATCACCCTTTCATTGATAGAGCATATCTGAGGCTCCTAGAAACCATCCTTCTCTGAATTATGCTACTTGACAGAAAACAGTTTAAAATACAAGGAAATGCAACCTAGATTTGCTTCTCTTACCACCATCTCTACCTCCAGCATGGGATGCCAGACATTGAATGTTATTTCTGCTTCTCTCACACCCTAAGTTCTTTCCATGACTGCACATCTACCCCATACACTCTGTGAATATGTAGTACTGTAGGCATGATAGAGGTATGGACTGCAATTGAAGTGTCTGTAGTTTGGAAATTCTTGCAAAAAGAGGACCAAGATGAGTATAGGCAAACTTTGTGACCTCAAGACAGGAAAATCAGATATTGGTACCAGATTCTGGTGAAGCTTCTTTCACCTAGTACACACACAAGACATCATCCATTCTGTCTTTATGTGCATCTGTGTGTCTGTGTGTCTATGTCCAGCTACCCATGAGTAAGGAAAGGGTGTGTAGAACAGCTGGAAATTCCATACTTCCTCAGGGTAAAAGATCTTCAGAGGGATGGGCTGATGGGCTGAGTCACCTCACTAGGGCAATTCAAGTGGAAAACTATTCCAGAAATTACCACTCTGGACCAGGGACCCAGGGACTTTGATACATGGATATGCCCATCATGAGGCAACAAGCAGCATCTCAAGAAATGTGTGTACATGGCACTGTATATCAGGTTCAGGAAGGCCCCTTATTCCTTGGCCTTCCAAACACTGATTGGTCCTGTCTTTTTTCCTTGGTCTTGACTCTTGGAAGGCATGTAATTTCTTTGACCAACGGAACATGGTGGAAATGATGTTATAGAAGTTACAGATATAATCTTTAAGAGGACAGATGCATTCTTCCTTGTTTATTAAAAGCTCTGAGCTTCCATGTAAGAAGTCACCTATCCTGCTGGAGACACCATATGAAAATGCTGCAAGACTCAGTGGAGCAGTACAGGTGCCCTCCTGAGTGTTGCAAGCAGCACTGTCGAGGCAATGGGCAGGTGAGTGTCAGTTGTCCCGAACCTTGCAGAGTACTTTAGAAATTGGCTGAACACTGCAGTTTGATCTATTCTAGATTATACTTTTCAAGTTCTACTTCTTATTAGGACACTATTTGGAACAGATTGATGAAAAACTTCTGATTCCAAACAGATATATTGATAAGTACTTGAAAATTTATATAAGCATTATACCAAAGTGCTTGTATGAACTGAAAAAGAGACAGATTAATATGTAACTGTAACCTTTGTACCAACCTTAGCCCCTTGAGTGAAAACAACCTCAGTGAAAATCTAGCCTCTCTAGTACAAAGAGTGTGAGATGACAAGGAAACTGATACCTCTATACCTTCAGTCTGATGAGAGTAATAAGGCTTCTTTGAGAAATTGAAATCACAGTTCTGAGAATTTGCAATCACATCACTGCCCTCATTTAGTTTTGGAGTTCCAATTGACACTATCAGTATGGTTCAAGGAATTCTGGTGGAAATCCAGATATGGGGCACATGCAAGTCAAATCCTTTCTGGAGGAACCCACCCGTAACTGAGGCTTTGAGACGGTTCCCACAGATAAAGCCCTCCCAAAGAAAGTGAAACTCACTCAATCATGTCTGACTCTTTGCAACCCCATGGATTATACAGTCTGTGGAATTCTCCAGGCCAGAATACTGGAGTGGATAATCATTCCCTTCTCCAGGGGATCTTCCCGACCTAGGAATCAAACCAGAGTCTCCTGCATTGCAGGTGGATTCTTTACCAGCTGAGCTACCAGGGAAGCCCTCCCAAACAAGCTCATAATAAGAAACACAAACATATGTCCTTCCAAAGAATTACTGTCAAGTACAAACGAGAGGATATAAACCATCAAAAGGAAGAGGCAACCAAATAACGCAAAGAATCAAATAAAATTCCTGAAAGTGGAAAATGGAACCCTTGAAGGAAAAGGTTATTATCATTTAAAATAACCAATTAGACACACCTGAAAGTAGAATTATCTACTAAAAACAAGTGAAAGAAATTCTGGAGAATGTTTCCTGGAAGGATAAGAAATAATGGTTAAAGAAAGTTCAACAGACAAAAGATGTAGACCAAAAACACAAAATGTACGTCTTATAGGAGTCTGTGAAGTAAATACTGGGGAATCAATGATATTCTAAGAAGAAACAGCTGGTAATTCTCTAGAATGGATGATATCCTGGTAATTCTCTAGAATGGATGATTTCCTTGATACCTTAGAGTCTAGACACACATTTAGAAACATCATACGAAAGATGCAAAGCAATAAAAACACTGGCAAACAAAATGCACATAATGTAGACTCTACCCCCTAGCTGTGATGGATTGCTGTCTGCTGTGCTCCTCAAATAACCTGGACACATCTCTGTCACAACATTTAATACATTATAAATATCTGTTGAAAGTATCTGCTTCCTCGCTCTACGCACTAACCAGTTTGCAGACCATCACCTTGCCGGGAGCCAGTGTGAGGAATCCCGCCTGTGGCAAAGGTCATGAGGAAGGAAGCCAGACATATGCAAAGGCGTGATCTGGCTTCAGCGGTTCCCCCTGGGTTTTCCTGAACATCTACCCCCAAAACCAGAGTCTGCCTGCCTTATTGTACTGTGTTTTCCACTCTTCTGCCTCTGAAAGGAATTAACTTAGGGCTCCAGTTAACAGTCCCCTGCATATAAAAAGAATGTCTCAGCTTAAACCCCTCTGACAGCTTTCTAACTTACCTGACTGGTCTGCCTGGACTTTTACAACTTGTGAATTGTTTACAGCCCCCCAACCACAAGAGGCACAAAGCTTAAAGCATCTTAAAGATACAGAGCCTTTTCTAAAGAGCTACAAATTATATTGGCGATGGGTTTCACTGTTGAGTAAATGACTGCTGCCAGGCCTCCATATTCTTTATCTTTTAGGCACCTGAAGGATATTAATCAATGTAATTGGGATATAGAAAAAGGAATATAGTAGTTTTGATGTTAGCAACACTAGACTTTTGAGTTAATTACTTTTCTCTTTGTTATAAGTCACTGTACTTCTTTCATTGTTATAAATTGTTGTGTCCTTGCTATGTAAGAATGTACCTTTATTTAGTGCTTTCTGAGAGTGGCACCAAACTTTGGGAAGAACAACACAAATAAGTTCTCTGGTTGACAGACCCTTATCAGAAAAGGGCCGTAAAATGTTAATTGGCCTTCTGGCCAGACGATGATGTAAATCACCTAAGACTTGTGTATACAACTAAGTATGCAGAGAGAAAGCCTGGTCTCGATAAGAGTCAGGGCTGCTGATGATGCATAAGTTTGTATTATCCATTGATCTCTATGTAAAATCAAAAGTATATAAGGCCTTTCCATACAATAGAGGCTGGGCCAGTCACTGGAAAGACTGGTTTCCCCCGTGTCTTCTTTTCTTACTCTATTTTCAGGCTGAAATGCCATCTGGGGCGTGGAAGCTCGCCATGTATACTTACTTGCCCTGGCTTCTAAGACCCATGAGAGAGGGAGCCCAAGGCGGGGCACCCTCCGCTATTCAAACGGGCGCTGGTGGCCTAACGTAGATGGTGCAAATCTCTTGTCCTGAGGTTTTATTAGTTCTCCACCTAAACCAAGTTATTCAGCCTCTTTTCTCTACTAATTTTCCTACTATACTATTTCTTCCTAATCTCTTTTTATATTTCTAAATAAATAAGTTTTTCCTCACCACACTGTCCCTGCTTTGAATTACCCTGGATCCACCAGGGTTGGACCCCGGCAAGTATGCATTTGTGACTCCCAGAAGCTTATCAGTGCCTGATATCATAGGTAGTCAGTAAATGTTTGTTGAATAAATGAAAGCAGGCTGACTATAACCCTACCATGAAATTTCCTGACTCTTTCTGAGGATAGCAGGACTAAAATACCACTGATGGAGAACTGCAAATTACTTGGAAGTGACAATACCAATTTTTCTTGTTCTGTTTTCTCTGTACAAATAAGCAGTTACCAATTTTTATCCTGTTGCCCAGAACAATGAAGAAAATAATACTGCAACATATTCTACAGTTTACATGGGTGATGTCACACATATTTGACAGCTTTCAGTCAAATTGCCTTTCTGACAGTTGGCCTTTGCCCGGTTCTTGGAAGTTGGGAGGGGGCACATGATAACACTTCTAATGGATCTCTAAAACCCTTGGAGGACAGTGCTGTTTGTGTTGCTAATGAAGAACAGATCCATCAGTGGAATGCTGAGTCAACTGCCATGCCTCGTGCAGTTCAGGACACAGGTGTGCCATGATCAGAGCTTAGACCTCCGTGACACAAGTGCCCAGTTTCTTGCTCCTTGTACCCTGAGGCCTCCCTAAGTGGGTCCCAGCGGAGGCTACTGTGAAGAGAAGCAGAGAATAAGTAGGATGCTCCTGAGCCTGGCCAGTCGAGGCAAGGGAGAGTCTGGGTGTTCCCTGCTCCCTCACTGATGTTAATGCCTGGAAGCCAAGGTAAGAGGAGAGCTGGAACTACAACTCAACCAGGGATGGGCTCTTCCCTGTGTCTGAGAGTGTGAGGCCTCTGGAACATCTGGTGGGCCCAATGAGACAGTTCATAAACCCCTAAAGCATTCACCTGTAGAAGACCTGCCTCTATCGGCTGGGCAAGACCTAGCTGAGCACAGTCCCACCACTCTGATTCCCTCAGGTCAAGGGCTGGAAGTGTGGGCACTGTGTTTTTCCAAGGACTACCAGCCTTCTCACCTGTGAGGTCATTATCATGGGTACTCAGGCCAGTGTCAAGGCATAGAAATTTGGAGTCCATCAAATGAAATGTCAAATCCCCTCTGCTCTCTTCATCACTGCACCTGATGCAAGAGCGCAGCAGAGGTTAACTCCACCCCTAATCATACACTGCAGGCTTGTAAACTGTCTTTGTTTTTACCAAAGACCTGTTGGAAGGAAATGCCCTGCCTTGACTGCAAGGGATTGTGACACTTTTCAGGCTAATAGTCCTCTTCAATGGACATTTGTTTAACCACTGTTTGTTTAACACTTTCTCTTGATAATGGCCAGTGGGTAGGTTCTCTACACCTGATTTTTGGAATCTTGGGACCACCATGGAATTCCCTGGGGTTTACCTTGACTCATCAACCCATCTCTCTTTTCCTGCCCAATGGCAATATATCCTTTTCACTAAACTTGGAGACCCACTGAATCCAAATACCTTTATTAACTAAAGAGTATTTGTCAAGCAGCCTCCCTCTACAAAATCCAAGAAAGGATGCAGGTGTCTCTCCTCTGGTGTCTACTTCTCTCTGTCCTCCCACCAATCCTTCAAGACTATTCATTGTTTAATCTTATATTGAAGTAAAACTCAGACTTGATTTCTGGCCAGGACACTTACTTAGTGGGTGAGCTTGGGTGGTACTTAACTCAATGTCTCAGAGCCTCAGTCTTCTTGACGGAGAATTTCATTTGCTTGTCCTAAGAGGAAAATATAAGCACAGAGGGTGAGTAATAGACAGATGTGCATAACATATGCAGCAGAGTGCCTGCTACATAGAAACTTAAAGTGCTCAAATAAAAAATGTTTTGTGTGGTGATTTGTGTGGAGCTGGCTCCTGAAGAGTGAGGAGGGTTAAAATGTGACCCAGAAGTCTGTGACATTACAAATGAATGGAAAGCTGTGTGGTTGCCTATAGAAGGCTGTACCTGATCACAACCACGATCCATGTCATGGAGGTTCAGGGAATGGGAAGAGGAAACAGCCTGAGAACTCACCGTAGGCCTGTACCAGACACTGCACTTGTCAGGCTACATCTACACTCTCATTCAGGCCTAATCACAGCCCCTCTGTAGGGGCATTGTCAATAGTATGCCCTTTTTACATGTGATGATGAAGAAGCTGAAGAAGAGAGAATTCACAGTGGGCTGGGATCAAGTCATCTTTACAGAGGAGGTATGGTTTGAGCCAAGACTGGGAAGGTGAATAAGATTAGAAAGGAAGAGGGAGAGGGGCTGAGTTTCACTGGAGTGAGGAGGAACATCTGGCCCACAGAGCCCTGAGTTGGCAATTCTCAAAGCCACCGAGCAAACATGGCACTCCATCTGCTCCCTAGCAACTTCCCATCACACCTCAGACCTGCCTTATCTCCTCAACTTCACTAGAGTGAGGCTCTGAAGTGAAAACTCATCTACTCTTATCTCACTGTCAGCCCTAAGCAAACAGATGGGGCCAGAGCAGCCAGGAGAGCAAGTCCATCCAGCTATCTGGCATCGAGTCTCACTCCCCACCCCTTTGATTGCCTGAGAGCATGACCATTAGGACTGAGAATAAGGATAGCCTCCGTACACTGGGCACTCCATCTGCCTTATCTTACTGAGTCCTCATGACAATCTCATAGACCCTCTTCCACAGAGTAGGAAACAGGTTCAGAGAGGCCAAGTCACGTATCCAAAGCACCACATCTAGGAAGAAGGACAGCTGGAGTTTCAATCCAGGTCTAATCTGACTCCAAAACCTCTATCCTTAGTCACTCTTGCTGCCAATTATAGTTTCACTGCTCAAAGTAGTTACAGAACCCAAGCAAACACCCTGTTGTGTGTCTATTCCTTGTTAATGCCACTATGCAGCATTATTTGTCTCTAGAGATCAAAGGCACCACAGTTCTGAGGGGAACAAAACTTGGAAGCGTGAGGCATTCTCATTTTCCTACTCACCCATTGTGCTCTCCAATTCCACCCCAAAGAGATGTCTTTTCTCTTTTCCCAGTTCTTTTCCCTTAAAGTGTTTCCACACACCCTGATTTTCTTTGTTGTCCCAGCACAATTCTTTGTAGTGGTCCTTTTACTCTCAAAAGGTTCTGCATAATTGGACAAGAAATTATACGGTGACCATTCCTACAAAGAGGTGAACAGCTTCACACATAATGTTCAATAAACCATGACATACCTGTCAGGCAGGTGCTCCTGAGTGAGTGTGGAGTGTGATCTGAGGGGAGTAGCCTACCTCTCCATGGGGATGGAGTAAGGAAGAAAGACAATATAAATATGCTTTTGAAGGTTTTTGTGTACATTCTAGTGTGTTGGTCCTTGAGCAGTCAAGAAACAGGGGTAGAAGTATGCTTGGAATGCAGAACATGCTCTACTTGGGTGCCAGTGCGGTTGAGTACAGATGCCCTCTCAGCACAGCTGCGCATCAAATATGTGGAGCATGGAGAGCTGAGGAATTAAACAAAAACTGGTGAAAGAAAAGACTAGGAATAGGGTCATAGGGTCATGCCCACTCCTGTAGCCCCTGTTTTGCCTTAAACCAGAGTCTAGATAGGCCATGGGTGTGAACTGCTACAGGGAAATTGAAACCCCCAGGATACAGTAGGACTTTGGGAACTGTTGAAGAAAGCAAGTGTTCAAGGGTAGAGAAGTCATGAGAAAACAGATCTCTGACAATGCTGGTGGCCATCCTCTTGAGTCCACCTGGGGAAGAACCTAATTAATGCCTTGAAACATACCCAGGGAAGGGATTTCCTTTCCAAAATGCTAAGGTGATTTGAGTGGAAATTTTTTAATGTGATTTATATGAATAAGCCGAAAGACAAAAGACATGTGAATCTCAAATGTTGTTAAAATGACCTGACTGAATACTTGATATCTCTTAGGTAACTGACATGCTCCAAAACCAAAAATGGTATCGTGAAAAAAACAAGAACATCAAAGGAATACCTAATATAATGTTTACTGATGAAATACCACTGTCATTACTATTTAGAGTTAGGAAGGTGATAAGGTAATTTCCTGAGAGTATTATGATTTGAAAGTTTGAGGAATATTTGGCATGAATTTTTTAAACTCTGGAAGTTAGTGCTGTTCTAGGTGGGAGAATGAGAGTAAAAAAGTAAATGAAGTTATTATGAAAATAATTTTGATGATAAAGACCCCAAAAAACAGACCTCGAGTGATAACTAACAGAATGACCATTAAGAAAGTGGTGAAAGGAAATATGGTTAGGGAAAATCCATGGTTTTCCTTATAAAAATCTTCACTAGAGCCTTGTATTCCTGTGGATCTGATAATGTGAGATAGTGTTTCCTTCAAAATTAAAGGGCTTCAAAAGCAGGATAAATGGCATAGGTCCAAAAACTAGAGCACATCCTATTTTTGACAGCTCCAAGTCTTTCCCATCAAGTGAGTGGCTCTGCAAAAAAAAAAAAGCCTTTGGTTTGTGATGCTCAGGTGGTCCTGAGGCAGCTCATCTGCAGGTGGTGTATCTGATGGCAGCCCTGGTGGCCTCAGACACATTGTGCTCCCAATCTCCCCTGGCAGCAACGGGTGAAGTGTGCTGAGAATCTGTCTGGAGCTGAGAATCAGTCCTTGGTGGAAAGGGCCAGGAAGGAGGCATATCTGATCCACCCTCAATGATATTGTTCAGAAAATAATTCACACATGACATTTAAGGAAATGCCAAAATTAATGAGAAAGTGCTTCACAACCTGCTAGACACAGATGGATATAGAAGTGAAAAGTCAACTCCTTGTACACAGAGTAGTGCTCCTGGAAATCACGGAAATAACTGGCCTAATATTTTCTCCAGCTCTGATCAAAACCCTCATGATATCAGGAAAGAGAAATTGCAAAATCAGAGTCTCTATGTAGAGAACACAAACTGAAATTTCATGGTATCTTACTATTAAAAATATTTAGTAAGTAACAAATTTAAAAGTTGTTTTTTGACACAATTTAGGTTTTGAAAAATAACCCACATAATACATACAAGAATTCTTGGTTGGGAGAAAATGTTACCTCATTGTTTAAGAAGCCACCATTGGAGAAGTAAATGGCAACCCACTCCAGTGTTCTTGCCTGGAGAATCCCAGGGACAGGGGAGCCTGGTGGGCTATCATCTCTGGGGTTGCACAGAGTTGGACAGGACTGAAGCGACTTAGAAGCAGCAGCAGCAGCAGCAGCAGCAGCATGGGGTAAGAAATGAAACCAATAAGTGAGAAACACACAAAAATTAAAATCCTATAACTTTCAAGGATATATGATAATGCAGTCAAAGGTATTTCTTAAAATATATTTATGTAGAAATAAATTACAGAAATTGAACCCCCCAAAAAACACTTTAGAAGAATTTAAGAAATGGGAGTCATCAGTGTGTTTTCATTCCCAATGACTAGGCTTCCTATGGTGTTTCCTCTTGGACATTAAAGGGGCAGCTAATTCTACTGTTAATAAGATTTCAATCATGAAGGGGGAAAAGCTGAATTATATTACTAGAAAATGCAATGGAAATATACAGTGATGAAATCTTACTAATCAATATCTGAAGAGTTTTGTTTACATCTATGAATTTAAAAGTCTTACCTGAAATATTAGTAATCAACTTCTTGCCATTTTTTTATGCAAGAGACAAAAGACATATCCAGGACAGTCTCTGAATTCATATCATTAAACCACCATGTTTAAACAGCAGCCAAGAAGCAAATCCCAGGAAGTGAACTATACCAACATACTCCATAATCTCCAAAGGCCAAACTCCCAAGAAGACTGTGATTGGTGTATCCTGTGTCACATTATAACATTTTGGCCCAATGACAAGGAACAACACTCCTTGCCTACCTCAATCTCGAAGGCTGCGGATGTTAGTGTACCTCCTATTGCTTCAGCCCAAGACAATGTTCACATTTTGAGTCAAGGGTTGTGCCTCAGGATTTGCAGGCTTTTCATTGGCTGAGCCAGTCCCAAGTGGTGCTTGAGCTGCTCTGATTGGATGCTTCCAGCATCCTCACAATGCAGAGGTGCAAGTCATGAAGGCTTCCACTTTTCCAAAACGGGAGGATGTATTCTTCAGGAAAGAAAAAAAAAAAAAAAGATTGATCTGAACCAGTCAGAAAAGTAATTTCTGTTTCTTCCACTTTGGAAACATTTATTCTGGAACATTTTGCTTTATTTATTTTAGCACTGTGTTTGGGACCTTGCTTATATTTTCGAATGATTTCTATGATACAAATAATGTCAGCAAGGTTTGAATGGAGTTTATTTATCCTATTAATACTATTTTCTCCAAGTCCTTATTCATCATGTGTTATTAAACATAAACTCTTCCCATATGTTGTCATGTCAGCAAACCTCAGTATAAATTATGATTGTACAGGAGGTGCCCTTTCTCCTTGATCACCTACTGAAGTCAGTTAACATATGTGCTTATTTGGCCTTAGTCTCTTCAGCATCAATTCCCACTGTCTCACTCTTTTTTAAGATTTCCTGTGTTTCAGTCATCCTTGAGCTTTACCAAGAGTTCCTCTCATCCAAAATTTTGTTTCAGGTATGTAAGACCACCCTGAGGTAAAGAGGTATTTACCTGCAGGTCCTTTGGTGATAGTTTTCCCTAGTTTCCTTGGAAGTCAATGTTTTGGAATGTTTTCATAAGATTCATATAAAATTCAAGCATATAAGTTATCTTACCATTCCAGTGGCTCATCTGTCATAATGGCCCCAAGACAGTTTTGAGAGGTAACGGCAGAACAGAGTTCTACACTGGACCAAAGGAAAAAGGCCTTTAGAGCCCTCCTTGGTCAGGAAATGGCCCCCTTCATAGACATACAACTCAGAGTGGTTGAGCTCTCTCTAGTATCCAGCCTTGCCCAAGTCTTACTCCTGAGTTTGTGGGTTTCTGAAATTTAAAGACTTGCTGTTCTGTCCCCTCAGGACAGTGCTGTCCCTTTGCTCAAGGCTTGAAGAAAAGTTTTGATTTCTGTAGGTTATCCATCATTTGTCTCACTGAGTGACATCATTTGACTGAGTGACATCCTTTTGACATTTAAACATTCTAATCAATAGGAAAATTTTAAACTTATTTTACAAGTAGAAAAATGGATACCAAACATAACAGAATATACTTAGTGTGTAAAGAAAACTATAATCAACATTTTAAAGCATTTATAAGGACTGAATTGAAAGTGTATCTCCCGTCATCACTGAGATGAACAGTGAGAAACTTTTTGAAAGTAAATACAACTATTCAATCTTCAAATAGTTGAGGACAATCACATGAGAGCAGTCACCTTGTTTTCTCTTAAGTAGTTATTAGTGTTGGAGAAGGAAATGACAACCCACTTTCTTGCCTAGAAAATTCAGTGGGCAGAGGAGCCTGGCAGGCTACTGTCCATAGAGTTGCCAAGATGTGGACACAACTGAGCAAGTGAGCTCACCAGCAGTCACTACTGTTCTCTTCTTTATTATTGTTATAGGAGTATCTACAAAACATTACTTATAACCAAACAACAATTTTACCAAACAGAGAAAAGCCCTATGTGTACACTGCTAATTTTGAAGCAATGTGATATAAAGTGTACTGGGAATCATGAAAAAAAGAGGGAGCTACAAATAGAATACTGATACATACCAGACAGATCAACAGAAGCATTCAGCCAGCCCACAGATCCATGAGAAGTGATAAATAATTTCTGCTTTAATTCACTAAATTCTGAAATAATTTACAATGCAACAATCACTAAATGATACATACTATGAAAAATTCAAGTTTATCACAGTTGCAATTGATGTGAAAGCCTTGATTTATCAAAATTAATCATTTTAAGTAAGACTTTCCATCAACATTCTATGCTTGCATGGGTTAGAAGAATTAAGAAACTAACTACACCACCCAGTAAGCATCAAACCACTATTTATGTGTGGAAAACACCAATGTGCTCTTAATAGAATGGAAGCGTGAGGAGATATGACCATCTATAACTCAAAATTCATGTCTTATATGAGTTGTATTCATTCTCCCTAAAATCCTATGCTGACGTCCTCAACATAGTACCTGACATGTGATTGTTTATGGAGATACAATCTACCCTAGAGGAATGAAGTTCAACTGTATTCATTAGGATGCCCCCAATCCAAAAAGACCTGTAGCTATGTAAAAAGAGGAAACGTGGACACAGAGACTCTCACATAGGAAGGAAACTGAACAAATGTAGGGGTGTCTTTGCCACTTTGACAAGAAAAGGTGAGAGACTGGAACAGATGCTTTCTTCATACCACTCTGAAGGAATCAAATCAGCTGTCATCTTGATTTGGACTTCTCACCTCCAGAAATGTGAGACCTTAATTATGTGCAGTTCAAGTAAACCAATCTCAGGCATTTTGTACATTAGCCCAGGTAACTAATATGATATTACTAAATCACCACAATTAGAATCATTTAAGCAATTCAGCAAAGACAGTGCAGGCAAAGAATGGCACCTGATACCATCCCTGTTACCAAAGCTGAACATCCAGGAAGGGATGTACTCCATGGCCGCGGGAAAACTGGCTTGAACTTAGGACAATGAACATTTTGAACAATGGCTGTGGCTCACTCAGGCTGGTCCCTGATTGGCTAATTCAGAGCAGAGTGGCCGTTGCACTTCTCTGATTGGACGTCCCATCATCAGAGGGGAATATCACTAAGGTTGTCATTTTCAAAACTTGAGTAAAGCCTGGACAAGAAAAGAGACAGTTCACCTGAACAAGTTAGAGTAAACCATTCAGTTAGAAGATTAAGATTTTTCTGAGTAGATTAGAATCTGTAATAATTTTTTTCCTTAAAATGATTTAGTTATTCGTTCACTATTTTTAAATCCACACTTTAAAAGGATTCCATAACCGAGGTAATGGAGGAAAGAGTTTTAATGGGGTACGTTTGACCTATGGATACTATTTTCCATGCATTGATTATTATAATTTGTTGATGAAGCGGTGAAGGTTTTCCCTCATTTCCTCTTCACAGTAAACCACACCATTAGATCGCGATTGGGCACTAGCTTCCCTGTTTTCCAAAAAGGCCCACTAAAGGGTATAATTAGGATCACTACTTCCCCTTTCACCTCCAACAACAATAACAAAATTCTAATTTTCTTTTTTTCTTTCTAGATTTCTTATGTGTTGTCCTCCCTTACACTCCCAGTCTTCACTCTCTAGACCAATTATGCTGCATCTGTAACATCTTTCAACAGTGATCCTATTGCATTTTTGTATTTACAAACACAAAATACACAAAGCATGATAGCAGTGTCTTAGTGTATTAGATCTCTCAGAATTACTTTTTGCAGAGACCATATCTTTGGGACCAGCATGCAAAAATAACCTTGGTAATGCATTTCTGATTCATAGGAAGGAAAACTGATGTTTTGAAGCAGGAACCATTAGCAACATAGACATTAATTTGTTTTCTGAAGTCACTCTTTTCAAATCGTTCACAGTTGTTTCTCAGAAAAAGCACCTGTCTCTGCACAGAGTTTCCACTTTGGAAGTTTTTTCTGAGTGGATATAACAATTTCTAATTGCTACGCAAAGCAAGGCATGCACAGGATTTCATGGTTGATTTTAACAATAGGTTGCTCTTTTTTTTTTTTCCTTGAAAATCCTTCATTTTAATTTTCACCATTACAGAATAATAATAAGAAATTAACTTCTTGAAGGGGCTTATTTGCCTAAATCATTTTATTATTGATCTCAAAGAGAGGTCTGGAGGTAATCCCGGCCCCATTCATACTTGCAATAGTCCATTAACATGTAAGAATTAAAGATTTTAAAATTTAAAAAATAGAAAAATTAAAAAAATTAAAAAAAGAAAAAAAAAACACTCTCTAGTATCAAATCCTGCCCTCATTTTATTCTTTTGCAAGTGGTGCTATGTATGAGGTATAACAATTTAGTTTTGGTCTCTCTGAAGAATGAGCACTGAAATCTTTGAATTTTGTAGTCTATATAGCTATTATCTCATTCTTTGCATAACAGAGAAATCCTCCACATGTTTCATCATCCTAGTCAAAAGGGTTATTTACAGATTTTTTAAATGTTCAAATGAAATATTTCACAAAATGATGAGCTTCAAAGCAAATCATAATAAATTTTAAAGGATTGAAATCCCACAGAATATTCTCTCTCAACAGATGTCATAAGTTAGAAACTTGTTTATCGAGGAAACTAATAGAAAATTAGCAACATCTTTAAAATCCATCACTCCACATATAGGAAGTTTACACAAGTGAAATTCAAATAAAAATCCTCCTGGAACACAAAGAAAAAAGAATGTACAAGCAAAGCCATGAACTTTAACATGAAGCTAAACAGTCAAACATCTAGAGGTAAAAGGAGATAGTGTAGGTTTTATATTGCTGATAATTCTCCTCTACATTGCTGTAAGGGCCTGAAGACATGACCCGCTCTGGATTCATGTCCTTAAATCTCCATAACTAAATATAAAAAAAAGAACCAAAAAATAACTGGCACAGTACCACAGTTCCTTCCCCCCTTAATCTCCAGTCTGATTTTCATAGAAAGGCTATTATCTCTTGAGCTCTGGTCACTCAACCACACTTTGAGTCAGCAGCTGTGGCTCACACGCTGCCACTCCCCCATTGGCTGCACCAGTGGAGATGGATGCTTGAAATGCTTTCTCTGGACTTGCTCTGATGGATATAACATTGCAGGTCATGAAAGTCTGTGTTTTAAAGAGCATATGATTCTTTGCTAGAAAATAAGTGATTAGATACATCTGTATGAATTTCTAAAACAATTTCAAAAACCAGGGAATTAAAAAATTGAAATGTGTGTGAAAATTTTGTTTTGCCATTTCTGTACTATATATCAGTCCCCATTTGTATATTTAAATGTTTGATTAACTGGGATATGTTAAAAATAAATAAACTGGGATATGTGAGAAATGTATAGTAGAGGTAGTGGATGGGTATATCAGTTTCTTCACTTTATCTATTGCATATTACACAGAAAATGCTTCTGAAGAATTCCATAGTACACTTTGGGAGAATGAGAATAAAATGGAACATTAAATTAGTAGGAAAATAATTTAGCACTTATAGAACTCTATCTTGACAGGCCTAGAGGAAACACTACAACTGGGATCAAGGAAAGGTTAGAATTTTGTAGTTCTTCCTAGCATTTGTCTCATTGTTTGGCTGAGAGTGACATCCTTCACAGATTTCTACATCCAAATCCAGTGGTACTGACAAGGTCTTTTTAACTTTAAAATTTTTTATGGATGTATTTATGAGTTACAATATTATATTTGTTCAGGTTTACAACATACTGATTCAATTGTTTTATATATTATACTCTGTTGACACTTATTATTAGATAATTGCTATATTTCTCTGTGCTGTACAGCGTATACTTGTTGCTTATTTTAAAGTTCAAAATGAATAGTTTAAAATAAAATAAAATATTAAGTTCTAATGAAATCCATAGTAAATTACAAAGGACTGAAATTGCGGAGTGCTTTCTCTCTCTCCAAGCATCTAGTAAGCTTGAAATCAATCTTTTAAAAAAGAAATAGGAAAATCACCAACTACTTTGAAATTCAGCAATATACCTATAGAAAAAAAAAATGTCAATGCACTAAGAAGGAAGCACAATGGACATTAAATTCAGTAAATATTATCATAAGCATTAGCAGTCAAATACTTGAGGTAGAAGAAGGAGTCATCTCATTTCTCTTAATTGCTGAACATCCTCCTCTTATTTTGATTTGAGGAGCTAGAGGCATGTCCCTCAACAAGAAATGGATGCATGTGTGTGTGCTACATCTGTTCTGTCGTGCCCAGCTCTTTGTGACCCCATGGACTGCAGCTCACCAGAGTTCTCTGTCCATGGGGATTATCCATGTAACAATACTGGAGTGGGTTTCCATCCTCCTCCAGGGAACCTTCTCCACCTAGGGATCGAACCTGGGTCTTCTGTGCCTCCTGCATTATAGACAGGTTCTTTACCACTGACACCACCTGGGAAACCGCAAGAAATGGACCAAGGGATAGAACAGTCATAAAAGTTTCAGTCATGTCTGACTCTTTGAGACCCTATAGACTGTAGCCTACAAGGCTCCTCTGTCCGGATTTCCCAGGCAAGAATACAGAGTGGGTTCCTATGCCCTTCTCCAGGGCATCTTCCCAATCAAGGGATTGAACCTGTGGCTTTTACATTTCCTACATACACAGGCAGGTTCTTTACTACTAGCTCCACCTGGGAAGCCCCAAGAAATGGATGCCTGTACTTAAATCGCCATGGTTAAAAGCAGGTGCTTGAATGGAAAAACATCAGGAAAATTATCACCCCACCTTCCCGCTCCATCTCTAGGCTGAGTGTCACAGGAAGGTTGTTATTTGTTCAGCTCTCCTCACTTCACCATAAATTTGGCCAATTGCTTTGGCTCATGGGCTACCAGTCCCTCACTGGCGGCTGCTATGGAGACTGTGGCTACATTTGCCATCACTGGACAATCCCATCATCCATGCAACACTGAAATTCAGTCAAGATTTTTGTTTTTTAAAAAAGCCAAAGGTTCTAGGTTGAAACCAAACAAAAAAGAGAATCAGAGAAATCTGAATTATGTAATTTCAGAAGACATGGTGCTTGATTCTAGAAATTTAGAATTTTCTAAATTTACACTCTATTTGAGTCCTACTTTAAGCATGTAACTGAACTGGGATTGAAGGAATAGAATGGGTAAGTGATTTTTGTACCTGCTACTGGTGGTGTGGTAGTAAAGAATCCATGTGACAATGCAGGAGACACAAGAGACACGGGTTCTATCCCTTGGTCAGAAAGATCCCCTGGAGTAGGACTAGGAAATGGCAACCCATTTTAGTATTCTTGCTTGGAAAATTTGGAGGAGACAGGAGCCTGGTGGGCTCCTGTCCATGGAGTTACAGTTGGACATGACTAAGTGACTGAGCACACACACACTAACACACACACACACCACACACACACACACACTGCTCTTTGTGAGTGTATGCATGCTACATTGCTTCAGTCATGCCCGACTATTTGCAGACCCTATGGATTGTAGCCCACCAGACTCCTCTGTCCATGGGATTCTCCAGGCAGGAATACTGGAATGCGTTGCCATGCCCTCCTCCAGGGGATCTTTCTGACCCAGGAATTGAACCTACTTCTCCTGCAACTCCTGCATTGCAGGCAGATTCTTTACTGCTGAGCCACCCGGGAAGCACACACTGCTCTTTATCAGTTGCTAAATGGCAACCCACTCCAGTACTCTTGCCTGGAGAATCTCATGGACGGAGGAGCCTGGTGGGCTACAGTGCATGGGGTCGCAAAGAGTCGGACACGACTGAACAACTTCACTTTCACACCGTGCATAAAAATCTCTGGATGATACTCCTATATCTAGGTGGGAGAATGAAAATGAAAAAGGCCAATGAAACTTTTATGGGAAGAATTCTGACCATAAACGTTCCTAAGATGGCTGACTGACAAACCACGAATAGAAATAACCATTTAGGAAAGTGATGAGTTGCAATGGGTTAAGAAAAGTGCGTGATTTTACACTGAACAAATGACACAACCAACACATATTGAAGCAAAGTTGATGAGGTTTTTAATGTTTTCCTCAGGGTAGACAGGTTTTAAAGATGGAAAGTAGGGCATATGGAGAGAACCCAGAGTGGATGTGGCTCTTCATCATTACAGGTCCTTTCCCTCCAAGTGAGTGGTTTTGAAAAGAGTCGAGTTTGTGATGTTCAGGTGGTCCTGAGGCAGTTTATTTGCAGCAGTTGTATCTGATGACTGACTTGGTGGCCTCAGACATGGCGTACTTGCAAATCTCCTCAGGCAAGAGAAGACACATAGCATCTGGATCTCTCCACTGGTGATGGTGCCGTGCTTGTTGGAGCTAGCCAGGTGCCTGGCCTCTGCAGCTATCCACTCAAAAATATCCTTCACAAACAAATCCATGACGTTCATGGCCTCGTGGGAGAGATTCAGGCCTGGGTACACTTGCCTCAGCAACCTGGGGAAATAAGTGGTGAAGCTAGCAAAGTTGTCTGGATGGTGGTGATGTCCATAACTGTCTTCTGCTTTGCCTTCTTTGGCTCGGCATCATAGGGCTCCGGTTCGGAGGGCTCTGTTTCTGAGGTCTCCATTTCAGAGGGCTCAATTTTGGAAATCCCGGTTTCTTTGATGCCTTGGTCTTCCACAGAGTTCTCAGAGGATGTCTGAGCTACATCGAAACCTCCATTCCCCACAGCTCAGAGCGAAGGACAATGTGAGGTTTAAAGACAGTTGGCCGATTTTATAAGCCCTGCTTTCCCTATGTCACAGACATTGTCCATATCTGATTGGATAAAATGCAAGGCAAGGAGGCCCGTTACTATGGCAGCCCATGTCACTTGTTTCTGGATCCCCCACCCTCCAACTCCAGCCACCTTGCTCTCCCATGTTTAACCCCTAGTCAGTCAAACTCAGTGGTATCTTTAAACTTTCGGTGACCTCCACCAGATAATCTTTGAACGTGGCCCCATGTAGGAAACAGTCATCCATTCACCTCAGCTGAATTATGTCTACAGTTGATGTATAAGAACTTTGAAAGATGTCACCAAAGTCACCTAAGTTGAAAAATGAAATAATCAGTTGGAGCTTCCTGAGAGTTGACCTCCATAACTCAAGCTCTTGCAGGCATCAGAGTGACTCAGATCACTTGGTAGCCATTTACTCCAACACAGATTCTTGTCCTTCTGATTGACCTACAGAGGCATGAGCAGAATGTCCTGGCTTCCTCAGAAGAGTACTCCTGAGAATCACAGAAATTAATTGACCAGCTTTATCTCCAAAAATTATCAAAACCAATGACCAGTATGAAGAGAATGACAAAATCCCATTTGCCAAATACAGAACACAAACAGAAATAGGAATACTTACACAAAAACACTAATAGTATCTAACATTTTGCAAATTTTAAACTGCTTTCTTTAACATTATTTAAGCCCCCCAAAATACCACACATTCTGGAATTGATTAATGATTTATAGTGGTTATTTTTTTTTTCAAAAAATGATCACTCATTGCTGAGAAGCCATCAGGGTAATAGAAAAGAATTAAAAAAGAGAAAAATAAAATGCCTAGGAATAAATTACTTAAGGTGGTGAAAGACCTGTACTTAGAAAGAATAAGACCCTGATCAAAGACATTGAAGATAATACAAACAGAGGGAAAGGTCTACCTTGTTTATGGATTCGAAGAATTGATATTCTTAAAATAACCATGCTATCAAAGGCAATCCACATATTCAATGCAATTCCTATGAAAATACCAGGGCATTTTCCACAGAACTAAAACAAACCATTTTAAATTTTGTATGGAAAGATGAAAGACCCTGAATCGCCAAAACAATCTTCAAGAAGAAGACCAGAACTGGAGGAATTGAGTTCCCTGATTTTGGACTATAACAGAAAACTACAGTAATCCAATCAGTGTAGTACTGGCACAAAAATGGACACATGGATCCGTAGAACAGGAGAGCCCAGAAATAAACCTATGGGCTTATGGTCAGTTCAGTTCAGTTCAGTCTCTCAGTCATGTGTGACTCTTTGCAACCCCACGGACTACATCACACCAGGCTTCCCTGTCCATCACCAACTCTCAGAGCTTACTCAAACTCATGTCCATCAAGTCGGTGATGCCATCCAACCATTTCATCTTCTGTCGTCCCTTTCTCACCCACCTTCAATCTTTCCCAGCATCAGGGTATTTTCCAAGGAGTCAGTTCTTCACATCATTTGACACAATATTGGAGTTTCAGCTTCAGCATCAGTCCTTCCAGTGAATATTCAGGACTGATTTCATTTAGGATTAACTGGTTGTATCTCCTTGCCATCCATGGCCAATTAATCTACAATTTAAAAAAGGCAAGAATATACAAATGGAGAAAAGACAATCTCTACAATAAGTGGTGCTGGGACAATTGGATAGCTACATACAAAAAAGTTAGAACATTCTCTAGCAGCATATACAAAAATAAACTCAAAATGGACTAAAGACCTAAATATAATACATATGTTATGTAGGAAGTCTTTTTAAGAAACAGAAGCCATTAGATATTTCAATGATCTGTATTTCTTTCACATTTGTAAATTCAGAAATTGAATGAACACATCAGTTAAAAAAAAAAAAAACACTAAAAATAACCACAATTGGGTTTTGAAGGGATAACTGGGACTTCAAACATCTCTGATACACAGGAAATCTAGGATGGAGAAGGGAAAAGCAGAGTTTGATGTTGAAGATTGGAAAGAGGAGTAACACTAGTAATTATTCACTTCAGTTGATGATTGAGGAAATAAGAGAGCCTAATGAGAAGTCACCTTGCAATGTTGTGGCTTATCGTAAAGGCAAAATAAGGGAAATAGCTTCATGGCTTAAATAACAATTGCAAGTCTCAACTCATGGATAATGGTGTTGATAGGATAGGCATACCCCATTCATAAACCTTTTCAACATCATTGTTGTTTATGGATTCACTTATAAAGAGGACCCCAACGCAGCACAGAAGTGCAACAAGAAATTCAGGAATAAAACTCATTTCACACTTCCTAGAATCACAGGTTTCTACCCTAATTCATTCAGCTGATCTAACGTCATTATTTCCAGCCCTTATTCTCTTATTTTTGAAGTGGAAAACCTTCATGATTTGCAGCTTAAAATCATAGATTGGTGAGAACATTCAGTCAGAGAAGCTTAAGTCCACATTGAATCCATGTCTGCCAATGAGGGACTCAAACTGGTAGCCACAGTCACTGAGTCACTCTACAGTGAGGTTTTCCTAACTGAACCAATAACAGTCTTCCTGGGGTGCTCAGGTCTGGTGACAGCAGGGCAACAAATATGATTATTTATCTACTTTGACAGTAAGCTAACAAGTATGATTATCTACTTTATTGTTATATAAAACTAATCAAGGTCATTTAAATATTATATAAGTATTAGGAAATGGCCAGATAAAGAATCCACCTGCAATGCAAGAGACCAAGTTTCAATCCCTAGGTCCAGAAGATCCTCTAGAATAGGAAATGGAAACCCACTCCAGTATTCTTGCCTGGAAAATTCCATGGACAGAGGAGCCTGGCAGGCTACAGTCCATGGAATCACAAAGAGTCAGACACGACTGAATGACTAGCACTTTCAACATCTTCAAGTATTCTATATCTCCTGTACAAAATGCTAATGATTGGGTCACTTAAACAACATTCATTTATTCTCTCATACATGTAGAGGCTTTAGGTCCATATCAAGGTTTCATCTGAGTTGGATCTTATGCAAGGTGTGAATGCATAAGGAACCTCTGTTCCTGGCCCCTCTCCTTGGCTTGTAGATAGCTGAATACTCCCTATACCTCCCCACATTTTCTTCCCTATGTGTATGTATCTATGTCTAATTTTCACTTTTCATATGGATATAACTCATTTGAATTAAGACCTACTGTAATGAACATATTTGCATTTGATTACTTGGTAAATGAACAGTATGAAAAGGCAAGAAGATAGGATACTGAAAGATGAACTCCCCAGGTTGGTAGGTGCCTAATATGCTACTGGAGATCAGTGGAGAAATAACTCCAGAAAGAATGAAGAAACAGAACCAAAGCAAAAACAACACCCAGCTGTGGATGTGACTGGTGATGGAAGTAAAGTCTGATGCTGTAAAGAGCAGTATTGCATAGGAACCTGGAATGTTAGGTCCATGAATCAAGGCAAATTGGAAGTGGTCAAACAGGAGATGGCAAGAGTGAACATCGACATTTTGGGAATCAGCGAACTGGAATGGGCGAATTTAACTCAGATGACCATTATATCTACTACTGTGGGCAGGAATCCCTTAGAAGAAATGGAGTAGCCATCAGAGTCAACCAAAGAGTCCAAAATGCAGTACTTGATTGCAGTCTAAAAAATGACAGAATGATCTCTGTTTGTTTCCAAGACAAATCATTCAATGTCACAGTAATCCAAGTCTATGCCCCTACCATTGATGCTGAAGAAGCTGAAGTTGAATGGTTCTATGAAGACCTACAAGACCTTCTAGAACTGACACCCCAAAAAGATGTCCTTTTCATTATAGGGGACTGGAATGCAAAAATAGGAAGTCAAGAGATACCTGGAGTAACAGGCAATTTGACCTTGAAGTACAGAATGAAGCAGGGCAAATGCTAATAGAGTTTTGCCAAGAGAATGCACTGGTCATAGCAAACACCCTCTTTCAACAAGAGAAGAGTCTACACGTGGACATCACCAGATATCCAATACCAAAATCAGATTGATTATATTCTTTGAAGCCAAGATGAAGAAGTTCTATACAGTCAACAAAAACAAGACCAGGAGCTGACTGTGGCTCAGATCATGAACTCCTTATTGCCAAATTCAGATTTAAACTGAAGAAAGTAGGGAAAACCACTAGATCATTAAGGAATGACCTAAATCAAATCCCCTACTATTATACAGTAGAAGAGACAAATAGATTCAAGGGATTATATCTGATAGAGTGCATGAAGAATTATGAATGGAGGTTCATGATGTTGTACAGGAGGCACTGATGAAGACCATCCTCAAGAAAAAGAAATGCAAAAAGGCTAAATGGTTGTCTTACAAGGCCTAATAAATAGCTGTGAAAGGAAGAGAAGCACAAAGAAAGGGGAAATGGAAAGGTACACCCAAAGAATAGCAAGGGGAGATGAGAAAACCTTCCTCAGTGATCAGTGCAAAGAAACACTAGAATTGGAAAACAATAGAATGAGAAAGACTAGAGATCTCTTCAAGAAAATTAGAGATACCAAGAGAACATTTCATGCAAAGGTGGGCACAAAAAAGGGCAGAAATGGTATGGACCTAACAGAAGCAGAAGATATTAAGAAGAGGTGGCAAGACTACACAGAAGAACAATAGAAAAAAGATCTTCATGATCCAGATAACCACAATGGTGTGGTTACTCACCTAGAGCCAGACATCCTGGAATGAGAAGTCAAGTGGACCTTAGAAAACATCACTACAAACAAAGCTAGGGGAAGTGATGGAATTCCAGTTGAACTATTTCAAATCCTAAAAGATGATTCTTTGAAAGTGTTGCACTCAATATGCCAGCAAATCTTGAAAACTCAGCAGTGGCCACAGGACTGGAAAAGGTCAGTTTTCATTGTAATCCCAAAGAAAGGCAATGCCAAAGAATGTTCAAACTACCACACAATTGCACTCATCTCACACACTAACAAAGTAATGCTCAAAATTCTCCAAGCCAGGCTTCATCAGTACGTGAACTTCCAGATGTTCAAGTTGGATTTAGAAAAGGCAGAGGAACCAGAGATCAAATTGACATCTGTTGGATCATTGAAAAAGCAAGACAGTTCCAGAAAAACATCTATTTTGCTTTATTGACTATGCCAAAGCCTTGACTGTGTGGATCACAGCAGGATGTGGAGAATTCTTCAAGAGATGGGAATACAGACCCCCTTGCCTGCCTCCTGAAAAATCTGTATGCAAGGTCAAGAAACAACAGGTAAAACTGGACATGGAACAACAGACTGGTTCCAAATCAGGAAGGGAGTACATCAAGGCTGTATGTTGTCATCCTGCTTATATAACTTATATGTGGAGTACATTATGACAAATGCTGGACTGGATGAAGCACAAACTAGAATCAAGACTGCCAAGAGAAATAACAATAACTTCAGAGATGCAGATGACACCACCCTTATGTCAGAAAGTGAAGAGGAGCTAAAGAGCCTCTTGATGAAAGTGAAAGAGGAGAGTGAAAATGTTGGCTTAAGACTCAACATTCAGAAAACTAAGATTATGGCATCCAGTCACATCACTTCATGGCAAATAGATGGGGAAACAATGGAAGACTTTATTTTGGGGGGGCCTCCAAAATCACTGCAGATGGTGACTGCAGTCATGAAATTAAAAGAAGCTTTCTCTTAGGAAGAAAAGTCATGACCAACTTAGCATATTAAAAAGCAGAGATATTACTTTGCCAACAAAGGTCCAAAGTCAGGGCAGCAGCCGAGAGGAGCAACCCCACATCCAAGGAGCAGTGGCTGCACGGACGCAGGAGGGCCTAGAGGAGCTACTCCACATTCAAGGTCAGGAGGGGCAGCGTTGAGGAGATACCCCTCATCCAAGTTAAGGAGCAGCAGCTGCACTTTGCTGGAGCAGCAAAGAAGAGATACCACATGTCCAAGGTAAGAGAAACCCAAGTAAGATGGCAGGTGTTGCAAGAGGGCATCAGAGGGCAGACACACTGAAACCATACTCACAGAAAACTAGTCAATCTAATCACACTAGGACCACAGCCTTGTCTAACTCAATGAAACTAAGCCATGCCCACAGGGCAACCCAAGACGGGCGGGTCATGGTGGAGAGGTCTGACAGAATGTGGTCCACTGGAGAAGGGAATGGCAAACCACTTCAGTATTTTTGCTTTGAGAACCCCATGAACAGTATGAAAAGGCAAAATGATAGGACACTGAAAGAGGAACTCCCCTGGTCAGTAGGTGCCCAATATGCTACTGGAAATCAGTGGAGAAATAACTCCAGAAAGAATGAAGGGATGGACCCAAAGCAAAAACAATACCCAGTTGTGGATATGACTGGTGATAGAAGCAAGGTCTGATGCTGTAAAGAGCAATATTGCATTCAGTTCAGTTCAGTCGCTCAGTCGTGTCTGGACTCTTTGACACCCCATGAATCACAGCAAGCCAGGCCTCCCTGTCCATCACCAACTCCCAGAGTTCACTCAGACTCACATCCATCGAGTCAGTGATGCCATCCAGCCATCTCATCCTCTGTCGTCCCTTCTCCTCCTGCCCCCAATCCTTCCCAGCATCAGAGTCTTTTCCAATGAGTCAACTCTTTGCATGAGGTGGCCAAAGTACTGGAGTTTCAGCTCTAGCATCATTCCTTCCAAAGAAATCCCAGGGCTGATCTCCTTCAGAATGGACTGGTTGGATCTCCTTGCAGTCCAAGAGACTCTCAAGAGTCTTCTCCAACACCACAGTTCAAAAGCATCAATTCTTCGGTGCTCAGCCTTCTTCACAGTCCAACTCTCACATCCATACATGACTACTGGAAAAACCATAGCCTTGACTACATGGACCTTTGTTGGCAAAGTCATGTCTCTGCTTTTCAATATGCTATCTAGGTTGCATCAATTCATAGGCACTCAGCTTTCTCTATAGTCCAACTCTCACATCCATATATGACTACTGGGAAATCTATTGCTTTGACTAGATGGACTTTTTTTGACAAATAATGTCTCCGCTTTTTAATATGCTCTCTAGGTTGGTCATAGCTTTTCTTCCTCCAAGGAAAAAGTGTCTTTTAATTTCATGGCTGCAGTCACCATCTACAGTGATTTTGGAGCACAAGAAAATAAAGTCTCTCACTATTTCCATTGTTTCCCCATCTATCTGCCATGAAGTGATGAGACCAGATGCCATGATCTTACTTTTCTGAATGTTGAGTTTTAAGCCACCTTTTTCACTCTACTCTTTCACTTTCATCAAGAGGCTTTTTAGTTCCTCTTCACTTTCTGCCATAAGGGTGGTGTCATCTGCATATCTGAGGTTATTGATATGGGGTTAGGGCTTCAATATATTACTTTTTTGGAGGGGAGATAATTCAGAATTCAGTTCATAGCAACTGTGCTCAGCAGAAACACCGAAAATACTTGGTTCATAAAACAGTGAATTCTGTTCAGGACAAAAACCAGACCAGAAGTTCTGTGTTGCAGCTCATTAGCAGGTATTAGATGTCTGAGCTGAGGCCCAATGAAAGGTGTGATGTGCTTAGTAAAGCAGGTGTTAGCAAGTGTCTCTTCTCCCTTCCCATCCAACTCTACCCTTTCATGTCCCCTGACTTTAGTTGAAAAGCACTTTCGAAAAAGCAAGAAGAGTCCCATCTAAAATTCCAGCCCTTATACACCTTAGAAGATCAAATCAGGCCCTGTGTTTTCACTTCCTCATTTGTGCGACAAGGGGGCTACTCCACGTGACCTCTTCTCCCAAGATTCTCTATCTCTAGGATTCTAACTTTCAGGAAAAGCACTTAGCATTCCTGTTGGGAGGCACACATATTGAATAATATACTACAAACTGAGAAGGATCTTTGAGACCAAAAGAACGAAGTGAGCAATGCCATAAAGTGCAATTATGAAGTTCACTGTGTGTAACTAACATAAGGCACAAGGACAGAGTTGACAGATAATCCAGAGACATTTGCAGCTGCACTGCACACTGACTGCCACAAAGGGTACCAGAGAATTTAAAAGGGCCAAAGTTAAAAGTAGAATCTCACTACCAAGAGAGAAGCACATGTGCACCAACTGGAATCAGGGTTCCTCCCCCCAGGGGTGTCATGACCATTAACCATCTATGTCAGCAAAAACCACTCTTGCAGGTTTCATATCAGATGAAGGCAAAGGCAAAGGTTGATAGGGTACTCATCTGGCTTGGACTCACTTCTTGTAAATTAGGCTAAAGCTCAATCATGTGAAAAGGTTTGGGGGGGGAGGTTTGGACTGTGTGGACAAAGATGGAACTGACAAAATGAAGTCAGTGTGTATCAGCCACACAATCCCCAAGTCAGGACCCACTTGATCTGGAGAGAGGAGGGCCTTTCCCATGTGCCAAATCTGCTAAAATAGCTTTCCTGCACTTATTTTATTTGGCTTAAAAGTACCCTTGTATAATTTCATTCCTTAGAAGACCACCAGAAATGAACCACAGGAGCCCATGATAAACATATTGGTTATGTTTATTATTTTACTGCTTCATTAGAAATGAAAATAAATTGTGAGAAGATGCAAAGCCATGCAACTTAAGGATAATAAAGCAATAGAGGGAATCATTGTAGAAAGTGAAAAGCAGCTTATCCTATGGGGAAGCAAAGACTACACACACAAAGATCATCAGTTGTGAGATTATTGACAGCATCTCCCTGCTGGAATTTATGCACCAATAGAAGTTTTAAGATGAGGGACATTGGTTATCCCTGACCTCTTAGCCAAGGGTTATGGGTGAGAAGACAATAGAAGATACCTAAAATCTCTACAAAGTTTTGCCAAAAGCAAGACACTCAAGCGATGCTGAAATTTGCTCTTGCAAGGAGGTCTCCATTTTATGAAGTTTGAGCACACTCTTTCTCCTGCTGGATAGCTGGGTAAAAACCAAACACAAAAAAAATATTATTAAGAGGGTACTTTCCTAAGATTAAGTTCAATTTCTTCCCAAAGAGCCCTTTGCCAAATCATTGGAGGCTGCCATAAGAAAGAAAGTGTTAGTCGCTCAGTGGTGCTCAACTCTGCAATTCCATGACCTGTAGCTCTCCAGGCTCTTCTGTCCATGGGATTTCCCAGGCAAGAATACTGGAGTGGATTGCCATTTCCTTCTCCAGGGGATCTTCCCAAGTAAGGGACCAAATCTGAGTCTCCCTCATTGCAGACAGATTCTTTACTATCTGAGCCACCAAGGAGGCTGCCATACCTTCTTTAAATTTAGAATGCCAAGACACTAACCACAAATCCCCAGTCAGGGGTGTGTGTGTGTGTGTGTGTGTGTGTGTGTGTGTGTGTGCGCGCGCGCAAAGTAATGAACCAAACATTTGTTAGACTCAACTGTAGGTTTCTTTCTCCCCATTTGAGAGGTAGATATATGCTGTTGCCATTTTTTCCATAGATTACTCTGAGACTGAGGGGCAAGCGAAGCATTTTCTTCAGATTTATCTATCACTATATGATTAGGAAGATATGCCTTCTCAGACAATCTTGACTACCTTTGGAACTTTTAGATAACGATACATGACAAAATGTTTCCCTTGGCTTGGAGTTTCTCCAGCAGCCTGCAGGTGGGGAGAGCCAAATTGATCCCTTGATCCCTGGGAAACCTGAGTATACCCAATATCTAAACTGATCATCTCACCGCATCCTGTCGTCAGGTAGAGAAGGCCAAAGCCATAGTTTGCATGGCTCATTAGGGATGAGATAAAAGTCCTAAAACACTAGACAGAAAAATGACAAATAGCCAAAATTGGACAAAATACTTATATTTCTAATATTATGTCCAATATTCTAAGATTGGTCTTAATGTTGTTTTTAAGAATGTTCCAACAAAAATCAGTTGTTATATTCCCTCAATACTACTAAGGCCAATTTTGCAAGGACTACTTATATAAGCAATGTAAAAAGGCAACAATTTGTTATTTTCTAATTTTACATTGGGCTTCCCTGGTGGCTTAGAAGGTAAAGAATCCATCTGCAGTGCAGTAAGCATGGGTTTGATCCCTGGGTTGGGAAGATACCCACTCCAGTATTCTTGCCTGGAGAAGTCCTCCAATAGGGAAGCCTATTGAGCTACAGTGCATGGGGTTACAAAGAGTCAGTCACGACTGAACAACTAACACAATGTTACATTAAATAATTGGTACCCTATTGTTTACTTTGTGGCAAAATTTACTAGAAGCATGCATTTACCAAACCTATTAATTTTCACCATTGTTTGTCTCAAATAGAAAGTCCCCATGACTTACTTTCCTTTGAGGGAAGAGTGTTTTTTTCTTTAGTATTAGTTTTCTTCAGTTTGGACTTATCAAACTTCTCCACTTCAGACAAGTCTGGCTTATCACTCATCTTGATGAAAAGACTGGAAAAAAAAAAAAAACCTAAAAAACTTACCTGGTAGAACAATTATCATACTAAGGAATAAGAGCCAAAATTCTCACATTTAATGTCAATATGTATTTTACCTGCTGATTTTCAAAAGGCAAACAGCAACAGATCTTAGAAGAGTCATGTTTTTATTAGAACTTTATTCCGCATTATTATCCCATTTCTGAAGACAGTAAATGCCATTGAATCAAGTGCACTAGAAACAAAGATGTTCTAGAAGCCAGGAGCCAATATGTCTGACTCTTAAAATCACAGCAAAGGTAAAATGGAGGTGGTAGAAACACATGTACAGATAGGGACAGAAGAAAAAATACGGACTGGGTTTAACCAAATAATGAATTTGTAACAGGAGATAGCACTATTTGAGTACCTTCACTTTGTATTCAATTACTTTGAAAGGGAGGCATTTTATTGGGGGGTTAGGGACCAGCACACAAAAGTAGCATGAATTGGACTAGTTTCTTTCTATTTCATCTGCCCAAAGACAAGAGACTAAGGGGCTACAATAAGAGGAGGGATTAAATCCAGTCAAAACTAATTACATGTCTCACAATAGCTCCTTGTGGGACTGGTTTATAAATGCTGTAAGATGGAATGGCTAATTATGATCAAACCAGGAAATGCCACCAAATGGAGTAAACCAAACAGAGCTGATTTTATTTCACCATGTTTTCTCATCAAGAGGAGAGAGGAGGAGATGAAGCTAGGAGGTGAGGTGCCCAGTGATCATTCTGGGTTTGTCCAGAGAAGACAATAGGAGACCTCTGAATCCAAAAAGCAGAGCTCTCCTGTGCGTGTCTGGTCTCACCCCGGTGGAATAAGACACTTCTAGTGCTCAGACGAGAATGGAGAGGCCCCCAAGCAGCCAGACATCCCGAATATGCCTCCCCTCCGTCGTGGTCACCCTAGGACCTTCCTGGACATGCGATCGGCTGCCAATCTCCAGAGGTGGGGAAACAGGGACTTTAAAAAATAACAGGGATCGCCTCATAAGCCACGTTGTTAGCAGCAATTTGCTTACATTTTAAAATAACTATCATCATTGTTGGGAGCCCACTCCAACCTAGCAGTCACAGGAGGGGAGGGAGCGAAGCGCCAGTCCTAGAGAGCCCATTCCGAGTCCCAAACTCCTCATCCCCTCAGCCTCGGACCTACAGCTGCAGTGGACAGCCGCTCCTGAGGCTCCCGCCTTGAACCTGCCAGGGACCATCCCTAGAAGGATCTGAATCCCGCTCAGAAGGCGGCGCTGCGAAGACAAAGGCGTGGACTCCCCAGGAGGCGCCACTACAATCGCCCGTCCTAATGTCCGCCCCTCCAATTCCTGCAGGCCCGATTCGCCAGCCCCGCGGCCGCCATGCCCTCCTGTCCCCATAGTCCTCAGCCTCCGGAGGGGCCGCACATCCTCACCAGAAGGCTTGAAGACCAGAGAGAGGTAGACGGCTGCACTGACACCGCTTAGCACTCTGGACGAGGTTAGCCTTCCTGCGTGGAACCCCTCAGTTATATGGTGCGTGTCAGGCTCCGCCCCAGGTCTCTTCGATTGGCCAAGGAATCCTAGACCCACCTCCTCGCCCCTTTCACCGCTTTAGCCTTGCTGGCCTGAGTCCACTATCTGTCTTCTACTCAAGACCTCACCCCAGTAACTGGGTGTTAAAAACTTCAGTTATTATGAGAAACGTTAATGTTTCTCATTGCTGCCTTTAGAGCATTCCTCTCACACATCCCACAGCTTATGTCACCAACTAGCCTGCACTGTCATCATCAAGCAAACTTCAGTTCTCCTCTCCTTTATTTCTCAAGGATTTTAGCTACCGCACTAGGTCACTCCCAACAGTAATTATCCTGTCTTAATTCCTGGTGAACTCAAGAATGATCATTCTGATACACCTCCTCTTTTTCCAGTTCATTCCCTTTGGTACCCAGACCCCACTATCCTTTAACCTCACCAGAATCTCTAGTCCATTGGTCTTACCAGATTTCACCATCTCTCTGTCCGTTACTGTTTTCTGTCCACTCCTTCCCTAGGTCAAATGTCATGCTCAGTCCTTATAATCACTCACTGACATATACCCTCCACTCTCCTGTCCCTCTCTCACTTTGTATTGTTTCCCTGGCAAAATCATAATTCTAGCAAAGTCCAGATACACCTCAGTGAGCATGTAGTCACACAGATAAACCCTGCTGGTGGAAAAATACACAGCTACAAGCTTTTGAATTTTCATGTTTCCGCTGGCCAGCGATATGTGGTAGGATACTTTCTCATGATGCTGGACAGCAGCAGAGAGCTTCATCTCCCAGTCAACTGAGTGATCACAAAGTAAACACCTGACACTGGTACACTTCCAATCATTCTATACCCATTCAACCATTCTGTTTTTCACTTTCTGTACAGTTCTCAGTAAATTACATAAGATATTGAACATTTTATTATAAGAAGTTTTGTGTTAGATGATTTTGCCCAGATGTAGGCTAATAAATGAGCGTCCATAGTAGCTCAGCTGGTGAGGAATCCATCTGCAATGCAGGAGACCTTAGTCCAATTCTGGAGTTTGGAAGGTCCACTGGAGAGGGGATAGGCTATCCACTTCTGTATTCTTCGGCTTCTTTGATGGCTCAGCTTGTAAAGAATCCACCTGCAATACTGGAGACCTGAGTTCAATCCCTGGGTTTGGAAGATCCCTGGAGAAGGGAACAGCTTCCCACTCTAGTATTCTGGTCTGAAGAATTTCATGGACTGCATAGTCCATGGGGTCACAAATAGGCAGACACAACTGAGTGACTTTCACGCCTCCAGGCTAATAAATATGTTCTGAGCACCTTTAGGGCGGGTTAGTCTAAGCAATGATGTTGGGTAGGTTATGAGTATTTAATGTATTATCCTTTTTTAAAATATAAATGTATTTATTTTAATTGGAGGTTATTTTTAATTGGAGGAAAATTGCTTTACAATATTGTGTTTTTTTCTGGCATACATCAACATGAATTGGCCATAGGTATTCATATGTCACCTCCCTCCTGAACTTCCCTCCCACCTCCCACCCCATCCCACCCTCTATGTTGTCAGAGAGCACTGATTTAACCTCCCTGCGTCATACAGCAAGTTCCCAGTGGCTATTTCACATATAGTATTCTATAGGTTTCCATGCTACTCTCTCAGTTCATCCCACCCTCTTCTTCCCCTACTGTGCCCATAAGTCTGTTCTCTATGTCTGTGTCTCTCCTGCTGCCCTGCAAATAGGTTCATCAGTATCATCTGTCTATTGTTCAGTTGTCAAGTCGTGTCCACCTCTTTGCGACCCCATGGACTGCAGCACATCAGGCCTCCCTAGCCCTCACCATCTCCCAGAGCTTGCCCAAGTTTGATGTCCATTGAATTGGTGATGCCATCCAACCATCTCGTCCTCTGTCACCCTCTTCTCATTCTACCTTCAATCTTTCCCAGCATCAGAGTCTTTTCCAGTGAGTCAGCTATTCATATCAGATGGCCAAATATTGGAGCTTCAGCACCAGTCCTTCCAATGAGTATTCAGGGTTTATTTCCTTAAGGATTGACTGGTTTGATGATCTGTCTAGATTCCATATATATGCATTAATATACAATATTTGTTTTTGTCTTTCTAACTTCACTCTGTATAATAAGCTCTAGGTTCATCCACCTCATTAAACTGACTCAAATGCACTCCTTTTAATGGCTGAATAATATTCCATTGTATTAATATATATGTACTACAACTTCTTTATCCATTCATATATAGATGGACATCTAAGTTGCTTCTATGTCCTAACTATTGTAATGTGTTAGTCACTCAGTCCTGTCCAACTCTTTGTGACCCCATGGACTATATAGTCCACCAGGCTCCTCTGTGTATGAAATTCTCTAGATAAGAATGTGGGAGTGCGTAACCATTCCATTCTTCAGGGGATCTTCCCAACCCAGGGGTTAAACCCAGGTTTCCTGCATTGCAGGCGAATACTTTACTGTCTGAGCTACCAGGGAAGCTATTGCTAATAGTAGTGCAATGAACCCTGGGGTAAATGTATCTTTTTCAACTATGGCTTTCTCAGTGTGATCACGCATGTAGAGCCAGACATACTGGAATGTGAAGTCAAGTGGGCCTTAGGAAGCATCACTACAAACAAACCTAGTGGAGGTGATGGAATTCCAGTGGAGCTATTTCAAATCCTGAAAGATAATTCTGTGAAATGCTGCACTCAATATGCAAGCACATTTGGAAAACTCAGCAGTGGCCACAGGACTGGAAAAGGTCAGTTTTCATTCCAATCCCAAAGAAACGCAATGCCAAAGAATGCACAAACTACTGCACAATTGCACTTGTCTCACACACTAGTAAAGTAATGCTTAAAATTCTCCAAGCCAGGCTTCAACAATACATGAACCGTGAACTTCCAGATGTTCAAGCTGGTTTTAGAAAAGGCAGAGGAACCAGAGATCAAATTGCCAGTATCTGCTGGATCATGGAAAAAGCAAGAGAGTTCCAGAAAAACATATATTTCTGCTTTATTGACTATGCTAAAGCCTTTGACTGTGTGGATCACAATAAACTATGGAAAATTCTGAAAGAGATGGGAATACCAGAACACCTGACTTGCCTGTTGAGAAGCCTGTATGCAGGTCAGGAAGCAACAGTTAGAACTGGACATAGAACAACAGACTGGTTCCAAATAGGAAAAGAAGTATGTCAAGGCTGTATATTGTCACCCTGCTTATTTAAGTTCTATGCAGAGTACATCATGAGAAACGCTGGGCTGGAGGAAGCACAAGCTGGAATCAAGATTGCTGGGAGAAATATCAATAACCTCAGATATGCAGATGACACCACCCTTATGGCAGAAAGTGAAGAGGAACTAAAAAACCTCTTGATGAAAGTGAAAGTGGAGAGTGAAAAAGGTGGATTAAAGCTCAACATTGAGAAAACGAAGATCATGGTATCTGGTCCCATCACTTCATGGGAAATAGATGGGGAAACAGTGGACACAGTAGCTGATTTTATTTTTCAGGTCTCCAAAATCACTGCAGATGGTGATTGCAGCCATGAAATTAAAAGATGCTTGCTCCTTGGAAGGAAAGTTATCACCAACCTAGACAGCATATTAAAAAGCAGAGACATTACTTTGCCAACAAGGTCCATCTAGTCAAGGCTATGGTTTTTCCAGTGGTCATGTATAGATGTGAGAGTTGGACTATAAAGAAGGCTGAGCGCTGAAGAATTGATGCTTTTGAACTGTGGTGTTGGAGAAGACTCTTGAGAGTCCCTTGGACTGCAAGGAGATCCAACCAGTCTATCCTAAAGGAGATCAGTCCTGGGTGTTCATTGGAGGGACTGATGTTGAATCTGAAACTCCAATATTTGGCCACCTGATGAGAAGAGCTGACTCATTTGAAAAACCCCTGATGCTGGGAAGGACTGAGGGCAGGAGGAGAAGGGGACGACAGAGGATGAGATGGTTGGATGGCATCACCGATTCAATGGACACGGGTTTGGATGGACTCTGGGAGTTAGTGATGGACAGGGAGGCCTGGTGTGCTGTGGTTCATGGGGTTGCAAAGAGCCAGACATGACTGAGCGACTGAACTGACAGGTTATATGCCCAGTAGTGGGATTGTTGGGTCATATGGTAGTTTTATTCCTATATTTTTAAGGAATCTCCATACTGTTCTCCATAGTGACTGTATCAATTTACATTCCTACAGACAATGAAAGAGGGTTCCCTTTTTTCCACACCCTTTCTAGCTTTTTTTTTTTTTTGTAGATTTTTTGATGATAGCTATGGATGTGAGAGTTGGACTGTGAAGAAGGCTCAGCGCCAAAGAATTGATGCTTTTGAACTGTGGTGTTGGAGAAGACTCTTGAGAGTCCTTTGGACTGCAAGGAGATCCAACCAGTCCATTCTGAAGGAGATCAGCCCTGGGATTTCTTTGGAAGGAATGATGCTAAAGCTGAAACTCCAGTACTTTGGCCACCTCATGCGAAGAGTTGACTCATTGGAAAAGACTCTGATGCTGGGAGGGATTGGAGGCAGGAGGAGAAGGGGACGACAGAGGATGAGATGGCTGGATGGCATCACTAACTCGATGGACGTGAGTCTGAGTGAACTCTGGGAGTTGGTGATGGACAGGGAGGCCTGGCGTGCTGCGATTCATGGGGTCGCAAAGAGTCAGACACGACTGAGCGACTGAACTGGACTGAACTGATTCTCACTGTTGTGTGTATTACAGTGTGATATCTCATTGTAATTTTGACTTGCATGTCTCTAATAGTGAGTGATATTGAGCATCTTTTCATGTGTTTATTAACCACGTGTATGTCTTTTTGGAGAAATGTCTGTTCAGGTCTTCTGCCCACTTTTGAGCCACCCGGGAAGCCCACACTGACTGCTCTTTACTGGTTGCTATATCCCACATAAAAATCTTTGGATGATACTTCTATATCTAGGTGGGAGAATGAAAATAAGAGAGGCTGACTGACCTCCATAACTCAAGCACTTGCTGCCATCAGTACGTTTCTACTTTAATAATATTTCCCATTTATTGATTCCTTCCCTTCACCATGGAAGCTTCTTAGGAACTAGAGTAATAACTATTTCAATTAACAGCTCTAATATTTGGTCACCAATTCAAGCATTTAGTGTATTTGGGGGACCAAAGGAATGTTAAGAAAATAATTTAATCTGGTAAATATTTCACATTTTTAATAATTTTGCAAATATTTCAGAGCCACTCACTTGGAGGGAAAAGACCTGTAGCAATGAAGAGCCACATCCACTCTGGGTTCTCTACATATGCCCCGCTTTCCATCTTTAAAACATTTCTACCCCGAGAAAAACATTAAAAACCTCATCAACTTGGCTTGAAGATGTGTTGGTTGTGTCATTTGTTCGATGGAAAATCGTGCACTTTTCTTAACTCTTTTCTTGCAACTCGTCATTTTCCTAAATGGTCATTTCTATTTGTGGTTTTCCAGTCAGCCATTTTAGGGACCTTTATGGTCAAAATTCTTTCACATATTCTATCCCATTTATTGTCCAAAATAGAATCATAAGTGACCCTTAAAATATAATCCAGGCAAGGGTCATTAAATGGTATTCAGCTGATGCCTAAGCTACTCTGTGATATAAGAGACAACTGACATTCATGCTGGTGTCATGGAGGTACCTCTCCATCAGATTGTCCAACAGGATAGGCAGAGATTTTACTTGTCATTTCAGAATTCACAAACAGCAAGGCTAAAGCCCCATGTCCTCTTAAAGATTAGCTCTATCATGGGCATAACATCACTTGGTCCCATTTGTTTAATTTTGCTTTTATTTCCAATATTCTGGGAGATGGGTCATAGAGGATCCTGCTGTAATTTATGTCAGAGAGTGTTTGGCCTATGTTCTCCTCTAGGAGTTTTATAGTTTCTGGTCTTACGTTTAGATCTTTAATCCATTTTGAGTTTATTTTTGTGTGTGGTGTTAGAAAGTGTTCTAGTTTCATTCTTTTACAAGTGGTTGACCAGTTTTCCCAGCACCACTTATTAAAGTGATTGTCCTTTCTCCATTGTATATTCTTGCCTCTTTTGTCGAAGACAAGGTGTCCATAGGTGTGTGGATTAATCTCTGGGCTTTCTATTTTGTTCCATTGATCTATATTTCTGTCTTTGTGCCAGTACCATGCTGTCTTGATGACTGTGGCTTTGTAGTAGAGCCTGAAGTCAGGCAGGTTGATTCTTCCAGTTCCATTCTTCTTTCTCAAGATTGCTTTGGCTATTTGAGGGTTTTTTTTTTTTTTTTTTTGTATTTCCATACAAATTGTGAAATTATTTGTTCTAGCTCTGTGAAAAATACCGTTGGTAGCTTGATAGGGATTACATCGAATCTATAGATTGTTTTGGGTAGTAGCCTAGTTGGTCATGATGTATGATCTTTTTAATATCTCATTGGATTCTGTTTGCTAGAATTTTATTAAAGACTTTTGCATCTATGTTCATCAGTGATATTGGCCTATAGTTTTCTTTTTTGTGTGTGTGGCATCTTTGTCTGGTTTTGGTATTAGGGTGATGGTGGCCTCATAGAATGAATTTGGAAGTTTACCTTCCTTTGCAATTTTCTGGAAGAGTTTGAGTAGGATAGGTGTTAGCTCTTCTCTAAATTTTTGGTGGAATTCAGCTGTGAAGCCGTCCAGTCCTGGGCTTTTATTTGTTGGAAGATTTCTGATTACTGTCTCAATTTCCATGCTTGCGATGGGTCTGTTAAGATTTTCTATTTCTTCTTGGTTCAGTTTTGAAACATTGTACTTTTCTAAGAATTTGTCCATTTCTTTCAAGTTGTCCATTTTATTGGCATATAGTTGCTGATAATAGTCTCTATGATCCTTTGTATTTCTGTGTTGTCTGCTGTGATCTCTCCATTTTCATCTCCAATTTTGTTGATCTGATTTTCCTCCCTTTGTTCCTTGATGAGTCTGGCTAATGGTTTGTCAGTTTTATTTATCTTCTCAAAGAACCAGCTATGGGCTTTGTTGATTTTTGCTATGGTTTCTTTTGTTTCTTTTGCATTTATTTCTGCCCTAATTTTTAAGATTTCTTTCCTTCTACTAACCCTAGGGTTCTTCATTTCTTCCTTTTCTAGTTGCTTTAGGTGTAGAGTTAGGTTACTTATTTGACTTTTTTCTTGTTTCTTGAGGTAAGCCTGTATTGCTATGAACCTTCCCCTTACCACTGCTTTTACAGTGTCCCATAGATTTTGGGTTGTTGTGTTTTCATTTTCATTCATTTCTATGCATATTTTTATTTCTTTTTTGATTTCTTCTGTGACTTATTGGTTATTCAGCAGCATGTTGTTCAGCCTCCATATGTTGGAATTTTTAATAGTTTTTCTCCTGTAATTGAAATCTAATCTTACTGCATTGTGATCAGAAAAGATGCTTAGAATGATTTCAATTTTTTTGAACTTACCGAGGCTAGATTTATGGCCCAGGATGTGATCTATCCTGGAGAAGGTTCCGTGTGCGCTTGAGAAAAAGGTGAAATTCGTTGTTTTGGGGTGAAATGTTCTATAGATATCAATTAGGTCTAACTGGTCTACTGTATCATTTAAAGTTTGTGTTTCCTCGTTAATTTTCTGTTTAGTTGAGTGGGGTATTAAAGTCTCCCACTATTATTGTGTTATTGTTAATTTCCCCTTTCATACTTGTTAGCATTTATCTTATGTATTGCGGTGCTCCTATGTTGGGTGCGTATATATTTATAATTGCTATATCTTCTTCTTGGATTGATCCTTTGATCAGTATGTAGTGTCCTTCTTTGTCTCTTTTCACAGCTCTGTTTTAAAGTCTATTTTATCTGATATGAGTATTGCTAATCCTGCTTTCTTTTGGTCTCTATTTGCATGGAAAACCTTTTTCCAGCCCTTCACTTTCAGTCTGTATGTGTCCCCTGTTTTGAGGTGGGTCTCTTGTAGACAACATATATAGGGGTCTTGTTTTTGTATCCATTCAGTCAATATTTGTCCTTTGGTTGGGGCATTCAACCCATTGACATTTAAGGTAATTATTGATAAGTATGATCCCCTTGCCATTTACTTTATTGTTTTGGGTTCAAGTTTGTACACCTTTTCTGTGTTTCCTGTCTAGAGAATATCCTTTAGCATTTGTTGGAAAGCTGGTTTGGTGGTGCTGAATTCTCTCAGCTTTTGCTTGTCTGTAAAACTTTTGATTTCTCCTTCATATTTGAATGAGATCCTTGCTGGGTACAGTAATCTGGGCTGTAGGTTATTTTCTTTCATCACTGTAAGTATGTCCTGCCATTCCCTCCTGGCCTGAAGAGTTTCTATTGAAAGATCAGCTGTTATCCTTATGGGAATCCCCTTGTGTGTTATTTGTTGTTTTTCCCTTGCTGCTTTTAATATTTGTTTTTTGTGTTTGATCTTTGTTAATTTGATTAATATGTGTTGGGGTGTTTCGCCTTGGGTTTATTCTGTTTGGAACTCTGGGTTTCTTGAACTTGGGTGACTATTTCCTTCCCCATTTTAGGGAAGTTTTCAACTATTATCTCCTCAAGTATTTTCTCATGGTCTTTCTTTTTGTCTTCTTCTTCTGGAACTCCTATGATTCAAATGTTGGGGCATTTAACATTGTCCCAGAGGTCTCTGAGATTGTCCTCATTTCTTTTAATTCTTTTTTCTTTTTTCTTCTCTGCTTCATTTATTTCTACCATTCTATCTTCTACCTCACTTATCTTATCTTCTGCCTCCATTATTCTACTATCTGTTCCCTCCAGAGTGTTTTTTATCTCACTTATTCTTCAAGGTCCTTGTTAAACATTTCTTGCATCTTCTCAAGCCTTGTCTCCAGGCTATTTATCTGTAACTCCATTTTGTTTTCAAGATTTTGGATCATTTTCACTATCATTATTTGGAATTCTTTATCAGGTAGATTCCCTATCTCTTCCTCTTTTGTTTGGTTTGGGCATTTATCCTGTTCCTTTACCTGCTGGGTATTTCTCTGCCTTTTCATCTTGTTTATATTGCTGTGTTTGGGGTGGCCTTTCCGTATTCTGGCAGTTTGTGGTTCCTCTTTATTGTGGAGGTTCCTCAATAAAGGATAAGAAACCTTTATTGGTTCCTTGTGGGGTTGGACAAGTGGCTTGTCAAGGTTTCCTGGTTAGGGAAGTTTATGTCAGTGTTCTGGTGGGTGGAGCTGGATTTCTTCTCTTTGGAGTACAACGAAGTGTCCAGTAATGAGTTTTCAGATGTCAGTGGGTTTGATGTGACTTTGGCCAGCCTGTATATTGAAGCTAAGGGCTATGTTCCTGTGTTGCTGGAGAATTTGTGTGTTATGTCTTGCTCTGGAACTTGTTGGCCCTTGGATGGTGCTTGGTTTCAGTGTAGGTATGGAGGCTTTTGATAAGCTCCTATTGATTAACATTCCCTGGAGTCAGGAGTTCTCTGGTGTTCTCAGGATTTGGGCTTAAGCCTCCTGCCTCTGTTTTTCAGTCTTATTCTTATAGTAGCCTCAAGACTTCTCCATCTATACAGCACTGATGATAAAACATCTAGGTTAATGATGAAAAGTTTCTCCACAGTGAGGGACACCCGGAGAGGTACACAGAGTTATATGTAGAAGAGAAGAGGAAGGAGGGAGATAGAGGTGACCAGGGGGAGAAGAGGGGGAGTCAAAGGGGGAGAGAGAAATCTAGCCAGTAATCACTTCCCTCTGTGCTCTCCACAGTCTGGATCCCTCAGACATGTTCACGGAGTTACACAAAGAAAAGAAGAGGGAGGAAGGAGACACAGGTGGCCAGGAAGATAAAAGGCGGGATCAAAAGGAGAGAGACAGATCCAGCCATTAGTCAGTTCCCTAAGTGTTCCCCACAGCCTGGAACACATAAAGAGATTCACAGAGAACACATAAAGAGATTCACAGAGTTGGGTAGATAGGAGAAGGGGGAGGGAAGAGATTGAGGCGACCTGATGGAGAAAAAGGAGGGTCAAAAGGGGGAGAGAGCAATCAAGCTAGTAATCTTGCTCCCAAGTAAAAATGGGTACTGAGGATTGGATTCTTAAAGGTACAAAATTGATAACAAATACCAAAAAGCAAAGATTAAAAATCTAGAGTAGAGGTTAGATTCTCAAAAATACAATATTAACCAAAACAAAACAAAGACACAAAAATTATAATATATATATATATATATACATGAAGTTTGCTTTTAAAATAGGGTGTTTTCTTAAGGCAATAGGAGGTTGTAAAAATGAAAATTAAAGGAGTGACAGAGGATTTAAAATTTAAAAAATTTTTAATTAAAAAAATGATGATAGTAAAAATATATCTAGGACTTTCTCTGGTGTCGTTGTGGACAGTGTGGGGTCAGTTCATTTTCAGATAGTCCCTTGATATGGCTTATACTTCTCAAGATCTATAGGCCCCTTCCTATGTAGTTGGTGCTAACTACAGGGTTTTAATCTATTGCACCTGTCACTTCCAAAGTGGTTCCCTCTGTTTATTTTAGCTTCTTCTGTTTGCTGGTCTCTTCAGTGTCTAATTTCTGCCCTGACACAAGGGGGCGGTGGTGGTCACATTTTTTAGGCTCACTTGTTCAGTCGTGCTGTGGGGAGGGAGCAACACTGCAAACAAATATCACTGGCGTGTGTGGGGAGTGCTTGCAGTGTCTCAGCAATACTGGGTTTGCCCCCGCTCACAGCGTGTGTGCTTTCCCAGTCTACACTGCTCAGGCCCTAGGTTGCTCTGCTGAGAACTGTCTGAGGTGGGCCCTGGGTTGCATGCACTTCCCAGGTCTACGCTGCTCAGGTTCAGGTTCTTGGGTACTCCACAAAGGCGCAGACTTGGTTGGGCCTGCGTTTTGTGCCCTTCCCAGGTCCAAGCAGCTCAAGTGACCAGGTGCTTGGTAAGCGCAGTCGCCCCCAGTTGGAGGCTGTGTCTTGCTGCCTTCCCTGTCCCAGCTGCTTGCTTTTCTGGGTGTACAATGGGCATGCCTTCTCAGGTGTGTTGTGTGTCTCTTCTGGGAGCTGATCTCTGGCTGTGACCCTCCTGGCAGATGTCGACCGACCAGCATCCCAAGAAGTCTTGGTTAGCAATGAAGCCTGCTTGCAGTTTGGTAGAGGAGGCCTCTCTGGGCCCATGATTGCCTGCTTCCAGCTCTGGCTGCCCCTTGCCTGCCTGTCTCCAGTGGGGGATGGACCGGTCCACAGCCGTCTAGCTCTGCTCAGTCTTTTGTTCTGTGAGCAGGTCTGTCTTAGGTTAGGGCTTTTTGCGGGATAGCTATCCCACAGTCTGGGTTGCTATCTCAAGTTAGTTGCCTCAGATTGCCCTCGGGACATTCAGGCCCGGTCCTTACCCTAAGCAATGCAGCCTGCGGCTCCCTGTCCAGTCCCCTCTTTCTAGTGGCAGATGCAAGCATCTGGGCTGCTTATCCACTGGGAGTTGCCATTAGGGAGGTAATCTGTGGGTTTTAATTAATTATTTATTCATTTATTTTTCCTCTTGGTTATGTTGCCCTCTGAGATCCCAAGGCTCACCACAGACCCACTGGTGAGTGTTTCCTGATGTTTGGAAACTTCTCTCTTTTTCAAGACTCTCTTCCCCAGACAGATCTCCATCCCTACCTCTTTTGTCTCTCTTTTTATCTTTTATATTTTGTCCTACCTCCTTTCAAAGACAATGGGCTGCTTTTCTGGGTGCCTGATGTCCTTTGCCAGCATTCAGAAGTTGATTTGTGGAATTTGCTCAGCGTTCAAATGTTCTTTCGATGAATTTGTAGGGGAGAAAGTGTTCTCCCTGTCCTATTCCTCCACCATCTTAGGACCACTAGTATGTTATTTTTAAAATTGGTTTCTGAAAGATCTGTATTATGAGATAGATTATAAAATTCCAAAGAATGAAATAGCTTTTTGGTGCTTATCTGTTGAGCATGCATGCTAAGTCACTTCAGTTGTGTCTGACTCTGTGACGCTATAGACTGTAGCCCACCAGGCTCCTCTGTTCATGGGATTCTTCAGGCAAGAATACTGGAGTGGGTTGCTATGCCCTTGTCCAAGGGATCTTCCCGACCCAGGGATTGAACCCATGTCTCTCATGTCTCCTTCATTGGCAGGTGGGTTCCTTACCACTAGTGTCACCTGGGAAGCCTTTATGTGTTGAGAGGGAAAGTTAATGACATAGTTGCTGGTATTTAGAAAAATCCATCTCTTATGGCTGGAAAAATGGCAAACAAGGATGAGACACATATGGCATAAATTCATGCATGAGGATAAGTAAAGTTTATTATTATCAATCTTTCTCCTGCTACCCTGATGTCACTAGGCCTAGGGCATGAAGCTTATTACCTAGATAATGGAAGAGTGATGTCAATTATCACAGATTAGGAAAAAAGAAGATATGACATTAAAAAAAAAAAAAATCTCACCTAACAGGAAAAGAGGGCTTCCACAGTGACTCAGCAGTGAAGAATCTGCCTGAAATGCAGGAGACACGGTTTCAATCCCTGACTCAGAAAAATCCCCTGGAGAAGGAAATGGCAACCCACTCAGTATTCTTGCCTGCAAAATCCCATGGACAGAGGAGCATGGAGGGCTACAGTCCATGGGGTCACAAAAGAGTTGGACATAGCTTAGTGACTAAATGACAACAATCAACAGGAATAGGAAGAGAAAGTAGAAAGCTATTCTGCTTCTAGGAAATTATATACAACTTAACTTAACATCTCCATAACAATTAGCACATCTAGTGCCCAGATCTTGGTTTCTAAAACCATTTTCCATGAAGGCAATATTGAATAAAGGGTTGATTGTAGAACTGAAACAGAAAATATACAAAATGATCCTAGAGTATCTTGTAGTCCAGAACGTACTCAGAAAATGAAAGTGAAAGTCGCTCAGTCATGTCCAACTCTTTGCAACCCCATGGACTGTATAGTCCATGGAATTCTCCAGGCCAGAATACTGGAGTGGGTAGCCTTTCCCTTCTCCAGGGGACCTTCCCAACTCAGGGACTGAACCCAGGTCTCCCGCATTGCAGGTGGATTCTTTACCAGCTGAGCCACAAGGGAAGTGCTCAAAAATCCCACAAAATTGACAGTATGTCAAAGGGATACAAGAATCAACTGGAAGACCTCCCAATGACCAGAGCTAGAGTAATTTGAGAAATAAAGTAAAAAAAAGTATCAGTAATATTGGATTATAACTCAAAATATAAAATAGATATCCAGGAGTCCATACTGCTATAAACAAATGATGAAAATAAATAATTGGGAAGAAGAAATAAATCTCCCATGTGGAAGAATTCAGATATTTTATTTAGATACTGTTCCCTCAAGGAAGTGAAGTGTATCTCCCTATTGTGTAAGTATGAGATGTACATAATGACTTCCTTCCAAATTGCACAGTATGGAAAGGGGGTAAAAAGTATAACTTTACAATGAATAAATCTGACACATTAATTCAGCCATGTGATCAAGGTAAACATCAACAGAAGTAAGTCATGATGCTATATATTTTTAATATGTTGTGAGGAAAATGGCACTTTACTTCTGTGGTCTTCTTTCCCAAAACACATAACTCTAATCTAATCATGAGAAACACACTGGACAAATCTAAGTTGAGAGATACTCTGCAAAATACCTAACCAGGACTCTTCAAAACTGTCAAGGTCATCAATAACAATGAAAATCTGAGAAAAAAAAAGTCACAGCCAAGAGGAGCCTAAGAAGATGTAACAAGTAAATATATCGTGGATGCTATCCTGAAACAGAAAATGGACATTAGGCAAAACCATAGAAATCTGAATAAAGTACGGACTTTATTTATTAATAATAGTAATGTATCAGTATTGGTCCATTACTTCTGAAAAATGTATCATACTGATGTAAGATGTTAATAATAGGGAAAACTGGGTATAAGATATATAGGAACTCTCTCTACTATCTTTGTAATTTTTGTGTAAATCTAAAACCTTTAAAATAGAAGGTGAATTTTTCTAAGTTAGTTTATATGCTATCCTAACACACTCTCTGCTAACAATGACCCCACCATCTGAAATGTGTTTCCTGTTATATTTGTCTATTAAAAACCCTACTTATCTCTCAAGGTCTGACCCCTATGGGTCCACTTCCATGAAACCTTTGAGCTACAGAATCAGAAGTGATAGTTTCTTTCTTTGAATTCCCAAAGCACTTTGAACACTTCTTATGCTGTACCTTATATTCTGCCTTCTAGTACAGTTATTTATGTGAATCTCTTAAGTCTCCCATTTGGCTTATAAATTTCTGGAGGGAAGGGAGTATATCTTTAATTTAACAAACACTGATTTAATACCCAGTGCATGCCAGACACACTCTTAGGGCTTTAAATCTACAAAGATGAACGAGATTCTCCCTGTGAGTTCTTAAGGAACTCACAATATAAAGGGGAGGCTGAATGTATACAATTATAAGTCATATTGTGATTAATTCTGTGGTGAATTAAGCTATCACCTGCCTTCTGTGTTCCAGAAAGTTTAAAGGCATTCCTTTACTTAATCCTCATAAAACTTAAAAGCTGAGCATTATAATTACATTTTACAAATGAAGAAAATGAGATTTGGAGAGGCTAAATAATTTGCAGAAGATTAGGGATTCAAAGACAGGTATATTAATATACAAAGCCCATACTCTTTCTATTATACCATGATTTAGCACACTAGCTGCCATCTAGTAGATGCTCAAGAAATATTTGTTGAAAGAATGACTAAAGGAGTGTAAATAAGAATGTTAGTATTTTGTAACTACATATTAATCCTCAACTGCAATCCACAGTTGATCCTTCACTACCTAGTCTGATCTTTTAATTATTTGGTAATTGACCTTGACATTTACCAGGCTCTTCCATGTCAATAATTCTCAATTGTTAAAGAACTGTGATCCCTTTCATTTTTAAAGAATAATTTTCTGCAACTGTTTCCTAACAGAAATCTCTGAAGGCTTGTTGAAGAAAACTGAAGAGTTACAAACAGTGGTTCATTCATCAGAAAATATTTATTTAACACCTTATATATGGCATATGGACTTCCCTAGTGGCTCAACGGTTTAAAAAAAAAAAAAAAGTCCACCTGCAATGCAGGAGACTGCCTGCAGTGGAGGAGATGTGAGTTTTGATCCCTGAATCAGGAAGAACCCCTAGAGAAAGAAATAGCAACCTACTCTTGCCTGGGAAATCCTGTGGACAGAGGAGTCTGGCAGGTTACAGTCCATGGGGTCGCAAGAGTTGGATACGACTTAGTGATTAAACGATGACCACCACCACCATATGGCATATTATCTGCTAGGAGCTGTCAAGAAAACAAAGTTTGATTAATGGCATGCTTATCAAACCATCATCCTAGCTGGTTTCTTCAGGCCTCAAAATCCTTCAGCTGCTATTTTGTTAGTCATGATGGAAATACAAGTTAAATCCATAATCAAATATCATTACACACCCAACAAAATGCTTAAAATCAAAAACACTGACAATACCATGTGTTGGCAAGGTCATGGAAAAAAATGGATCTCTCATACACTGTAGGTGGGAGTGTAAATTGGAACAATCACTTTGGAAAACTGGCAATATCTACTAAAGTTAAGAATGTATGTAGCCAGTAATCTAGAAATTCTACTCCTGAGTATATACATAACTATGAAATGAGTGTATATGTGCACCAAAGACATGAGCAAAGTTTATAGCCACACTGTTCATAATAGCCTCAAAGTGGAAACAATGTAACAGTGGGATGGATAAAAGTTGTGGTATGTTCACATAATAGAATGGCAATAGAAATGACCGATTTTCATTCAGAGAGCAAATGAATGAATCTCACAAAAAATAAAGTTGAGTGAAAGAATCCAGGTACAAAAGAGTATGCAATGTTTCATTACATTTACATAAAATTCAGAAATAATCAATGCCAGTAGAAATGAGATTTATGGTTCCCTTTAGCTGAAGTAGCAGTTGGGAGCGGGCACCTTGGGGAGATTCTGTTTCTGGCACTTTTCTATTTCTTGATTTTGGTACTAATTGCACCAGTGTGTTCACTTTGTGAAAAATTCATGGATGAATTTGTGCACTTTTCTGTATGTTTGTTGCTGCTAAGTCTCTTCAGTAGTGCTAGACTCTGTACGATCCCATAGACAGCAGCCCACCAGGTCTGCGGTCCCTGGGATTCCCCAGGCAAGAACACTGGAGTGGGTTGCCATTTCCTTCTCCAATGCATGAAAGTGAAAAGGGAAAGGGAAGTCGCTCAGTCGCATCCGACTCTTGGCGACCCCATGGACTGCAGCCTACCAGGCTCCTCCATCCATGGGATTTTTCAGGCAAGAGTACTGGAGAGGGTTGCCATTTTCACTTCAATAAAAAATAAAGCTTACCCAAAACCAAACCCTTCAGCATTTTCCATTCTTTAAGCGGAGTGTCTTAAACTTGCTTGATCATGATAATTTCTTGGGGCCCTTGTTTAAAACAAAAATTTATCATCCTGCTTTAAAACCTACTGAACAAAGATCTCTGAAGGTTCAGGAGTGCTGAGAGTCAGTATATTTAAAAAAAATCTTCCAAGGATATTATTTTTTAAACCCTTTACTGGTGTATAATTGACATGTAAACACTGCATATACTTAATGTATACAGGTCTATATAAGTTTGGAGATAACTATACATCCATGAAACCATCAATACTATCAAAGCCATATACATATCCATCACTGCCCATAAATTCCTCTCACTCTTTAATTATTATTTGTGTGTGCATGCATGTGTGGCAAAAACAGAATGCAAAATCTACCTTCTTAGAAAAAGATTAAGTGTGGAGAAAAAGTTTTTGTATACAGAAAGACAAATAACATATGGTTAATTCTTAACTTACCCAAGATCGTAATAAGGATGTTTAAAAAAAGACATAAGATACAACAAGAAAATATCTAATCATAGCTATGTATTTGAAAGGATAAGAGGTCCAATTTATGAACACATATGCCCTTAAAAAGATCTATGATAGGAGAAGTGATATCTTTCTCCAATATGTAAAACATGCCAAGAGTTAGGGAGAGATTTCAAATGTCTTAGTTAAGGAAAGTAATCAAAATGACTTATGAAGCCAAATAGTTAACATCAATATGATAAAGGATTAGAAGAACTGATTGAGATAAATTCATACCATCTGTTCATTTTACACTTAACCAAAAAAATGAAAAATGCCATAAAATTGATAGGATTCAAGTGAAACAAAAAATAGAAGTCAAGCAAAATTAAATGAAAGAAGTCATTACTTCCTATCATACTGTGGCAGAAACCTAAATTAATGTCTAAAATATTAGAAAGTTGAAAGAGATGTATAGAGGGTAAGCAAATTTCTACTCTTAGAGGAATTAGAAATATGATAAGAGGAATAATTGGTGACATATAAACCCTGTTCTTTCAAGATGTCCAAGCAAAGTGTGTGTGTGTGTGTGTGTGTGTGTCTGTGTGTCTGTGTGTGTGGCGCTTAATGTACATGTGGGTAGATGGTTGACATAAAGATTATTTTCAGGGAAAAAGTAAAGTCAAAGTCTCTAAGGAGAAAATAGATCTTCTCTTCTGTAGAAGCAAATTGAGGGATCTTGGAAATCCACAGATGAAGAAGGGAAGAATGTGTAAGGCAAAGATAATGTATTGCCTACAGACCTTCTAGAGCTGTAATTTTTTCAACTTTAGTGTGTATCAGAATACCAAGCCCTAAGGAATTTATGAAAATGAAGAATCTTTGGCTTCTGTTCCAAGGATACTGATGTAGCAAAGATATGTAGGGCCCAGGAGACGGTGTTATAACAAGAGCACCCTGACACACACACACATACACGCATGCATCATACTGAGTTTCTGATGTACACTAAAGTTTGAGAACCACTAAACCATGCTATAGCCTAGGAAGAATGGTGAAACTATGGCTAGTGAAAAATCTTCAAACATTTTTAATATGGAAAGTATATTTACTTTCCCCATATTAAAAGTCACTGCTATGTTTAAAATTGATAACCAACAAGGACTTACTATATAGCACAGGGAACTCTGTTCATATTATGTAACAACCTAATTTAGGAAAGAATTTGAAAAAGAGTATACACATGTTTAACTGAAACACTTTGTTGTACAACTGAAACTAACACAACATTGCTAATCAACTATACTCCAATAAAATAAAATGTGTCTTTTTTTCAAGTCCTGAAAAGGAGCTAAACACCTAGGTCATGTGGCTGAACCTCGGTCATATGCCTGTATCCTAATTGCTAAGAGCAAAAAGTAGGAAAATGCGGCCCTCTTGAGCTCTGTAGTTAGAGGCAGGGGACTTTCTTCCACCGAGATACACACAATGGACAACTCCCCCATACACAAAGGGAGTTCACATGCTACACAACCATAAAAGATTGGTAAATAGTCACCATAAGACATCACTTGTGAAAATCTTGATTAAGCTGTTGAAAAAAAGGATTCCCAGGTTTGGTAGCCTCACTGCTGAGCCATTTTGAGGTCAGTTACCATTAGTACTTTGAGATCAGTTTCTACTTTTATATTCTCATTTTCTTCTCAAACCTCCTGGATATATAGTTCCTTTTCTGTACTGTGTTGCTTCTCTGCTCACTCCTGATTCCTTCACTTTCCTGTATACTACCGATAGCTGTGTGTTCACAGATTTTACTGAAGGACCAAGTATTTACAGTATAACAGCAAACAGCTTAAAATTAAATGTTAAATACCTTTCACATTAAAAGTTCCTTAGCCATTCTAACAGGGCTGAGTTTTCTCAATTCTCTTTCTCTCTCCTTCACTCTCTCCTAGTTTCCCTCAGATGCCAAACTATGCCAATACTAATAGTTTCTCAAGCAGAAATGTTTTGCTCCGGTTTATTCCAACCATGCCCCAAGGGTAATCGTTGAGCAATCAAAATGATCCATCAAAGTGTTTGCTAAAACAAACACAAATCTCTTCCCCTAAGAGGAAATTTGCAGTTACTTAGCACTTAAACTGACACTTTTATTTTCTCCCCATTAGTTATTTCATTTGTTTTTCAGGCATGAGTTGATGAGCACCTGGCCTGATAGACTGATAAGAGGATTGAAAACAAAAGGACAGATGTGGGGTACATTAGACGGGAAACATAAATCAATAGACCATGATGACTAAGTAGATATGGATGATAGCTTAGGTGAGGGAAGAGGGCCACCTTAACAACAGTGTTTGCAGTCTGGGTGACTAAGAATCTTGATGTTTTGAGATTTAGCTTTATTGGACCTGCTGAGAGCCATGCCATCATTTTCTCCAGCAAAATAATTAATTTGGTCACCATAAAATGTTGGGTTCTGTGTGTGTGTGTGGGGTGTGTGTGTGTGTGTGTAAGGCGAAAGACCTTTGCCTTGCTGAAACATATACTCTGCTCATGCTCTATTCTTGCTGGAAGGACATTATTTTCAGGATGATTTCTGTTGTCTCACAAAGAGAGATGGAAGCTCTATGGCCTCATCTTTCTCATCTGTTGAGAGTAATGTAGTTTCTATTCCAGGCTAGGCCTCTCACTTTGGTCTCCTTTGCAACTTTCTCACTTTTCCTTGTTGCCATTGTTCTCTCTGCCATCTTAATCACCTCCAGAAGCCAGAGAAGGGAGTCTTGTCCACAGCTATAGCTGCTTTAACCCACATCCCATCACTCATAAAGCACTCACACTAAACTATATTCCTTATATGTTGAAAAATTATTTTCTTACAGTTGATCCTGAAGCACTGCAGGAAACATAACTAATGTGCCCTTTTAAACAGTACCAATTTATTGAGACATAATTTACACACTATCAAATTCAACATTTGAAAGTATGTAATTCAGTTGTTTATAGTATATTCCTTGAGTTGTTCAATCACCACTGCTATTTAATTTCAGAATATTTTTAACCACCCCAAAAAGGAAGCCTGTACCCATTAGCAATCGTTCCAGATCTCCCTTCCTTACAGTCTCTGGCAACCATTAATCTACTTTATATCTCTACATATTTACCTATTCTGTACATTTCATATAAATGGAATCATTTTGTGTCTGTCATCTTTCATTTAGCATAATTTCTCAATGTTTATCCATACTGCAACATGTTTGGTACTTCATTCCTTTTTGTAACTGAATACTATTCCACTGCATGGATATACTATATTTTGTTTATTTCTGCTGCTAAGTCGCTTCAGTCGTATCCGACTCTGTGTGACCCCATAGACGGCAGCCCACCAGGCTCCTCTGTCCCTGAGATTCTCCAGGCAAGAATACTGGAGTGGGTTGCCATTTGTTTATTTACTCACCAGTTAATGGACACTTGAGTGAAGTCACTCAGTCATGTCTGACTCTTTGCGACCCCATGGACTGTAGCTTACCAGGCTCCTCTGTCCATGGAATTTTCCAGGCAAGACAACTGAAATGGGTTGCCATTTCCTTCTCCAGGGGATGTTCCCAACCCAGGAATCGAACCCAGGTCTCCTGCATTGTAGGCAGACGCTTTTACCATCTGAGCCACCAAGGAAGTCTCGAGGAAGGCACTTGAGTGGTTCCCACATTTTGGCTATTGTTAATAACCCTGCTATGGATATTCATGTACAAGTTTCTGTGTGGATATATGCTTTCATTTCTCTTGGCCATATATCTTGGGATGGCATTGCTAGGTCACATTTCAAGGAATACTCAAATTATTTTCCAAAGTAGCTGAACCATTTACAATTCTATCAGCAATGCCTGAGGGTTCTGATTTCTCCACATCCCTGTCAACAGGATGTGTTGTTATTGTCGGTTTTTTTAGCCATCCTGTGGGGAGTAAGTAAGATGATATCTCAATATGGTTTTGATTTGCATTTTCCTGATGACTAGTAAGGTTAAATGTCTTTTTATATGCTTGTTATCTATTTGTATATCTTCCTTAGAGAAATCTATTCAGATCCTTTGACTTTTAAAAAATTAGGTTATTTGTCTTTTTATTGTTCAATTGTAAAAGTTCTTTATATGCAAGCTGTTTATGAGATATACTATTTGCAAAAATTTTCTCCCATTTTGCAGGTTATCTTTTCATTTTCTTGATGATATAATTTGAAGCACAAAAGTTTTAAATTTTGATGACTGATGAGGTCCCATTTAACTACTTCTTTTTCTGCTTGCACTTTGAGTGTTATGTCTAAGAAACTATTGCTTAATCCAAAGTAGACAAAGATTAACTCTTTCGTTTTCTTTAACAGCTTTAAAATTTTAGTTCTTACATGTATTATCTGTTTTGAGTTCATTTTTGGGTATAGTGTGGAGAAGAGGTTCCCAACAAGTGACTGCAAGCCAGTTGACCCTACCTCTAAGTTTCAGGATTATTTTGCTGGTAACTAGCTATTCTCATTCATGCCTTAACAAATTCTTGCTGCACACAATAGGCAGACTTTCACTAACTGAAACTAAATCCCTCTTTCACCACTTGTCGAAATATGTTGTTGTTGTTTTTTAGTCCCTAAGTCATGTCCAACTCTTTGAAGCCCCATGGGCTGCAGCATGGCAGGGTTCCTTGTCCTTCAGTTCAGTTTAGTTCAGTCGCTCAGTCATGTCCGACTCTTTACGACCCCGTGAATCGCAGCACACCAGACCTCCCTGTCCATCACCATCTCCCGGAGTTCACTCAGACTCACGTTCATTGAGACAGTGATGCCATCCAGCCATCTTATCCTCTGTTGTCCCCTTCTCCTCCTGTCCCCAATCCCTCCCAGCATCAGTCTTTTCCAATGAGTCAACTCTTCGCATGAGGTGGCCAAAGTACTGGAGTTTCAGCTTTAGCATCATTCCTTCCAAAGAACACCCAGGGCTGATCTCCTTCAGAATGGACTGGTTGGATCTCCTTGCAGTCCAAGGGACTCTCAAGAGTATTCTCCAACACCACAGTTCAAAAGCATCAAGGCGCTCAGCCTTCTTCACAGTCAAACTCTCACATCCATACATGACCACAGGAAAAACCATAGCCTTGACTAGATGGACCTTAGTCGGCAAAGTAGTGTCTCTGCTTTTCAATATGCTATCTAGGTTGGTCATAACTTTCCTTCCAAGGAGTAAGCATTTTTTAATTTCATGGCTGCAGTCACCATCTGCAGTGATTTTGGAGCCCCCCAAAATAAAGTCAGCCACTGTTTCCACTGTTTCCCCATCTATTTCCCATGAAGTGATGGGACCGGATGCCATGATCTTCGGTTTCTGAATGTTGAGCTCTAAGCCAACTTTTTCACTCTCCTCTTTCACTTTCATCAAGAGGCTTTTTAGTTCCCCTTGTCCTTCACTGTCTCCCAAAGTTTGCTCAAACTCCTGCCCATTGAGTTGGTGATGCCATCCACCCATCTCATCTTCTGTCGCCCCCTTCTCCTCCTTTCAAAACCTTTCCCAGCATCAGGGTCTTTTCCACTGAGTCAAAATATGGCTCACGTAAAATATAGTGTGACCTTGGGAATTTTTTTAAGAAGAAAAAGAAAGCCTCTGAAGTCATTTGTTGCTACAGTTGGCACCAAATCCCTTTCTTGTCACTTTGTCAAAATTTGGTTTAGCTAAAACCTAGTGACTGCAAGTTATTTTTAGTTTTGTTCTGAGGAAAAAAGAAAAGCTTCTGAAGTCAATTGTTTCTACTGTCCAGCTTTCCTGTAATAAGGGACATGGAAGTTGCGTAGTTCATTGCTGCCATCTGCTGTCAGGAACAATTCAGAAAATAATTTGTAGCCCCAGAAGTTACTGAACAGAGTTAGAAGACTTAAATGCTCCAGGGGTTGGGTAGGCAATAGGAATGTGTGCAAGGTACTGGTTAGCAATGAAGTGAACTGCTAGCATCAGTTCATCAAAAGTTGGCAGCAGCCCCTCACCTCCAGAGAATTATTGCCACAAGGGACTATTGGTCCAGTAAGGCCAGATCTTTGGGTTTGTGTGTGTTTGTTTGTTTAAGAGAATCTAGATATCTAGATATGTGAACTCTCCCAGTTTTTAACTAACAATTTAAGAAAATGTAAGCGTTGTATAAATCAAATAAAACATGTCTCTAGGACAATGGTACACAGCCTCTCTTTCTCCTGCCACAGTCCCAAGGACTGTTTTGATAACTATAGGAATCAAAATTAAAAGCAATTTCTTATAATTGAGTTCAAGTGATATTAGCAGTGATCCAGCATCTTTAGGCTCCCTGACTTTAAATTCAGAGTCTGAAGACCTGGGCTTTGTTGAGGCCAGGGACCAAGTCTTCTGCATCTTTGTATTCCCATCAGTAGTACATTGACCTGGATAAAGTAAATGCTCAATCAACATAAAATAGATGAACGGGTTCATGCTTTGACTCTCTTACTAGACACCTCTGTGATCTTGGGTGAATCAAATAGCTTTTCTGAGTGTCCATTTCCTGATCTGGAAAGTATGAGTTTTGAGGCTCAGTTTGTATGAAAGTGATCTTTATACAAAGATGACTTAGTCATGGTTAAAAACAAGCTAAATAAAGGACTGTTTAAATTTTTTTCAGGAAGAAATTCCTAAGCATAAATTGGGTAAACCACAACCTAAAAGTTCTCAGATTAGGGGAAACCAATGTTATACTAGAAAAAAAATTGATGAAAATCAGCTACAGAACAATTTAACAGAAGCTGAGAAGATGGAACATTTCAGCTTGAACATAAATTAGAGTAAATTGAATGATTAAGGCTAAATTCACAAATTTTCCTTCATACACTATTCAAAATAATCTTGTTTTTGTTGTTTAGTTGCTAGGTTGTGTCTGTTTCGTGACACCTTGGAGCCTGCCAGGCTCCTCTGTCCATGGGATTTCCCAAGCAAGAATACAGGAGTGGGTTGCCATTTCTTCTCCAGGGGCTCTTCCTGATACAGGGATTGAACCAGCATCTCCTGCATTGGCAGATACCACTGAGCCACCAGAGAAGCCCGTGTATGTATGTAGAGATAGCCTTTTCCTCAAAAATAGAAAACATTTTCCACTTTGATTTTTTTTGCTTAACGATATATTTTACCCTCTGTTTCTTACAGTCCCATTTATTTTACCAGCTATCTAGCATCCATTGTGTATGGACCTACTGTGGTTTCTGTATATTGTTATTTTAAAGGTCCAGGCTGCTTTAATTGAGCACCAAGTGTAAAATGAGATTCATGAATGATAATCACAGTGTTTTATCTGTTTTGTGTCCAGTTAATTTCTGTTGTCCGTTGGAGTGGAACAGTGTTAAACACATCCTGATACTCAGAAATAACTAAGAGGGGATGTCCTGTGCTCCCTTGTGTAATTTCATGAATGTGGATATGATCAAGCCTAACTTTTAAAAAAGAAAAGACCCTAAGCTATTGCTTTCTGAATTGATGACCTCATTGATACAAAGTTCAAATGCATGGAGATTGAATTTTTGAAGTCTACACCAAAATGAGTTAATTTGGAGGCAACACCATGCGTGGGTCATCTCCAGTTCATTCAAAGGAGATGCATACCACATTGAGATAATGTATGTATTTATTATATTTTTATTTATTTATTTATTTAGGCTGGCCATTCATCTTGTAGGATCTTAGTTCCTTGACCAGGAATCAAACTGCAGGCCCTCGGAAGTGAAAGTGCTGATTCCTAACCACTGGACCACCAGTGAATTCCATACTATATTTTTAAATAATTAAAATGTACATAATTTCTAAACCATGAGCCATTTCTGTGGAAACTGGAGTTCTGGGGGCCTTGTTTGAAGACCTATGAACCAGAGGACCTAATTTTAACATTGCCAGCATACAGAGCACTTGGGGTAGCATTCTAAGGAAGAAGAGGAGGGCAGAAAAGAGCGGAGGAAGTGTGGAGAGGGTGCAGCTCACTTCTGAGGCGGAACATGTCTCTGAGCACACAGGGTGACAGAATCTTCTTTGGTCACCTTTATTTAGGCACCTCTGAAATCTTCAACTAGGTCTTGTCTTTTAGACTTTAACGGTCAACTCTGTATTGTCTCATTTAACAAGAAGTGAAGTGAAGGTGAAGTCGCTCAGTCGTGTCTGACTCTTTGCGACCCCGTGAACTGTAGCCCACCAGGCTCCTCCGTCCATGGGATTCTCCAGGCAAGAATACTGGAGTGGGGTGCCATTTCCTTCTCTAGGGGAACTTCCCGACCCAGGGATTGAACCCAGGTCTCCCGCATTGCAGGCAGACGCTTTAACCTCTGAGCCACCAGGGAAGCCCAGTTTAGCCTGAATTTCCCATCCTCCCTCATGTTCAATACCTGTACATAATAGGGTTCCTCACCCCTACCACTCCCAGGTCATGTCTGACCACGCTGGCCTGCTTTCAGCAAGAATCTTGTTAGGTTCCTTTTGCCAGAATCCTCCTCACCCCTGGTGTTTCCTATTAATAATTTTCCATCCACTGACCCCTATCCTGCTATTTGGCTATGAATTCCCACTTTCTTATTATAAAATAATCTACCTAATTAATTTTTTGAAATATGAATATTTCTAATCATTAAAATGTCACAAATTGTGGTTGTGAGAGTAAAGTGTTAAGATGGACTGATGAATTGCAATCTAGACATAATGTTTCCCAAAATTACTTGCTCATAACACTCACCTTGCAGTGGGAGTTTATTAAAATAAAGATTCCCAGGCTCCCCCACCCCCTTAAGATTGTGAGTCAGTAGGTCAGCGTGGTTAGAATCTGTTTTATCTGCATTTTACAACGCCCCCAGGTGACTCATATGATCCAACAAATTGGAGAAACTCTAAAGACGATTTGTTTTCTGATCTTGAGTTCTTGAATCAGTTTTCCCTCCACTCGTACTTTATTATCTTTGTCAGTGACATGATAATTCTGACCCACCAATCTCGGACCAATGAAGAGCCCTGACAGAGTTGAGTCAGACAAAGGGATGTGCTGATGACATCAGCATCATTGTGATACTCGCACAGGTCTGGTCAGAATCTAAGATTAGGCAGGAAACAGCCACCTGGTCAATGTGGGTCATGGGGGCAGAGCATGACCATGTAGGATTTGAAGCATATTATATAATGTCTAAAAGGAACCCCCAAGCCAGGGAAGGCTCAGACAGGTCTGATCATAGCTCCAGGAAAAACTCTAAGGAAATATTGCTTCAATTATGTTTTGTAGTTACATTTTAATTAGAGCAGTTCAGAACAGTTATCCCAGAGAAGGACCTTTCAGTGAGTGATTCTTAACCTTTTCTGCATCATGAACTCCTTTAAGAATCTGATCAAAAGACTTTTCTATACATCTGTGTCTCTTTTGCTGTCTCACATAGCTGTAGGATTTTTGCCTAGAAAAATACACAGGTTAACATATCACAAAATAATATATACAAGTTCAAAGATTTCATAAACCACCTGATCCTATTCATAGACCCCAGGCTAAGAATCTCTGCCACAGACCTTAAAGGACCTTGGCTAAAGAGAGCCATGCTGAATCTCTTTAGGGGTGAAGTGGATCAGGAAAGGACTACCCTTTGCTCAACAGGCTGAATTCACTATCAGAGGTTCCTGTGTCTTCCCTGTTCTTTCTCTCAATGGATTCCACTAGGCCGGACTGCCAAAATCTATGAAAGGAAGATGCTGTCTTTTTAAACTTTAGATTAAATGCATGCTTGCTCTTTCTAATTTTTTTTCAACAAGTATCTATTGAGAGTTTATTTTATTCCAGGTACAAGGCTGCTGCTACTGCTGCTAAGTCGCTTCAGTCGTGTCCGACTCTGTGCAATCCCATAGACGGCAGCCAACAAGGCTTCCCCGTCCCTGGGATTCTCCAGGCAAGAATACTGGAGTGGGTTTCCATTTCCTTCTCCAATGCATGAAAGTGAAGTCGCTCAGTCATTTCTGACTCTTAGCGACCCCATGGTCTGCAGTTTACCAAGCTCCTCCATCCATGGGATTTTCCAGGCAAGAGTACTAGAGTGGGGTGCCATTGCCTTCTCCGAGGTACAAGGCTAGGACCTATGAAATCAGGACTGAACAAGATGGACAAAAATGGAGCTTCTGGGCTAGTGGGAAATGTTGACATTAAACAAAGAAAAATACATCAATAAAAGTATTGCAAGTCGTAAATGTTAACAAAAGAAACAAAGAGTTGAGATAGAGTAATTGCCAACATCCGCTGGATCATCAAAAAAGCAAGAGAGTTCGAGAAAAACATCTACTTCTGCTTTACTGACTATGCCAAAGCCTTTGACTGTGTGGATCACAATAAACTGTGGAAAATTCTGAAAGAGCTGGGGATACCAGACCCCCTGACCTGCCTCTTGAGAAACCTATATGCAGGTCAGGAAGCAACAGTTGGAACTGGACATGGAACAACAGACTGGTTCCAAATAGGAAAAGGAGTGCATCAAGGCTGTTTATTGTCACCCTGCTTATTTAACTTATATGCAGAGTACATCATGAGAAACGCTGGGCTGAAGAAGGACAAGCTGGAATCAAGATTGCCAGGAGAAACATCAATAACCTCAGATATGCAGATGACACCACCCTTATGGCAGAAAGTGAAGAGGAACTAAAAAGCGTCTTGATGAAAGTAAAAGTGGAGAGTGAAAAAGTTGGCTTAAAGCTCAACATTCCGAAAACGAAGATCATGGCATCTGGTCCCATCACTTCATGGGAAATAGATGGGGAAACAGTGTCAGACTTTATTTTTCTGGGCTCCAAAATTACTACAGATGGTGACTGCAGCCATGAAATTAAAAGATGCTTACTCCTTGGAAGAAAAGTTATGACCAACCTAGATAGCATATTCAAAAGCAGAGACATTACTTTGCCGACTAAGGTCCGTCTAGTCAAGGCTATGGTTTTTCCATTGTTCACGTATGGATGTGAGAGTTGGACTGTGAAGAAAGCTGAGCACTGAAGAATTGATGCTTTTAAACTGTGGTGTTGGAGAAGAGTCTTGAGAGTCTCTTGGACTGCAAGGAGATCCAACTAGTCCATTCTAAAGGAGACCAGTCCTGGGTGTTCATTTGAAGGACTGATGCTGAGGCTGAAATTCCAATAGTGTGGCCACCTCATGCAAAGAGTTGACTCATTGGAAAAGACCCTGATGCTGGGAGGGATTGTGGGCAGGAGGAGAAGGGGACGACAGAGGATGAGATGGCTGGATGGCATCACTGACTCAATGCACATGAGTTTGGGTGAACTCTGGGAGTTGGTGATGGACAGGGAGGCCTTGCGTGCCATGATTCACGGGGTCGCAGAGAGTCAGACACAACTGAGCGACTGAGCTGAACTGAACTGATGTGAACAGGAAGAATACAGAGATCATAACTCCGAGTACTAAAAATAGATAATCATGAAGTTAAGTGTAGTTGAGTTATTTATTGTCCCCTCTAAATATTGAGACTTTTCTTTTCTTTTTTAAATGACTGAGTTTTTCCATGAACTGACTTACCCACAGTACTTTCTGTGTTACCCATATATCCACCCATAATTAGTGATATTGTTTTAAATTTGTTTTAAATTTAAAAAATACTCATGTGATTTTTCTCTTTATGTAGGCCCTAAAAATGCTTCAAAGAAATGCATTGGAATTCAACAGCAATGTGAAATAATAGTAAGAAGATCACGACATGTACCTTTTCCACAAATTGCTTTAGTTGCAGTTAGAGCTGTTTCAGGCTTCCCAGGTAGTGCTAGTGGTAAAGAACTTGCTTGCCAATGCAGGAGACATAAGAGACTAGGGTCAGATCCCTGGGTTGGGAAGATCCCCTGGAGGAGGGCATGGCAATCCAATCCAGTATTCTTGCCTTTAGAATCCCATGGACAGAGGAGCTTTGCAGGCTACAGTCCATGGGGTTGCAAAGAGTTTGACACGTCTGATGCTACTTAGCAGCACCGAGAGCTATTTCAAGAGGTGAGGTCTTTCATCAGTTTATTTTACCCTTGACTGAAATTCATCTAAAAAACACAAAAACTCCATTCTTCTTTTCATCCTATGGTGGCATGATTTTTTTTCAGGAGGCATGATTTTTTTTTTTAATAGCTTCTGAAACTTTAAAGGAATATACAAACTGTAGTTATCAATGTTCTAAAATTCTGTTATGAAAGAATTACAGAACTGTAGAGAGGATAACCTCTTCCTACCCTGTCCAGGTTAAAACTCAATAACACGTACACCCACGGCTGATTCATGCCAATGTATGGCAAAAAACCACTACAATATTGTAAAGTAGTTAGCCTCCAATTAAAATAAATAAATTGATTTTTTTAAATCTCAATAATTAATTAATGTATGAAATGTATATATTTGGATACTGCTTTTTATTTTCCAAAATGCTTCATGGACATTATCTCATTTAGCAACTTTATGATGATGACAGGGTAGGTAGTGTCACCCTTGTTTTATAAATGGAGAAACTGAGGATTGAGAGGTTAGCAGAGGTCACCTACATCCTATAAGAGTCAACCAGCATCAAGACCCAGGCATGCTAACAACTGGTCTCGTGCTTTTTCCATGATGTCAACTGCTTCCTCCAAATAATTATAGAAACACATTTCACTCATATTACTCTAGCTTCCATTATATATTGCCATGTCCAGCACAGCGGGTGAGAAAGACCTGAAACGGGGGTGAGCACATAATGAAAAGACAAGCACATATAACTTGGCAAGCAGGGAGTCAGAGGGCCCTCCTGCTCTCCATGGCAGGAAGACAAAATGGCTCCTTTCAGCCCGCACTTTTATTAGCAGAAGTCATATGAGATCATTGGGGAAAAGCTATACTGGGGAGTTTGATTAGCCAGGCTCTGCTGTTGATCAGGAATATCTTGTTTTGTTTCCATGGAGACAGACGCAGGGGTAAGCAGTGAAGAGGAGCAGAGAGCACGTCCCTTCCCAAAAATGTCCGTTTGGCATGCTGACTAGGACAATCACGAGGGCGCAATTTGCTGCACCCTCGAGTCATGGGGCAGATTCTGATCTCTGCTCCACCAGGCTGCAACAATATATAGCCATGGATCTCTTGACATTCCTTGCAGTCTGTGCTTTAATGTAGTGAACATTTTTTTAAAATCATTCAGGTATAGTTGATTTGTTACAATGTTGTGTTAGTTTCGGGTGTAAAGCAAAGTGAATCCCTTATATATATACGTATGTCCACTTTTTTTAAGATTCTTTTCCCATATAGGCACTTCCCCTGATAGCTCAGTTGGTAAAGAATCCACCCGCAATGCAGGAGACCTGGATTTGATTCCTGGGTTGGGAAGATTCAGAAAGGCTACCTACTCCAGTATTCTGGCCAGGAGAATTCAACTCTTTGGCCTAGGTTGCAAAGTGTCTGACACAACTGAGTGACTTTCACTTTCTTTTCCCATATAGGCCATTACAGAGTACCAAGTGAAGTTCCCTGTGCTACACAGTAAGTTCTTATTGGTTATTTATTTTATATTATAGTAATGTGTGTATCAATATCAGTCTTCCAATTTATCCTTCCCCCTCTTACCCACCCCAGTAACCGTAAGTTTCTTTTCTACACCTGTAACTTTATTTCTGTTTTGTAGATAAGTTCATTTGTTACTTTTTATTTAGTCCACATATAAGTGATAGTATGCGGTATGTCTCCTTCTCTGATTTACTTCACTCAGTATGACAATCTCTAGGTCCATTCATGTAGTTGCAAATGGCATTATTTCATCCTTTTGTGGCTGAGTAATATTCCATTTTGTATATGTACCACACCCTCTTTATCCACTCCTCTCTTGATGTACTAGAGATATTGATGTTTATCTCCGGTGAAGGATCTACACATAGTATTTTCTACTGTAGGAACTGAATGTTTGAGTGTTTGGATTATTGTACTGACAGAAGATGGAAGATATTTTACTTGATGGGGAATTAAAACTTTGTTTTTCCTGAAAATGGCAAATTTTTATACTGAATTATAGGCCAGTCCAAATACTTTCCATGTAAACAGAGCCGGTTCTCTTCTAAAGCATTTCCATAGCTGTCCAAGATATGACAGTCCTAGCTTTATCTCTGTAATAATGGATGCTGTTGTTGCTGTTGATATCCTATACATATCATAGCATTTAGATACTTAAACTTTTTAATTAAGATTTTATTTTTAAGTAGTTCAAAGTTCACACACACACACAAAAAAAAAAAACTAGGAAAGGCACAGAGGTATACCCTCTCTCCCGCATGCATGGCCTTCCCCATTATAAACATCTCACAACAGAGAGGTACATTTGTTACAATTGATTAACATACCTTGACACATCATAATCATTCAAAGTTCATAGTTTACCTTAGGGTTCACTCTTGGAGCTGTTCATTCTATCAGTTTGGACAATCGTATAATGGCATGTATCCATCATTATGGTATCATACAAAGTATTTTTCACTACCCCCAAAAAATCCTGGCAACCAGTGATCCTTTTAATGTTCTTCATAGTTTTCCTTTTCCAGAATATCATACAGTTGGAACTATACAGTACATAGCCTTTCAGATTGACTACTTTCACATAGTAATGCATATTTAAGGTTCTTCCATGTTTTTTCATGGTTTGATAACCCATTTCTTTTTAACATTGAATAAATTTCCATTCTTTGAATGTACACATTTTATTTATATATTCATGCACTGAAGGACATCTTGGTTGCTTCTAAGTCTTATGAATTGTAAACAAAGCTGCTATAAACATTAGTGTTCAGGTTTTTGTGTGGAGATAAGTTTTCCACTCTTTTGGATAAATGCCAAGGAGTATAATTGCTGGATAAGATGGTAAAGCTATGTTTAGTTTTGTAAGAAACTGCCAGCATGTCTTTCAACATGACTATAGCATTTAGATTTTTATCTACTACATTGTAATTCATGAGACCAGATGTTATGACTGTTTTTGCTCACTGCCAGATTCCTACATTCTAGAGCAAGTCTAGATACAGAGTAGGCAAGTATATTTGCAGAATAGATGGATGTATTAATTACCTGAATTATGCAATCAAGAACATGTTCACAAGATTTGCAAATGAAACCAAATTAGATGAGGCTAGCCTCTTAAAATACATAGTAAGAATTTTCTGTGACTCTGACAAATGGGAGAAATGTCCCAAAATGAAACATAATAAACATTGATACAACAAAACAGATCGACCATTTTCAGAAATGACTGTTAACATTACAAATGTAGTCAGAGCATATTTGCATTGATTTCCTGTCTAGTCACCATACTTTTATAGGAATGTCTGCATCTGCATTGCCTCCCTGTAGATAGGTTCATCAGCACCATCTTTCTAGATTACATATATATGCATTAATATACAATATTTGACTTTCTCTTTCTGATTTACTTCACTCCATATAATAGTCTCTAGGTTCATCCACATCATTAGAACCAACTCAAATATATTCCTTTTAATAGGTGAGTAATAGTCCATTGTGTATATGTATCACAACTTCTTTATCCATTCATCTGTCAATGGACATCTAGGCTGCTTCCATGTCCAAGCTTTTGTAAATAGTGCTGCAATGAACCTTGGGGTACATATGTCTTTTTTAATTATGGTTTCCTCAGAGTATATGCCATGTAGTGGGATTGTTGGGTCATAAGGTAGTTTTTGGCCTTTTATAAAATTGAAGAGGTTCTCATGGCACGTATACTAGGGTGGTATACCATTCCCTCCTCAGATCAAACCAGTCAGTCTTAAGGGAGATCAGTTCAGTACAGTTCACTTGCTCAGTTGTGTCTGCCTCTTTGCGACCCCACGGACTTTAGCATGGCAGGCCTCCCTGTCCATCACCAACTCTCAGCACTTGCTCAAACTCATGTCCATAGAGTTGGTGATGCCATCCAACCATCTCATCCTCTCTCATCTCCTTCTTCTCCCGTCTTCAGTCTTTCCCAGAATCAGGATCTTTTCCAATGAGTCAGTTCTTCCCATCAGGTGGCCAAAGTATTGGAGCTTCAGCTTCAGCATCAGTCCTTCCAATGAATATTCAGGACTGATTTCATTTAGGATGGACTGGTTGGCTCGCCTTGCTATCCAAGGGACTCTCAAGAGACTTCTCCAACACCACAGTTCAAAAGCATCAATTCTTCGGCACTCAGCTTTCTTTATAGTCCAACTCTCACATCCATATGTGACTACTGGGAAAACCATAGCTTTGACTAGATGGACCTTTGCTGGCAAAGTAATGTATCTGCTTTTTAATATGCTGTCCAGGTTGGTCATAGCTTTACTTCAAAGGAGTAAGCATTTTCTAATTTCATGGCTGCAGTCACTGCCTGCAGTGATTTTCAAGTCCCCAAAAGTAAAGTCTCTCACTGTTTCCATTGTTTCCACATCTATTTGCCGTGAAGTAATGGGACCAGATGCCATGATTTTCGTTTTCTGAATGTTGAGCTTTAAGCCAACTTTTTCACTCTCTTCTTTCACTTTCATTAAGAGGCTCTTCAGTTCTTCTTCACTTTCTTCCACAAGGGTGGTGTCATCTGCATATCTGAGATTATTGACATTTCTCCTGCCAATCTTGATTCCAGCTTGTGCTTCATCCAGCCTGGCATTTTGCATGATGTACTCTGCATGTAAGTTAAATAAGCAGGGTGACAATATACAGCCTTGACATACTCCTTTCCTGATTTGGAACCAGTTTCTTGTTCCACGTCCAGTTCTAACTGCTGCTTCTTGACCTGCATACATATTTCTCAAGAGGCAGGTCAGGTGGTCTGGTATGCCCATCTCTTGAAGAATTTTCCACAGTTTGTTGTGATCCACACAGTCAAATGTTTTGGCATAGTCAATAAGCAGAAGTAGATGTTTTTCTGAAACTCGCTTGCTTTTTTGTTGATCCAACAGAGATAAACCTTGAATATTCACTGGAAGAACTGACGCTGAAGTTGTAGCTCCAGTATTTTGGTCATCTGATGCAAACAAATGACTCATTGGAAAAGTTCTTGATGCTGGAAAAGATTGAGAACAGAAGGAGAAGAGGGTGTCAGAGGACAAGATAACTAGACAGCATCACCAATGCAATGAACATGAACTTAGAGAAACTCCTGGAGATGGTGAGGGACAAGGAGGCCTGATGTGCTGCAGTCCACGGGGTAGCAAAGAGACAGAATTGCCTGGGTGGCTGAACAAAAACAATGGTAGTTTTATTCCTAGTTTTTTAAGGAGTTTCCATAGTGTTATATCAATTTGCATTCCCACCGACAGTACAAGAGGGTGCCCTTTTCTCCACACCTTCTCCAGCATTTATTATTCATAAACTTTTTGATGATGGCCAAAAAGATCTCTTCAAGAAAACTAGAGATACCAAAGGAACATTTCGTGCAAAGGTGCACACAATAAAGGACAGAAAAGGTATAGACCTAACAGAAGCAGAAGATATTAAGAAGAGGTGGCAAGAATACACAGAAGAACTATACAGAAAATATCTTTATGACCCAGATAACCACAGTGGCGTGATCACTCACCTAGAGCCAGACATCCTGACATGCCAAGTCAGGTGAGCCTTAGGAAGCATCACTACAAACAAAGCTAGTGAAGGTGATGGAATTTCAGCTGAACTATTTCAAGTCCTAAAACATGATGCTGTGAAAGTGCTGCACTCAACATGCCAGCAAATTGGGAAAACTCAGCAGTGGCCACAGAACTGGAAAAGGTCAGTTTTCATCCCAATCCCAAAGAAAGTCAATGCCAAAGAATGCTCAAACTACTGCACAATTGCACTCATCTCACACACTAGCAAAGTAATTCTCAAAATTGTCCAAGCAAGGCTTCAACAGTACGTGAACCATGAACTTCCAGATGTTCAAGCTGGTTTTAGAAAAGGCAGAGGAACCAGAAATCAAATTGTCAATATCCATTGGATCACTGAAAAAGCAAGGGAGTTTCAGAAAAACATCTATTTCTGCTTTATTGACTATGTCAAAGCCTTTGACTGTGTGGATCACAACAAACTGTGGAAAATTCTTTAAGAAATGGGAATACCAGACCACCTGACCTGCCTCCTGAGAAATCTGTATGCAGGTCAAGAAGCAACAGTTAGAACTGGACATGGAAGAGCAGACTGGTTCCAAATCAGGAAAGGTGTATGTCAAGGCTGTATATTGTCACCCTGTTTGCTGCAGAGTACATCATGTGAAATGCCAGGCTGGATGAAGCACAAGCTGGAATCAAGATTGGCAGGAGAAATGTTAATAACCTCAGATATGCAGATGACACCACCCTTGTGGCAGAAAGTGAAGAAGAACTGAAGAGCCTCTTGATAAAAGTGAAAGAGGAGAGCGAAAAAATTGGCTTAAAACTCAACATTCAAAAAGCTAGGATCATGGCATCTGGTCCCATTACTTCACAGCAAATAGATGTGGAAACAATGGAAACAGTGAGAGACTTTATTTTGGGGGGCTCCAAAATCACTGTGAATGGTGACTGCAGCCATGAAAATAAAAGCTGCTTGCTCCTTGGAAGAAAAGCTATGACTAACCTAGACAGCATATTAAAAAGCAGAGACACTACTTTGCCAGCAAAAGTCTGTCTAGTCAAAGCTATGGTTTTTTCAGTAGTCACATATGGATGTGAGAGTTGGACTATAAAGAAAGCTGACTGCTGAAGAATTGATGCTTTTGAACTGTGGTGTTGGAGGAGATTCTTGAGAGTCCCTTGGACTGCAAGGAGATCCAACCAGTCCATCCTAAAGGAAATCAGTCCTGAGTATTCATCAGAAGGACTGATGTTGAAGTTGAAGCTCCAATACTTTGACCTGATGCTAAGAACCAGGTCATTGGAAAAGACCCTGATGCTGGGAAAGATTGAAGGCAGGGGGTGAAGGGGACAACAGAAGATGAGATGGTTGGATGGCATCACCAACTCGATGAATGTGAGTTTGAGTAAGCTCCAGGCATTGGTGATGGACAAGGAAGCCTGGCTTACTGCAGTCCATGGGGTTGCAAAGAGTCAGACAGGACTGAGCGACTGAACTGACTAATTTTGACTGGTGTAAGATAATACAGCATTGTCATTTTGATTTGCATTTCCCTAATAATGAGAGATGTTGAGCTCTTTTCATGTGTTTATTAGCCATCTGTAGGTCTTCTTTAGAGAAGTGTCTAAGTCTTCTGCTCTCTTTTTGATTGGGTTGTTTGTTTTTCTGGCATTGAGCTTCATGAGCTGCTTGTGTATTTTGGAGATTAGTGGTTTTTCAGTTGTTTTAGTTGCTATTATTTTCTCTCATTCTAAGAGCTGTCTTTTCACCTTGCTTATGGTTTCCTTCATTGTGCAAAAGCTTTTAAGTCTAATTAGGTCCCATTTGTTTATTTTTGTTTTTATTTCCATTACTTTAGGACGTGGCTCATAGAGGTTCTTGCTGTGGTTTACGTCAAAGAATGCTCTGCCGATGTTTTCCTCTAAAAGGTTTACAGTTTCTGGTCTTACATTTAGGTCTTTAATCCATTTTGAGTTTATTTTTGCATATGGAGTTAGAAAGTGTTCTAATTTCATTCTTTACATGTTGCTACCCAGTTTTCCCAGCACCATTTACTGAAGAGAGTGTCTTTTCTCCATTGTTTATATTTGCCTCCTTTGTCAAAGATAAGGTGCCTATAGGTGCATGGATTTATCTCTGAGCTTTTTGTCTTATTCCATTGGACTATATTTCTATTTTTGTGCCAGTCCCATACTGTCTTGATGACTGTAGTATTGCATTATAGTCCGAAATCAGGAAGGTTGATTCCTCCAGCTGCATTCTTCTTTCTCAAGAGTGCTTTGGCTATATGGGGTATTTTGTGTATCCATAAAAATTTGGAAGTTACTTGTTCTAGTTCTGTGAAAAATTCCATTGGTAGTTTGATAAGGACTGCATTGAATCTATAGATTGCTTTGGGTAGTACAGTCATTTTCACAATATTAATCCTCTAATCCAAGAACATGGTATGTCTTTTAAAAAAGAAAGTTTGGGTATTTTAGAGAAAAACAAGCTTTTGCACAGAGATGCTGAACATTATATCCACCTTGAATTTTTTTCTTTTGCTGACAAGCAACTTATTTTTAGAAGCTGCTCACCATCATCAAAGGGGGAACTTATATTTCTGATTTTACTTTCCCTTCAATTAGGAGACACTTCTAAGAAACCTACTGACATCTCTGAGGTCAGAACTAGTACCAAAATAAGGAGAATTACAGGTTTCAGGGGCTTCCCAGGTGGCATTAGTGGTAAAAAACAAACAACAAAAAAAGAAACCCTTCTGCCAATGCAGGAGCTGTAAAAGATATTAGTTCAATCATTGGGTTGGGAATATCCCCTGGAAGAGGGTATGGCTACCCACTCTGGTATTCTTGCCTGGAGAATTCCATGGACAGAGGCGACTGGTGGCCAACAGTCCATAGGGCTACAAAGAGTCAGACACGACCAAAGTGACTTAGCATGCACACACACACACACACAGACATGCACACACACACAGGTTGCAGATTCCATCACTTCATAAGAAAGAACTTTCTAGCGAAGTAAACTGTCTAAATAATGGATTGAGTTGATTGTAAAGTCATATAGGTGAGAGGCTGGAAAATGTTTATGGTTCCTAAATACTTGTGTGTGGGCCAGCTTATCATAATCACACAGGGAACTTGTTAAAAACATACATTTGAGGGTCCCACTGCAGAGCTTTCAAAGTCAGGGACTTGAAATCAATACTTTTGATAATTCCTCTAAGTGATGTTGATGTGCAGCTAAGTTTGGAAATCAATGGATTCAATCAGTCTATCTAATAACCCTGCCGAAACCAAGAGTCTATGTATTGAATTCTGAAGATGGCAGGGGGAAATGAGTTTTCTATATAAGGGGAACTTCAAAAGGTAGAAAGGCTTCAGTGAACAGGCAAGATGTGGGTAGTACCCTTAGTTTTTCAGGTTCCAGAACCTGAAAGGAGACTGATAGATACTAACCAAACTCATGATAGCCAGTGAATAAACTGTAAACTTACAAAATTTTCATATGGATTTTAGGAACTGCTTGTAAATCTACAGAACACCAGCAGGAATTCTGGTGGGGATTGCACTGAATTTGTAGTCAATTTGGAGAGTATAGCCATCTTAATAATATTATGTCTTCTGATCCACAAACATGGGAGGTCTTTCCATTTATTTAGATCTTTTTAATTTCTTTCAACATTTGTTGTTTTCAGAAGTATTAAGTTTTGCACTTCTTTTTAAAATTACTCCTAAATACAATTTTCAGATTCTCTCTTGCAACTTGCTGAAGAAGTCATCCTGTTTTCTGTAGAGTTCCCATTTCTAACATCCTGACTCTAAACTTGTTTTACATGTTCTTGCTTACATTCTTGTGATGTTATTTAACATCTTTGTCCTTTTTCCTAAAAATTCATAATTATATCTAAAGGTTTGATCAAATTTTATTTTTTAGCAAAAATACTTCATAAACACTGCTTTGTCTTTCCATTGAGTTAGATATTTGGATATTACTCTTAATATTAGCAGACATTGATGATCACTGCCTAGATCCATTAATTCATTAGCCATTGTAAAATTCTGTCATTCTTTCTTAATTTATTAGGTGGAAATCTTCTACTGAAACACTTTCTCATGAACTATTTGGTTTCACAGAGAAAGAATGTATATTAGAAAAGCAGGTTAAATATTAGGTTCTTCATTTTGTTTACCAGTTTTAAAATAAATGAGCTGGTTTCATAACTTTCTCCAAGTTGACCAGTTTTTTGTTGACATTTTTTGACCAGTTATATTTTTAAGCATCATCCTGAATTCATTTATGTAAACACATTTGATACATTACAATCCACTGTAGTTATTGTTTACTGCTGTGCTATGCATGGTCAGTCATGTCTGACTGACTCTTTGTAACCCCGTGGACTGTAGCCTGCCAGGCTCCTCTGTCCATGGGATTTCCAAGGCAAGAATACTGGAATGGGTTGCCATTTCCTACTCCAAGGCATCTACCCAACCCAGGGATCAAACCTGCATCTCTTGCATCTTCTGAATTGGCAGGTGGATTATTTACCACTATACCACCCAGAAGCAAATTATTGCATTTACTGATGCTCAAATTGCTTCATGTTGGCCAGTGAGACTCTCTTCGATTTGGCTCCTAAGTCCTTTTGGCACAACATTAGTAGTGTACCTGTATAGGGAAAAAGCCAATCATAAGTCCAAACTGTTGTCTGCTTCTGACCAATCAGCTATAAAACAGAGGTTCCCATGACCTCCTCCTCATTCAATTTTATTATTTGTTAGAGCAGCTCATAGAACTCAGGGGAACACTGAAGGTTACCAATTTAAATTTGAGGATATGGTAAAAAGATACAGTGAACAGTCAGAAGAATAGATGCATAGGGCAAGGTCTGGGAGGCTCCTGAATGGAGGAGCTTCTGTCCCTGTGGAGTTGGAGTACATTACTCTCCCATATGTGGATGTGTTCACCAACCTGGAAGACCTCCAAACCCCATAATTTGGGGTATTTTTATGGAGGCTTCTTTACATAAGCATGCTCAGTTATTAGCTCCATTTCTAGTCCCTTTCCCATCTGTAGAGAAGTGGAGGATGGGGCTGATATTCCAAGCTTCTAGTTGCAGCTTGGTCTTTCTGGAGATCAGCCCCCATCCAGGAGCTATACAAGAACCCACCCAGAGTTGCCTCATTAGAACAAAAGATACTCCAATCACTCAAGAAATTCTAAGGAATTTAGGAGCCTATTCAGGAACCGGGGTCAAAGACCAAATATTAGAACAAAAGATAGCATTCTTATCACTCAAGAATTTACAACAGTTTTAGGCGCTCTGTGCCAGGAACTGGGAACAGAGGCCAAAACATATTTTCTATTATCTCACAGCCTCCATAACTTCTTTGCTATCTGGTGTGGCAAGATATTCCAAGTGCATTGGACATATCTTGCCGCAGACCTAGAATCAGCCATTTCTCTGAGAAACCTTGATTCCTTTCATTGGTCAATGATATGTAGAATCTTAATCTGGGCACTAGTGGTGCTCTTTAGCATTTACATTGTTTTGAAATGTTTTTAGTGAGCAGAGCTTGAAAATACATACATTTTAAAAATAATAATACTGAGTTCATACTAATGTTTTCAATAATTGGATTATCTTCACAGATCCTTCCTTCAGGCTATGGAAAAACTGGCAAAGCATCCCAATTCTGCAAGATTATTCACATGCCAAGTGATAAAAATTTACTGTGTCACCAGATCCAGTGACTTGCTTTTGGACAATGATAGGTAAATATTGACAAATTCTCATTTCCCAGTTTCCTTATACAATCTATGCTACTATATTTTCTGAATAAAACATCAGATGGTCCCATAAGTATTGCAAATATGGAGACAACAGAAGAAAATGCTCAAAATTGGATGTATCTGGAAATCTGGAATGTATAGCTGCCATGTAAATATCTAGGCCAAGGATGGCAAACACATTACCTCATCTATGGTAGTCACCACTAACTAATCACTCTTTTATACTGAGCTAGATGCACCTTAGAATCTTTCATAGCACAAGTCTCCAGGAAGTCACTATAAATCAATCTAGGTGGCCAAGCAAGATGATATATACTACCATCCATATTTAAGGCAAACCAATGTTCTGTTAGGGCAACTCTGGTGGCTCAGATGGTAAAGAATCTGCCTGCAATGCAGGAGACATGGGTTCAATCCCTAGGTTGGTAACATCCCCTGGAGGAGGGAATGGCAACCCACCCTAGTATTCTTGCCTGGAGAGCTGGAGAGTCCCAAGGACAGAGAAGCCTGGCAAGCTACAGTTCATGGGGTCACACAGTCAGACACAACTCAGCGACTACACTGCTACTACTACTACTAATGTTTTGTTATCACATTACAACTTTGTACAATTAATACAGTAGTTGCCAACTTGGATTTTGAAGTATATTAGTCCTGTTAACAGTTGTTCAATAAACAAAATGGATTTGTGGTCACAGAAGTTTCGTATTCAGAAAATGCTTTCTTCAATACAAGATTTTAACAGCCTTTAGTGTTCTAATATGCATTGTGACTCTCCAGGAAGAGAAATAGCATGATTTGACCCCTTCATGAAACTCTTTTGTTCATAAGCACCTTATGAACACAACATCAGGCTTTTCTTTTATACTAATCACATTCAAATTATGTCTTTAAGCCCATATCAATGTATTTAAAACTGAATCAGGATTGGGCACTTTTGGAGGAAATAGATTTCATACACTGAATGCTGATTTTTGCATGTGTGCGTCACTCTCCAAAGGTAACCTTTTCTTCAGTATTGAGACAATTTTGCTTTAGTCTTCAATCTATGATTGTAGTTTTGATAGAAAAGTTGTGTATGTGTGTGTGTGTGTGTGTGTGTGTAACTATGCTACAAAGATAGGATTATATTACTTCACTATGCATGGAAGCATCACTGATGGAGGGCATAGTTTGACAGATCTCAATGATGGATCATTTGGAATAGTCCAGTCTGAGAGTGCCAAAACCCACAGCTGGAACTTTGAAACTTTGAGCTATCTGCTTTGTGCTGTTCCCTCATGATTAGTGGTAATCATGTTTCTTCTATTCTATGTGGATGGTAGTTGCTTTGCAAATAGTCTCTAGAGACTCTTTTAATATCAGATTTGTTTAGGAGACTTTGGGCTAACATAGGAATTTGCTTAACCCTAGGGATTAATTAATTACCCTCTAAGGATTCCAACATTCTGCAAATATGTAATATCTTCAGCAGTTATGAGCTTCTGACTACAGAACTGGGTGTCCAAGTCTAGAAATTAAAAGGCCCATAAAATTTGCAAATAGGTTGGGGGATGGGATTTTTCAGAGATAATTAAACTGTTGGAAAATAGCATCTGTGAGAAAAGAACAAAGATAAACTAGATTCCCATAAAGATGAGAGACTCAAATATGCTGCTGCTGCTAAGTCGCTTCAGTCGTGTCCGACTCTGTGCAACCCCATAGATGGCAGCGCACCAGGCTCTCCCGTCTCTGGGATTTTCAGGCAAGAGTGCTGGAGTGGGGCACCATTGCCTTTTCCAATGCATGAAAGTGAAAAGTGAAAGTGAAGTCACTCAGTCGTATCCGACTCTTAGCGACCCCATGGACTGCAGCCCACCAGGCTCCTCCGTCCATGGGATTTTACAGGCAAGAGTATTGGAGTGGGGTGCCATTGCCTTCTCTGCTCAAATATGAAGGACTGTTATTTTGAGCAGTTCACTGAACAGTTCAATACAGTGCAGAAAGAAAGCATTGAAACACCAACAAATTTTTTGTTATTCTTTTCAATTTTCTGGGTTGGAATATTTTCATTGTATATGTATTATAATGAATATATAAAGTAGATATGAACAGTAGTACATGTATAAAATCTGCAAATACATATACATACATTGGGGCCCATGCTGAAAAGTTCTCTTTCATTAATATTACAGATAAGAATGTGTGAGTAAAGCAATTGCTTTAAAGGACTCTGAGCACTTCTTCAACAGAAGAGTGTTTCAGTGTGCTTGTATAGGGAGCAGGACTGATTTAAGTAGGAGCACAAGGAATTCAGTTAGATACATTCATTTTCTTTTTCACAATAACTATTGATGAAACAACATTTATATTCAACAAATATTTTCTGAGCATGTCCTATGTAGCAAGCATTGCCCTAGGCTCTGCAGATATGATGGTGAATCTACATGGTCACAGTTCTTGACTTTATAGTGCAACATAGTTTAGTGGAGGAAGTAAGTGTTAGTAGCTCAGTCGTGCCAGACTCTTTGTGACCCCATGGACTGCAGCCCACCAGGCTCCTCTGTCCATGAAATTTTCCAGGCAAGGATACTGGAGAGGGCTGCCATTTCCTTCTCCAGGGGATCTTCCCAACCCAGGGATCGAACCCAGGTCCCCTGTACTGCAGGCAGATTCTTTACCGACTGAGCTACAAGGGAAGCCCAGTGGAGGAAGGCAGGTATCAAATAAATAATTATGCACTTAAATATCTTCTCATAAAGACAACCTACTGAATGAGAGACAACATTTGCAAATTATATGACTGATAAGGGGTTAATATCCAAAATATATAAACAGCTATTAGAACTCAACAGAAAAAATCAAGTAACCCAATCCAAAAACGGTGAGAAGACCTGAATAAACATTTTTACAAAGAGGACATTTAGGTGACCAACAAGCACATGAAAAAATGCTCAATATCATTAATTATCAAATAATTACAAATTAGAATCATAATGAGATATCACCTCACACCTGTCATAATCAGTTCAGTTCAGTCACTCAGTCATGTCTGACTCTTTGCAACCCCATGAATTGCAGCACGCCAGGCCTCCCTGTCCATCACCAACTCCTGGAGTCCACTCAGACTCATGTCCATCGAGTCGGTGATGCCATCCAGCCATCTCATCCTCTGTCGTCCCCTTCTCCTCCTGCCCCCAATCCCTCCCAGCATCAGAGTCTTTTCCAATGAGTCAACTCTTCACATGAGGTCGCCAAAGTCCTGGAGTTTCAGCTTTAGCATCATTCCTTCCAAAGAACACCCAGGACTGATCTTTAGAATGGACTGGTTGGATCTCCTTGCAGTCCAAGGGACTCTCAAGAGTCTTCTCCAACACCACAGTTCAAAAGCATCAATTCTTCGGCGCTCAGCTTTCTTCACAGTCCAGCTCTCACATCCATACATGACCACAGGAAAAACCATAGCCTTGACTAAACGGACCTTTGTTGACTAATTTCTCTGCTTTTGAATATGCTATCTAGATTGGTCATAACTTTCCTTCCAAGGAGTAAGCATCTTTTAATTTCATGGCTGCAATCACCATCTTCAGTGATTTTGGAGCCCCCCCAAAAATAAAGTCTGACACTGTTTCCACTGTTTCCCCATCTATTTCCCATGAAGTGATGGGACCAGATGCCATGATCTTTGTTTTCTGAATGTTGAGCTTTAAGCCAACTTTTTCACTCTCCACTTTCACTTTCATCAAGACGCTTTTTAGTTCCTCTTCACTTTCTGCCATAAGGGTGGTGTCATCTGCATATCTGAGGTTATTGACATTTCTCCTGGCAATCTTGATTCCAGCTTGCGCTTCTTCCAGCCCAGCATTTCTCATGATGTACTCTGCATATAAGTTAAATAAGCAGGGTGACAATATACAGCCTTGACGTACTCCTTTTCCTATTTGGAACCAGTCTGTTGTTCCATGTCCAGTTCTAACTGCTGCTTCCTGACCTGCATATAGGTTTCTCAAGAGGCAGGTCAGGTGGTCTGGTATCTCCATCTTTTTCAGAATTTTCCACAGTTTACTGTGATCCACACAGTCAAAGGCTTTGGCATAGTCAATAAAGCAGAAGTAGATGTTTTCTCGAACTCTCTTGCTTTTTCCATGATCCAGCAAATGTTGGCAATTTGATCTCTGGTTCCTCTGCCTTTTCTAAAACCAGCTCGAACATCTGGAAGTTCATGGTTCATGTATTGCTGAAGCCTGGCTTGGAGAATTTTGAGCATTACTTTACTAGCATGTGAGATGAGTGCAATTGTGCAATAGTTTGAGCATTCTTTGGCATTGCCTTTCTTTGGGATTGGAGTGAAAACTGACCTTTTCCAGTCCTGTGGCCACTGCTGAGTTTTCCAAATTTGCTGGCGTATTGAGTGCAGCACTTTCACAGCATCATCTTTCAGGATTTGAAGTAGCTCAAGTGAAATTCCATCACCTCCACTAGCTTTGTTCGAAGTTTTGCTTTCTAAGGCCCACTTGACTTCACATTCCAAGATGCCTGGCTCTAGGTAAGTGATCATACCATCGTGATTATCTTGGTCGTGAAGATCTTTTTTGTACAGTTCTTCTGTGTATTCTTGCCACCTCTTCTTAATATCTTCTTCTTCTGTTAGGTCCATATCATTTCTGTCCTTTATCGAGCCCGTCTTTGCATGAAATGTAGCCTTGGTATCTCTAATTTTTTTTTTTGAAGTGATCTCTAGTCTTTCCCATTCTGTTGTTTTCCTCTATTTCTTTGCATTGATCACTGAGGAAGGCTTTCTTATCTCTCCTTGCTATTCTTTGGAACTCTGCATTCAGATGCTTACATCTTTCCTTTTCTCCTTTGCTTTTCACTTCTCTTCTTTTCACAGCTATCTGTAAGGCCTCCCAGACAGCCATTTTTCTCTTTTGCCTTTCTTTTCCATGGGGATGGTCTTGATCCTTGTCTCCTGTACAATGTCATGAAGCTCTGTCCATAGTTCATCAGGCACTCTTATCTATCAGATCTAGACCCTTAAATCTATTTCCCACTTCCACTGTATAATCATAAGGGATTTGATATAGGTCATACCTGACAAAATGGCTATCATCAAAAAGAACACAAATGTCAAATATTGGCAAAGATGTGGAGAAGAGGGAACCCTCATCCATTGTTGGTGGGAATGTAAATTGGTGCAGCCACTGTGGAAAACAGTATGGAGGTTTCTCAAAAAACTAAAAATATAACTATCATATGACCTAGCAATTCCACTCCTGGGCATATACCTGAAAAAAAATGAAAACACTAATTTGGAAAGATGCATGCACCCTTGAGAAGGGCATGACAACCAAGTCTAGTATTCTTGCCTGGAAAATCCCATGGACCAAGGAACCTAGTGGGCTACAGTCCATAGGTTTGCAAAGAGTCAGACATGACTAAAGCAACTGAGCACCCACACATGGATGGACTTGGAGGGTATTATGCTAACTGAAGTGTCTGACAGAGACAGACAAATGCCGTATGACATCACTTATATGTGGAATATAAAAAAAATAAAACAAACCAGTGAATATAATAAAAGAAACAGATACACAGATAAAGAGAACATACTATTGGTTACCAGTGGGGAGAGGGAAGGGGGAAGCGGCAAGATAGGGGTAAGGGACTAAGAGATACAACTATTATGTATAAAATAAGCTACAAGAATATATTGTACAACATGGGGAATTTAACCAATATTTTATAATAACTATAAATGAAGTATAAAATTGTGAATCACTATGTTGTACACCTGTAACTTACACATTATTGTATATCAACTATATGCCAATTAAAATTTTAAAGTTAAAAAAAATCTCATCATAAACTGCAAAGTATTACAAAGAAAAGTACAGCAGGCTACACAGGAGACTACAAGAGAATAAACTGAAGCACTTTTTCTATTCTGGGGTTGAGAAAGGTTACCCTGAGGAGGTGATATTTAAGCTGGGGTCTATGGGCTTGACTGAGTGGTTAACTTGGGAAGAGGTAGAGAGAGTGTGGCCTTCCTAGAGGGAGGGTGCCTGAAGTCTCTGAGGGAGCACGTGGAGAATGAGGTGTAGTGCCACATTAGGGACAGATTATCAGGCAACGGGGAAGCTTCAGAGATGAATCTGCTTGACAAAGATGGAGTGCAGGCTAAATGACCCCGGAAGCTCCATCCTCCTTTGATTTCAGGTGAAAAAAAAAAGTCACAAATTGGTTGGCGGTACCAGAGGGGAACGGGCATCCCTGGTGGCTCAGTTACAATAAAGAATCCGCCTGCAATGTGGGAGAACTGGGTTGGATCCCTGAGTCAGGAAGATCCCCTGGAGGAGGGCATGGCAACTCACCCCAGTAAATCCTCATGGACAGAAGAGCCTGACGGGCTACAGTCCATGGAGTCGCAAGGAGCTGGACACAACTGAGCGACTAAGCACAGCACAGCACAGCACAGCACCAGAGGGGCGCAGGAGACAAAAAGAAGTGATTGGGTAGGTGGATAGGCCCCATTGGAACACTGCATTCTACCCCAGTAACGTTTCTGGGAACCTCAGGTAATGCTCTCAGGGTGGCCCTCCAGAATGGTAACCTGTAAGGGTAAAGGGCAGTGTGCTTTCTATGCCTGAGCTACAAATGAGAACCTTTCCTCTTGGATTGCCATGAGAATTTTATGAGCAATAGCCAGCTACAGGGCCTAGTAATGTGCCGTGATTCTGTATTTCCCTGAATTATTTTAAACAAGAATAATTAAGTGTATGTGCTACCCTCTTGAGAAAAGCAGTGGGTTTGAAGGTAGGGTAAATGAGGTAGGTGATGGCTTAGTCGCTAAGTTGTGCAGTAGGTCGAAGGTAATTCCCAGAAATGGGGCTGTGGCTATGGATGAGCTAAGTGGCAGAGCAATGTTTGTGGGGCCATTGTCGCTGTGCCTACTGATCTGCGAGGGGAGGGAAGGAGGACAAAGGAAACCAGGGTTGGCCACTGAGCCTGAAAGAAGTGTGAGCGAGCCAGAGAGTGCGCCCTACCCGCGAGGGCGGGAGGCGGCTAGCCCGGGTCCTCCACGCCGGGAAAGGGGCGATAGGAGGCGGCGCGCGCCCCGCCCCCTCCTCCGGCGGGCGCGGGCGCGAGACGCTGCGCGGCGGCAGCGGCGGGCGCGAGCGGCAGCTGTCAGGCCACCGAGGTCCAGGCTGCACTTGCCGCCCCGTTGAGGACGAGGAGGCGGCAGGAGCGGTGGCGGTGTCGCCGCGGAACCGGATTGCCGGCACGGAGGGCTCACCGGCCTGGCCCCCGCGGCCCTCTCCCGCCTCGCTCCCATTGTGTTGGGTAAGATGCCGGTGAGGGGGCAGCGAGAGTGGCTGAGCGGCTGGAGGACCCGGGAGGCGGGGAGATGGGGCCCCCGGGGGCAGAGGGAGAAAGGGAGGTCTGGGTGATCCCCGGGGGCACCTGCACCTTGCGGAAGGGGCCTGGGCGCCGCCGGCGTCGGAGTTGCAGGGGCGGGGGTAGGTGATGGTGGAGGGGGGCGTTGCTGAGTAATCCAGAGCAGCTGCCAAAGCCGGGCAGAGGCGCAGGGCTCCGTGGGGAGCGGGTGTGGCCCAGTGCGCATGCGCCACAGCCGAGGGTTCTCAGAGCCGGGGATGAAGTGAGATGATCTGGGTCCGAGGTAGTTGGAACTATGGGTGACATCTTCACTTTCTGGGTCTCCGATGCTAACAGGACCCCTGTCACGGAGATGCCAGCATTCCCAGCCTCCTAAGGAAGCTTCTTTTCCCTGTACCTTGCTCACTTAATGTCACCCAAACCTCACCTCTTCTTCTCCAGGCTGTCTACTCAGGAAGAAGTGGCCTGGGGACAGTGCCAAATTGCTTTCTAGTTTGCCTTCGGGCTCATAGTCCACGGAGCTGTCGTTGTGAGGAGAGGTTAGAGGTGAAACTCCACCTTGGACCCTTCTAGTTGCATGTAAGATATAAATATGGGCATAAATGTAAAAATAGCGTTTCAGTGGCAATGACAGCTGTGGCATTTGAACTCAGTATGGATGTAGCTGATAACTTGTTTAGCTCTGCAAAATGAATCCAGTGCGTCAGAGGGTTTCCCTGCTGCGGAACCATCCCCCGTTCCCACCCCCAAGCATCAGGTTGTATTGGAAACAATCTATACCGTTTCAAGTAGAGGGTCTCAAAGATCCAATCATTTCCTATTTGCATTGATTTTTATATAGATGAAGGAAAGCCCCACTCAATTCGCCAGTGTAGTATTTCCAAATATTGTGCCAGGAATCCACAGCGAGTTGAATAGTCTCAATCGATGTGTCACCGTGAGGTGGGCATTCCCCACAGCTCTAACTATGGCTCCTCCCACGGTGCAGATTGCTACCATAGCCACTCTCACCCACTGCCTAGCCCTCCTCAGCTTCTCACATCTTTCTCAAAACTTGCTCCCAAACAATCTGCATTATTGGATCTGAGCATCATCCTACTCATGGCAGCCGAACTGATGTTTCCAATTTACTTTTCTATTTTTCTCTCCATCATCACACTGAAATGTACTATTTTCAAAGGTTCAGTCTCTTTCTTACCATTGTACTGCCTCCTCAAGCACCTCCATCCCCACCCACAAGCATCCTCAACTAAATACAATAATTGTAATAAGCCTGTGTGGGTGCAGGTACAACAGGTTCAGAAGGTAACAAAAGTGGGGGAGAACAAAGAAAGCTAGGGAGTATCACTTATGTCAATTCCTAATTCACCTTACTGTCCAAGACCAAGACCCTATTTGGGGGGAAAAAGTGAATAAACTATTCTTAGAGAATATTTGTTAATCTGTTTTGGGGAGTGAAGTAGGAAAGGGGAATGGTATCTCTGAGATGTCTGAGCCATTTAAAGGCAGATCTTTCTCTGAATAGGGCCAAAATTAGAATAAACATTTTAGTCCAAATCCTAAACTAATAAGGGACCCTTAAGGGATGTATAAGGGATTTGACTTTCCTACTAAATGCACTCAGGTTTATCCAAGAATTTCCTTGCCTACTTAATGCTACCTTCTTTTAAGATTTGCTATAAATGTGGCATATCCTGAAGAAAAAATCACTTGATTTACTTTTATACTGTGCTAGTTCTTTTAAAGTATGTACTAAAGGGTATCACACTCAAATGATGGTGATGATGCTAGCACCCCCTGAAAACATAAAGTGGGGATAATTATTCTGCTCTTGTTTTTGCTGAAAATTGAGAAATTTATATATTTGAAATGTGAGAGGAGAGGGAGGAAAACTGGAGCATTTCCACTGACTTTCAACAAGTGGAATTCCTGTTAAGTCCCATCTAGAAAGTGATCCAGGTAAGCCCATGACTTCTCCTCTTTAGTCACCCTATAACTAATAATATTTGGATGTCTTACAGAACTGTGAATATATTGTATCTTTGCATCCATTCAGAGGCATTAGTTCTGGGTATTTAGCTAAATAATAAACACACACTTATCAATTATCCCTCTGCTGCCACATAAAGGGACTTCAAAGACATATACAAACAAAGGCCCTAGGATCCAGTAATTTAGAGTTTGGTTGTACAGGAAAAAAAGATTTTTTAACAATATAAGGCAGTATAATATTATTTTAACTGTTGACTAGGAGGTCTGAAGCTTCTATGTCAAATTATAAACTCCTTGAGGGTAAGACCTTGCCTCAAACATGTTTGATTTCCCACAGGGTCTACACCCAGTGGGTGCTCAAGTGATGGAAGCTTTGCAAAGTATATGGATTAGGTAAGGAGAAACTAGAGGCAGGGAGACAAGAGCTAAGAAGCTTTCACAATAGACTAGATACAAAGAGATGTGGACCAAAATGAAGATTAGCAGTAAAACACTGAAAAAGGATATCACAAGGAAAAATGAGCAGGATTTAGTGACTGAGGACAAGGAGACAAGCCTACACTGTATTCATTTTTACCTCCTGCAAATAAAGGGGAGTTGGAGACAACAGAGGGAAATGGAGGATCACCTTAATAAGAACAGAGCACACAACAGGCACTCAAATGTTTTCTCAAGCATCAGTTGCAGTATTGGGCCAGAAGACCCGTAAGGTCCCTCCAGTGCTAAGATTCTGTCGTATATGCAGATAACCAAAACTTTTGGGGAACAGGACATTCTCAGATACGGAAGAAAGAGAAAAGGAAGAAGTGTTATCCTCCCACTGGCAGGCCCTTTCTGAGAAGAGTTAATATGGAGTCACAAGGCCCCCACCAATGAATGAAAGGAGGTGAAGAGCTACCAGCCCCGTACACTTGGCACTGAACCACGCACGTTGCTCTTCCCTGCTGTAGAGCCTATGCACCCAGAAGTTATGTGTGCACACAACCAAATAAGGGATGCACAAGCAACTACAGCACTATCTCAGATAGTTATTAATACTTCATCATTTTCCTGGAGCTGATATTTGGTTTCCATATGCACTCAGTCCTTGACCCGTCATTTGAGTTTATCTGCAGCAGCCAGAAATGTAGAGCTAGTGAGTTGTTTAATGATGTGAACACCTGTTTGCTAGGAACTTAAGGACGCTCACTTGGCATGGGCCCTTAATACTGTCAGTATTGTGCCTAAGTACTTCCTTCAAGTGAGAGATCCAGAGTTCTGCTCTCTAATGTTATCCTACAGACCAATATAAAAATTAACATGAGATTGCTAAGCAGTGGAAATTTCTTAAAAGCTTCTTAATTCCTCAGTTAAAACATTCAACAAACTAGGAACTGTTTTTTCTTTTTAGATCAGTACTCTTGATGTTGCTGAAATAAGATGTTTGCCATAATTAATTATAATTTTAAATGAAGTTGTATTTGAATTTAATAAAGCCAGTTACATGCTAAAACCTTTGTTTAAGACAGATGACCAAAATTTAGTAAATTAGCCAAAACTATATATGGTAAACAAGGAGTCCCCAAACATATTTTTTTCCTCTCTGATCTTAAGGAATCAATTGCAGAGACACCCTCCAGGCAGATTGATGAGTACATTAATAACTTTCTTAGAGATTGGCACGTTGGTAGGTACAAAGGGAAGGAGTTTCGTGTCTGACTTAGAATTTCAAGATATCTTAAACGCCTCTGTGCTTTCCCTTTCCTTAATATCATCTATTTTCCTTGATTTACTTTTACTTTGAATGGAGAGTTCAATAGAGAGACAATGTAAACCATTTGTTGTTGTTCAGTCGCTCAGTCGTGTCCAACTCCTTGTGACCCCATGGTCTGCAGCACGCCTGGCTTCCCTGTCCTTCGCCATCTCCCAGGGCTGGCTCAAACTCATGCCCATTGAGCCAGCGATGCCATCCAACTGTCTTGTCCCCTGTTGTCCGCTTTTCTCCTCCTGCCCTCAATCTTTCCCAGCATCAAGGTCTTTCCTAATGAGTCGGCTCTTCAATTCAGGTGGCCAAAGCATTGAAGCTTCAGCATCAGTCCTTCCAGTGAATGTTCAGGATTGATATCCTTTAGGATTGAATGGTTTGATCTCCTTGCAGTTCATATAAAGTACATTCAAGTTAGGACAGAGTTAACGTTCATCCAATAAAATTATTTTGTCCATGGCAATCATTTTTAGCCACTTGAACTCTTAAGTATATTTGTGAAAAGCATCCTCTGTAGGTAAATTGAGATTGATCTTTTTCCTGACTTGAGTGTATTTCTATATAGATAGCCTTAACTTTATTTTTAAATAAATTTTTAAAAATAATGTTTCCCAATCTGTTTTTTAGAATCATAAAAAGAGAGAATATAACAACAACAAGAAAAAGACTATAATTGTGACAAAGACCCAACTGGGTAGGTTTACATTTTATTCTCAATTGGGTAGGTATCTGTTTTATATGTTTTTATTGGATCTCTTAAAATGAATATTTAGAAAAATACATAGTACACCTACACAGCAACATAACTCTAAGGACTACTGAGGTTTTCAAGCTACATTTCAAATGTGTGTGCTCCTTTGCATGTGCTTCTTTCTTAGTGTTGTTTTAAAATTTTTTGTATGCTAATTATTTCATTTGTCACTACAAATTCTATATGCAGTATATATATGCAACATTATCATCACCTAAGTGTAAATATGAGATATAACAAGTGCACTTTTGATGAGTGATTAGTTTTCATCTATTTGGGTCACTTTTATAAATAACACCCAATAAACATCATCATTGTTGAGTTTCCACAATGGACCTAATTTGAAAGAACCTAACAGACTCTAGTAAAAGGTAGTTGTTCAGTAAACATTTGATCTTTTTAAGATGTGTTCTAGATAGTCCATGTATAGACATGTGGAGATAACAATAAAGATACTGTATAATCATTAGCTCTTTAGAGTTTACAGTATGTTTTCATTGGTGTCATTATGGAATTAGAACCTAAATCCAGAATTTAATAAGCTATCCAAGATTCTCTTCCTTAATGATAGCTGTTTATAATAATACCAGTCAACAATCCTCAACTTGAGTGCCATTGTTCCATGAAGAAAAGATTATGGAAGATCCTTTACTTGTGAGGGTATCCATAACAATGCAGGTATTAATATAATGGGGCAAATGCCTGAAGAAAGCTAGTCTTTTTCTCTTTCCCAAGTTCTGGGGTCCAATGTAATCCTAACCAAAACTTCTACTAACAAGATCAAGATTCCAGCCTACATAGCTTTCTCTCCTCAGATGTTCTTGGGTCCATCAGGAACGGACTTCAGACACCTCTAATCAGTTTCATAGTCTTTGCTTCTTGTTCGGAATTGTCCAAACCAGAAGCTAAGATGTTACACATTTGAGTAGCATTCTTGTTCTAGGCTTTCTCCCCTAGAATAGGGTCAGAACTGAACCAGATTATAGCACCATCTGCTAGTCCATTTATCCATGGCATTCAGCCATTTTTCCTGACAGAGGCAAGAGACTTCAGAAAAACAAGACCTATTTTCTCCCTTATGCAAAAAAGAATTTTATTCCTTCTGCTATACTATATCATTTAATGAACATGAAATAAGAGAGAAGGTAAATCAGAAGGCCTCCTAATTCAGAAGAAGTTGATTTACTATGAAGTTGATTTCAGCTTCAGGTTTAACTGTTTTCCCTCCTACTTTTTATTTTCAGGATCTCTTGGTTATAAACTCTCCTTCATCTGGTGCTGCAACAATGAGTGGGAAATCCCTGCTCTTAAAGGTCATTCTCTTGGGTGACGGTGGAGTTGGGAAAAGCTCACTCATGAACCGTTATGTAACCAATAAATTTGACTCCCAGGCTTTTCACACCATAGGGGTAGAGTTCTTAAATCGAGATTTGGAGGTAGATGGACGTTTTGTAACTCTCCAAATCTGGGACACTGCAGGGCAGGAACGTTTCAAGAGCCTTAGGACACCCTTCTACAGGGGAGCAGACTGCTGCCTCTTGACCTTCAGCGTGGATGACCGGCAGAGCTTTGAGAACCTGGGTAATTGGCAGAAAGAATTCATCTACTATGCAGATGTGAAAGACCCTGAGCACTTCCCCTTTGTAGTCCTGGGGAACAAAGTAGACAAAGAGGATAGGCAAGTGACTACTGAGGAGGCGCAGTCCTGGTGCATGGAGAATGGAGATTACCCTTATCTAGAAACAAGCGCCAAAGATGATACTAATGTGACAGTGGCCTTTGAAGAAGCTGTCAGGCAGGTGTTGGCTGTGGAGGAGCAACTGGAGCACTGCATGTTAGGTCACACTATTGACCTGAACAGTGGTTCCAAAGCAGGATCTTCATGCTGTTAAACGTAGGAAGCCGTTTAAAAATGTGCCCCAAATTGATCAGTCAGTAGTGTGAGAATCACTGTGCCCCTCTATTAGTGCACACACGTACAAAGGGATAAGAGATAAGTTTCTGATGTGAACTTGCCTTTCAAGTCGAAGTTGTAGAGCGATTTAAAGAAGAAAAAAAAAAAGCTTTATCAAGCCAACTGTATTTTGTGTAATTTCTGCTATTTCCTTCTTGTGTGTATCAGGACATTTCAGAAAACTTTAGTCCTGAGAGATTTAAATACTTTTCAAATCACAGTTTAATCTTAGAACCAGCCGCATGAAGGAGTTAAAGAGCTACAGCTATCCCTTAAAGCGTTCCATTAATCAACTAACAAATGTCACCATTGACTCTTGCCAAGCAGTTTCTGACATGTCTGCCAAAGGGGAAAAAAATAAGACTCTGAGATGTACTACAATAAAGACAATAATGCAAACTAGGATGTCCTAAGCTTGAATGAATTAAAAAGAGGTGGTAAAGATTAGGAGTGCAAAATATAATGATGTACACTGCCTTGTTTAAACCCTTGTGTATGGTTTGCTCCCATCTGAACTTAAAAAAAAATGCCATCTCAGTAAGAGATAAACTAATGACTCTGGAAATTTATTATACTCATTGTATTTGAAGTAACAGGGTCCTAGTGAATGGATTATGCTTCATTTTGCCAACCGCTCTTGCAAATAGATGGTTGGTCTGATTTTATTTCGTAAGTCTACTTTTGCCGCACAGGGGTGTTGCTTCTCTGACAACCTCTTATCTAGCAATGCTGCTTAGTATACAGCTTTGAATCCAGTGCACTCTGCTCATAATTGTGATGGTCCTTTGGTCACCATACTGTGCTCTCAGAGAAGCCTTCAGAACAGATTGGAGGATACTGGGCTTTTCTCATAAGGTACCTTAACTCGAATATTTATTGTAGAAGAAGGAACTGATTGATTGTATGTTGCACTGTATGTTCAGCTGGCCAAACTAGGATGTTGAAAGTAACAAGAGAACATGCTTTAACCCAGCATTAGAATGAACTCATAATTCGAGTTTTCCAGCAGTGGAATGGTCTGCCTTAATAGTGAACCCTCTTCCAGTGAAAATATTCAAGATGTTAGATGACCGTCTGTTAAAATACCGTAAAAAGAATTGCTATACTGACTAGATGTTTGGTTTAAGGTCCCTTTCAGCTCTAAGTCCTAGGAATCTATGAGCTACAAACTACGTATAAGTGCCATGTTATAGTTAGATATATCTTAAGACAACGGCTACAGCTATGGAAAGGGACTTTAAAATTTCTCAGACTATTCTGGGATCAGCCTTTAACAGCAACCACATAGCTCTTTCTTTTGCTTTTGCACTATGGCAGGAAAAATTCTTGAACTCCAAGTAATCATTACATGCCCAATATAAACATCCTGAAGATACCATATTAAAATACAAAAACGGTTTGTCAGAGTTTGATTACCATGGCTGCCAGCTATATGCTTTATTATGAATATGCAGTCTAGTTCTTGTCAGTTGATTTACTTGTCCTGCACAGCTTTTAATCTGTACTTTTACAACATCAGTGATAAAATAGTGACCCAAGGTAGTGAGGGACAGTTAAAAATGACCGCAAAAAAGACCTAGGTCGGGAAGGGGGCAGGAGCTTTCACAGGAATATAGCCTAGAACTCTCCAATGTAGCCACATATGGAATCAGCCTTACAAGTGGGACCTTATGTGCTTTAAGAGCTCTGGGACTTTTTGGCAACATTGATAAGTGGAAGATGATATTTTAATAGAGTCATACTCAATATTTCCAATTTAAATATGGTCCTGACCCCATTGTCTAACTAACTTTGATGCCAGAAGTCGAAGCCAGAACTGGGACTCCACAGCTCTTGAGTATTGGTCCCTATCCTGCCTATGCCTATAGCCAGCCACACTGGTTTCCAAGTACTATGATCATTTTGCTACAATCATGTTAGAGTGAAAATCTGTACATCAGAACTGTTAATTGCTAATTGTTTTTAAGTGCATGAGACCTGGGGCCTTCTCTTTCTACTTGCACTCAGCTTATAATAGTTTCTATTTGTAGATCTCAGGCCTTCATAAAGACCTCCATCCACTCACAAAAGTACTTGTCACTATGAGAATGGCACGTGATCATTTAAGCAAAAAAATAAAAATTACTTGGGTATCCCATTCATAGGCCTCCTGTCCATCCAAGACAAGTGTTAATTTTATCGGCAGGTCAGTTGAAGCCCCTATTCTCTTAGCCATACCAGTTTTTTTCTACCAAATCACTACATAATATATTAACAAAAACACTTAATATTAAGTGACAAAAAGTGGCGGCATTTTAGTGAGTAACACTCAGTGGGGTGCTGACATAGAGTTTGGTTAAGATTTTCCAAATAAAAACACCAAAGGCTGAAATCTGTGAGTACCAGGATACGTGCATATAGAAAATTGTGTACTCTAGAATGTGCAGTGCAATATTTTCAGTAGGTGTTTTTTTCATGAACACTGGATTTTTTGGAACAAGATGTTTCTAATTGAAACTATGCTGTTTTCAACGGTCCATTAAAACATCATACAGAATATCTATTAATTTATTTTCATGTATTGGGCTAACATTCAGGGGGCCTCAGTTTTCATATATCTTCAGTGGATTGATGAATTTCAGGTTAATTTGTGCCTGCCTCAGCCATCTCTATTGTACCCTGAGGTATTCCACAATCCTCTTGTTGCCGGTGCTGCTAAAAACTCAAAATTGTGTATCAGATATTTTGTTTCAACTGTAAAAGAAAAATCATCTGTGTTAAAGTGAATAAAAAGTGCATTTTGAATAACCAGTATACAATGTGTGTGCTTCTTTTTTCCCTTTCTCTTTTCAAGCAACTGGTGAGTGTGACGGAGCGTATTCATCTATCAAGTCACTTTCAGAGTGTCCTACATGTGGCCCCTGGATCATTTTTTCACGTGGTACTTCAAGCAGCCACTACCTATTGATCAGACAGACACCGTTCTACTGATTGGGAAGCAAAGTCTAAAGATTAAGATAGGAAATTTCCTTTTATTTTATGCCAGTTTTTAATACATAAAGAGTACTGGGATAGAAATTGGATCTTGACTCTCCACTTTATTTCTTCATCATTTGAAATGAAAGTAAGCCATTGCAAAATAGAAACAGAGCTTACATGTTCTCTTTATTTTCTTGACTGGCCTACTGTCCAGATCCTAGGAAAATATGAAAATATAGGCAAAACAAATCTGAAAGCAAAGGATAATTTTGTTAAATATTCTATTGCCTCTCACATATTGGACTTTAAAAAGACTTGGGTTAGCATTGATCGAGTGATTTGAATATCCAGTACATCAGCACAAGTCTCTCCACAGCACATCGTTTCCACATCATTCCATCTGTCACAGATTTAGTCCTCTTCCCTCCCGCCCTCTATTTTGCCTATTGGAACTTTCAGCAATCAAAATCACAAAGGGAAAAACAAACAGATTTTTTTGCCACACACGTACTCTTTCCCTCACTAAGGAAAATTATGTAATAAATTATCAGACCAACCTCAACTACAAGCATCTGAAATCCTTTTGATTGGGCTAGAATGATGTCAGTTTTAAGCTAGAAGGTCATAGATCTCAGTTCAGTTCAGTTGCTCAGTCGCGTCCACCTCTTTGCAACCCCATGGACTGCAGCACATCAGGCTTCCCTGTCCATCACCAACTCCCAGAGCCTACTCAAACTCATGTCCATCGCGTTGGTGATGCCATCCAATCATCTTATCTTCTGCCGCCCCCTTCTCCTCCCTCCTTCAATCTTTCCCAGCATCAGGGTCTTTTCCAATGAGTCAGTTCTTTGCATCTGGTAGCCAAAGTATTGGAGTTTCAGCTTCAGCATCAATTCCTCCGATGAATATTCAGAACTGATTTCCTTTAGTATTGTCTGGTTGGATCTTCTTGCAGTCCAAGGGACTCTCAAGAGTCTTCTCCAATACCACCATTCAGAAAGCACTGAATCTTGTCATGTATCTCCAAGCTCTTATAAAGGATTTGCTCATCCAAAACTGATACTTTAAATACTAATTTTCTGTCTTTGCAGGTTTTCTTTTTTTTTTTTTAATTTTTAATTATTTATTTCTGGTCGCACTGGCTCTTCACTGCTGCCCGTGAGCCTTCTCCAGTTGTGGCAAGTGGGGGCTACTCTTCCTTATGATGTGTGAGTTTCTCATTACGGTGACTTCTCTTGTTGTGGAGCACAGCCTCTCGGCCCACGAGCTTCAGTGGTTATGACACACAGACTCAGTAGCTGCAGCTCCTGAGCCCTAGAGGATGGGCTCAGAAGTTGCCGTACTTGGGCTTAGTTGCTCTGCAGCACGTGGAATCTTCTCTGACCAAGGATAGAACCCATGTCCCCTGCATTGGCAGGCAGATTCTTATCCACTGTGGAAATAGTTTGGCTATAGTTCTTCCAGGAAATGTGGAATACATGATTTCTCCTCAATTCTATAACTGAATATTTAAAACACACTGGGAAGATTGAAGCACCAATATGAGTAATTTAAGGCTGGAAGTGACATCTCTACTTTTATTTGAATTACCTGAAGTAGTTCTATTGTGTAGTAGTTAAGTTGTGTCCGACTCTTTGCAACCCCATAGACTATAGCCCATAGGCTCCTCTGTCCGCGAAATTCTCCAGGCAAGAATACTGGAGTGGGTAGCCATTTCCTACTCCAGGGGATCTTCCTGACCCAGAGATTGAACCAGCGGCTCCAGTCCCATCTCCTGAATGGCAATGTATATATATACCTTAACCTCAGTGATCCACATAATCATTTCACTTTTTTATCACTTTGCTACGGAGATACAGGATTCATTACCACAGAGTGCTTTTCTTACATTTGACCTTTAGGGCAAGTAAACTGTGATACAATTTTTTTATTAAATATTCATATATGTGCATTGTTTTTACAATCTGATCTCTCTTTCCTCCCAGCTTTATTGAGGTATAATTAACAAATAAAAGTTGTATATACTTAAGGCATTCAAAATGATGATTCAATGTACATACACACTATGAAATAATCACCACAGTCAAGCTAATTAATAAATCCATCACCTTTCAGAGTGACCTTTTGTTTTTGGCTGTCTTTTTAATTTCTTCGATTTAACATCACCAATAAAGCCCTCATTTTTACTCCTTTACCTTTAAGAAAAGGAAAGGATAATGATAGAAGCTAGGTATAAAGAATGAAAATAAGGCTATTAAATTATTAAATGTCTCCTTAGTGGTATGTTTGCAAAAACTGGTAAGCAAGGATCTAGCTTTTCTCTTACTCATGGAGGTGGTGATGTTTGTAGGAGAGTTATTATGGTTTTCTTCTTTTTAAGGGGGTGAAGGGTTATTTCGTGCTTTCCCAGCCAGAACAAGTGTCTTCACAGCTCAAGATGTGAAGGAATCTTCACCTTTAGTTGTATAGGAATTGCTACAGTGATCCATGTGTCTTCATAAATCACTTCGCCTTTTCCAAGGCAACACAGAGAATTTTGGTTCAGCCATATTTAAGTGCTCTTTTAAATGGTGGGTTTTGGGAGTGCAAGTATGTGTATTTTTGAGCAATCTGTCAATTCTTTTCATACTTTATGAATTATGGGTCAATGTGTAATGAATTTCATTATAGCACTCCTGAATTTTAGCCAGACATGTCAAACTGTGCTTCTTTTACTTAATTGATTGATGAAAAGAAATTGAGAAACTCCGCCTTGATGAAAGAAATGCTAGCTGTATTGATTAGAGTTAAAATATAAATCATGCCTTCCTGTGGTTCATTCATGAGGAAGCAAGAAGGAAGCTCATCTCTTCTCTTTTCTCTTTCATTGTTCCTGGCTGACTTAGAAACATCATGGCCAAGGGTGTGTCCTGTAATATATTGTTCAGTACAGGGTTGGAAGAATAAGTGTTGGTATATCCTTTGAATTGTCTCTTTTTTCATTTGTTCCCAACAGGAAAACAGTGTCACCAGCTGACACTAAAAATTTGTTTTTATTTTTTTTCCTGATTATGAAAGTCATACACACACATGGCAAAAAACAAACAACAACCAAAAAAATCTGAAGGAAAAAAAGAAACAGAAAAGCAAGATAAAGAAAATGAAAGTTTCCTTTAATCTTATTACTCTGAGGTAATCAGATTTTTTTTTTCATCATCCATCAGTATGTTTTATTATTTTTTTAATTTTTTATTTTTTTTAAATTTTAAAATCTTTAATTCTTACATGCGTTCCCAAACATGAACCCCCCTCCCACCTCCCTCCCCACAACATCTCTCTGGGTCATCCCCATGCACCAGCCCCAAGCAAGCTGCACCCTACATCAGACATGGACTGGCGATTCAATTCTTACATGACAGTATACATGTTAGAATTCCCATTCTCCCAAATCATCCCACCCTCTCACTCTCCCTCTGAGTCCAAAAGTCCGGTATACACATCTGTGTCTTTTTTCCTGTCTTGCATACAGGGTCGTCATTGCCATCTTCCTAAATTCCATATATATGTGTTAGTATACTGTATTGGTGTTTTTCTTTCTGGCTTACTTCACTCTGTATAATTGGCTCCAGTTTCATCCACTCTCAGACATAAATCACAGCAGGATCCTCTATGATCCACCTCCCAGAATTCTGGAAATAAAAGCAAAAATAAACAAATGGGATCTAATTAAAATTAAAAGCTTCTATACAACAAAGGAAAATATAAGCAAGGTGAAAAGACAGCCTTCTGAATGGGAGAAAATAATAGCAAATGAAACAACTGACAAACAACTAATCTCAAAAATATACAAGCAACTTCTGCAGCTCAATTCCAGAAAAATAAACGACCCAATCAAAAAATGGGCCAAAGAACTAAATAGACATTTCTCCAAAGAAGACATACGGATGGCTAACAAACACATGAAAAGATGCTCAACATCACTCATTATTAGAGAAATGCAAATCAAAACCACAATGAGGTACCACTTCACACCAGTCAGAATGGCTGCAATCCAAAAATCTGCAAGCAATAAATGCTGGAGAGGGTGTGGAGAAAAGGGAACCCTCCTACACTGTTGGTGGGAATGCAAACTAGTACAGCCACTATGGAGAACAGTGTGGAGATTCCTTAAAAAATTGCAAATAGAACTACCTTATGAGCCAGCAATCCCACTGCTGGGCATACACACCGAGGAAACCAGAATTGAAAGAGACACATGTACCCCAATGTTCATCGCAGCACTGTTTATAATAGCCAGGACATGGAAACAACCTAGATGTCCATCAGCAGATGAATGGATAAGAAAGCTGTGGTACATATACACAATGGAGTATTACTCAGCCATTAAAAAGAATTCATTTGAATCAGTTCTGATGAGATGGATGAAACTGGAGCCAATTATACAGATTTTTAAATATTACTTTTTAGTGCGTGTGTGTGTTTTAATATATTTATGTAATAAAGAAAATTGATATCATACTGCACAAGCTGATTGTAATGATTTTCACTTACCAAACGTGACATTTTTCACTAGGTCATTATATATTCTTCTAGGGATTATATTTAATGCTTGCACAATAGTCTATTGAAGGATTTGCCATAATACATGTAATCAGGGAAGAGTTGGTTCTCTAAACCTGGAGCTTATATCTCTCCATTCTTTGACTGAAGAATAAAGCTTTCCTTTGCTTCTGAAAAAAAAAAAAGATATTTCAGACACTTATTGCTAGACATTTAGGCTGTTTTCCAATGGTTTCCTTTTTACAAAGTAAAGCAGCAGTGCATGTCCCTAATATTAATCAATTCACATTTCTATTATTTCCTATAAGTAAAATTCTAGGTCAATGAGAATGAATATTTTTATGATTTTTAATATGCATTATCAAATTGTCATGTAGAAGAAAAGTTGTCCCAAATTACATCAATAACAGTAAAATAAAAGAAGGCCTATTTCTATAAACACTCAATTTTTCATGGAATATTATCTTCATGAACCACATATGCCTAATTTGATGAATGAAAAATAATCTCATGTTTTGATTTGCATTTCTTTCAATCTTTGAGAAAAAATAGTTGTTCATGAATGTATTGACTATTTTTATTTTTTCTTGAGTGAATAGCCCATTCTAATCCTTAGCACATTTGGGGAACAGTCATTTTTGTTTCTTATTGATTTCTAGAATCTCTTTATATATATATATATTATATGCATTAACCTTTCATCATATTTGTATTACTGGTTTTCTGCAGTCCTCTCCCATACCTCTTCCTCTTTAATTCTGTTTATAATATTTTTTAAATGTTTGAAGATTATTGAAAGGGTTGGCAGGGTGGTGGAGGAGAGAGAAATGCTACTTGATCTGTTCTTTGTTCTTGACCACATTTGAAACTATGCACTTATTCTTGTTTAGAAAGATTATGAGTCTAATCTTGTGTCATCATGACAAAAAATTGATAGCAAAATATTCAACTTCTTTATCTGCATGATGTCAAAGGCTGGTTCCATTTGTGTTTTTTGCTGTTATTTTAATGAATATTATTCTGAAATCCTATACGAATACAGAAACAGTGACAGTTCAGCTTTCACCCACAAGGGGGCAATAAAGACCAGTATTCAGCGGTAGATGAACCACAAGACTGCAGACTGTTAGGAGCTGAAGAGGCGCCTAGAAATCATCCAGTTAGTCCACCTTCTCTTTATTTTACAGATGAGGAAAACTGGAACCTGGAGTGGTGAAATAACTTGCTCGTGGTCACAGAGCTGGCCAGTCAAAGCTGAGTCCTAAGCATTTTCCAGTTGACCATATTGTGATTTAGTTACATTGATACAAACTATAAACACATACATTTTTTTCTAATTTTAAATTTGTTTTTGTCTTTTCAGGTAAGAATCACATAAAATTAACCATATTAAAGTGTAAAATTCAGTAGCATTTAGTATATTCGCAGTGTTGCAATTACATAGGTTTTAATCTTTTGAATTCAAATCCCAGTCCTGCCACTCCCTGTAAACTTGCTGATCTTCATTTTCTTCAGCTTATATAGTAAGAAAATGTCTTCCTTACCATGCTGTTTTGAGGATTACCAGAAACAATATTCACAAGGACCTAGCAATATTCTTGGCACAGAGTAGATGAGAAATTCTTTCTTTCCTTCAAGATATTAATCAACAATTCCCCCATCTATATTTATTTCACATTAAGAACAGAAACACATTCCAGAGTAGATTTTTTTCTCTTCTCATGACTATTACTGTAGTATTTACAATGAATTTTAAATGTGCTCAGAGGTTAAAAATGGTTTTTAAATACTTCACAGCATGGGTTCTTCTGATATAATCGGCGAAGGATTGCAGTATTCAATAGACGTAAAGACGCTCTTTAAGACAAACAAGTTTCCTAGTTCAGTTCACTTCAGTCACTCAGTTGTGTCCGACTCTTTGCGACCCCATGAACCACAGCATGCCAGGCCCCCATGTCCATCACCAGCTCCCAGAGTCGACCCAAACCCATGTCAATCGAGTCGATGATGCCATCCAACCATCTCATTCTCTGTCATCCCCTTCTCCTCCTGTCCCCAGTCCCTCCCAGCATCAGGGTCTTTTCAAATGAGTCAGCTCTTCACATCAGGTGGCCAAAGTATTGGAGTTTTCAGCTTCAACATCAGTCCTTCCAACGAACACCCAGGACGGATCTCCTTTAGGATGGACTAGTTGGATCTCCTTACAGTCCAAGGGATTCTCAAGAGTCTTCTCCAACACCACAGCTCAAAAGCATCAGTTCTTCGGTGCTCAGCTTTCTTCACAGTCCAACTCTCGCATCCATACATGACCACTGGAAAAACCATAGCCTTGACTTGATGGATCTTTGTTGGCAAAGTAATGTCTCTGATTTTTAATATGCTGTCTAGGCTGGTCATAACTTTCCTTCCAAGGAGTAAGGGTCTTTTAATTTCATGGCTGCAATCACCATCTGCAATGATTTTGGAGCCCAGAAAAATAAAGTCAGCCACTGTTTCCCCATCTATTTGCCATGAAGTGATGGGACCGGATGCCGTGATCTTAGTTTTCTGAATGTTGAGGTTTAAGCCAATTTTTTTCACTCTCCTCTTTCACTTTTATCAAGAGGCTCTTTAGTTCCTCTTCATTTTCTGCCATAAGGGTGGTGTCATCTGCATATCTGAGGTTATTGGTATTTCTCCCAGAAATCTTGATTCCAGCTTGTGTTTCATCCAGCCCAGCATTTCTCATGATGTACTCTGCATATAAGTTAAATAACCAAGGTGACAACATACAGCCTTGACATACTGGTTCCTTTTCCTATTTGGAACCAGTCTGTTGTTCTATGTCCAGTTCTAACTGTTGCTTCCTGACCTGCATACAGGTTTCTCAAGAAGCAGGTCAGGTGGTCTGGTATGCCCATCTCTTTCAGAATTTTCCACAGTTTATTGTGATCCACACAGTTAAAGGCTTTGGCATAGTCAATAAAGCAGAAATAGATGTTTTTCTGAAACTTTCTTGCTTTTTCCATGATCCAGCTGGTGTTGGAAATTTGATCTCTGGTTCCTCTGCCTTTTCTAAAACCAGCTTGAACATCAGGAAGTTCATGGTTCACGTATTGCTGAAGCCTGGCTTGGAGAATTTTGAGCATTACTTTACTAGCGTGTGAGATGAGTGCAATTGTGCAATAGTTTGAGCATTCTTTGGCATTGCCTTTCTTTGGGATTGGAGTGAAAACTGACCTTTTCCAGTCCTGTGGCCACTGCTGAGTTTTCCAAATTTTCTGGCATATTGAGTGCAGCACTTTCACAGCATCATCTTTCAGGATTTGAAATAGCTCAACTGGAATTCCATCACTTCCACTAGCTTTGTTCATAGTGATGCTTCCTAAGGCCCACTTGACTTCACATTCCAGGATGTCTGACTCTAGGTGAGTGAGCACACCATCGTGATTATCTGGGTCATGAACATCTTTTTTGTACAGTTCTTCTGTGTATTTTTTCCACCTCTTCTTAATATCTTCTGCTTCTGTTAGGTCCATACCATTTCTGTCCTTTATTGAGCCCATCTTTGCATGAAATGTTCCCTTGTTATCTCTAGTTTTCTTGGAGAGATCTCTAGTCTTTCCCATTCTGTTGCTTTCCTCTATTTCTTTGCATTGATCGCTGAGGAAGGCTTTCTTATATCTCCTTGCTATTCTTTGGAACTCTGCATTCAAATGGGTATATCTTTCCTTTTCTCCTTTGCTTTCTGCTTCTTTTCTTTCCACAGCTATTTGTAAGGCCTCCCAGACAGCCATTTTGCTTTTTTGCATTTCCATTTCTTGGGGATGGTCTTGATCGCTGTCTCCTGTAAATGTCACAACCCCCCGTCCATAGTTCTTCAGGCTCTTTGTCTAGCAGATCTAATCCCTTGAATCTATTTGTCACTTCTACCATATCATTGTAAGGGATTTGATTTAGATCGTACCTGAATGGTCTAATGGTTTTCCCTTCTTTCTTCCATATAAGTCTTAATTTGGCAATAAGGAGTTCATGACCTGAGCGACAGTCAGCTCCCGGTCTTGTTTTTGCAGACTATATAGAGCTTCTCCATCTTTGGCTGCAAAGAATATAATCAATCTGTTTTGGTGTTGACCATCTGGTGATGTCCATGTGTAGCATCTTCTCTTGTGCTGTTGGAAGAGGGTGTTTGCTATGACCATTGCAGTCTCTTTGCAAAACTCTACTAGCCTTGCCCTGCTTCATGCTGCACTTCAAGGCCAAATTTGCCTGTTACTCCAGGTATCTCTTGACTTCCTACTATTGCATTTCAGTCCCCTATAATGAGAAGGACATTTTTGGGGGGGGTGTTAGTTCTAGAAGGTCTTGTAGGTCTTCATAGAACCGTTCAACTCCAGCTTCTTCAGCGTTACTGTTCGGGAGTCTGGCAGGCTACAGTCCCTGGGGTCACAAAGAGTTGGACATGACTGAAGCGACTGGGCATGACCATGATACACAATAGATCCCCCGAACTTATTCATCTGATGTAGTTTGAAAGATGCAGAAGAGATAGAGACAGGGAAGAAATGAAGCCAGAGGGGCAAAGAAAGGGAAGGTAGGTAAGTTTCAAGGAAATGAAGGTAAGTTTCTAAGCAGAGCAAGATTCAGTCTTCAGATAGTGGAAGAAGAAGTCAAAAAAATAGCAAGCAGCTCTTTTCTGGAAGCTATATTGAGTCAGTCATGCCTTACTCTTCCTCCCAAGGAAGCAACCCTGGGAACTACTGAGAAGGCGTGCCTCCCCACAGTGTCTGCCTTACTGAACAAACAAACACTACTGAAAATTGTTGTTGAAATCAGAGCTGTCGGGTTTTGTTAGCATCCCGGTTAGTCTTTTAAAGTCTGACTAAAAATTACACAAATGACTAAAATCGAAGTTTCTAATAAACAGAGCAAGGAAAGAGATACCTGATGGAGAGTTTTAAAAGAAAATCCTGTCCTTCAGTCCCACGTTCTCCTCCTTCATTTTCTGTAGGTACAATAAGAAAAAGTTATTGGCAATCAATCGTAAAAACTGCTGTTAATTATGTACGGGTGTTAGCTTTTGTTATTAGCTGTATCTCAGCCAAGTGACAACCCACTCCAGTATTCTTGCCTGAAGAATTCCAGGGACAGAGGAGCCTAGTGGGCTGCAGTCTGTGGGGTCGCACAGAATCGGACATGACTGAAGCGACGCAGCAGCTGCAGCAGCAGCAGCAGCAGCAGCCAAGTGAGCTTTCTGATCTAGCTTTCTGATTTGTAGTGTTATTTTTCAGTTTGTCACAATAAAAAAAAAATTGGAACATAATAAATTGAGCTGAAGAATTATTGTCTCTGCATGACGCATGTCTTTATTATTTTTTCTAGAATACTTCTTTTGTTACAGTAACAAAAGCTGAGTATCTTACATTATGGCAGAGATTTTTGTTACCTGGCATTTCCACACTTCAATATTATGAGAACTAATGTTTGTAATGGTGACCCATAGACATTGTAAGAGGCTAAATTATTTATTGGAACAACAAAGAAAAAAATAAGGGATGTTAATTTCGTTTGGTCTGTTCTATAGTATAAAAAACAGATACTCCATATATAATGTATATGGGTATGGTGTGTATGGTAATGTAAACCCATAATGCTCTACTTACCTGAAACGGGGAGTTTATTTTCTTTCCTTCTCCCGTTTAGCTTTATTACCCCATAGAATCCTATTTCAAGAATGGTAGGTTATTTCTTCCCAGTTTCACCAATTACCTGCCAAGTGGCCATGGAATCAATGCTGGAATCAATGCAGGAAATGTAACCTTTTTACAATGCAGGTGATTAATCGTTGCAAAGATGGTGCAAATTCCTTACATGGAGTCAAATTCTGACTTCTTATGACTTCCAGTGATTGCTCCTGCTGCTGCTGCTGCTAAGTCGCTTTAGTCGTGTCCGACTCTGTGCGACCCCATAGACAGCAGCCCACCAGGCTCCCCTGTCCCTGGGATTCTCCAGGCAAGAACACTGGAGTGGGTTGCCATTTCTTTTTCCAATGCATGAAAGTGAAAAGTCAAAGTGAAGTCGCTCAGTCGTGTCCGACCCTCAGCGACCCCATGGACTGCAGCCTATCAGGCTCTTCTGTCCATGGGATTTTCCAGGCAAGAGTACTGGAGTGGAGTGCCATTGCCTTCTCCTACTGATTGGTCCTAGGGCTATTCAAAACAAGTATTTTACAGGTCTTTGTGTATATACCCCACATATATGCAGTGTACAGGAAGGGAATTAGACTTGCATATTCCACATCTGAATTACAGTAGTCCAAAATAAAAATGTCTCTTCCCTAAATTAAAAAAAAAAAAAAAAGGAAACAAGCGTTTTACATGGAATAGACTTTCCGTATTTGAATACAGCTCTATTTTTTTTTTTTTGACTTGAAATATCCCCAGGTCCCTAAGCAAGATATGATATGTTTTAAATTCCTCATTTTCATGGTAATGGGTAAATTTTTGTCCTGTGTCTCCCCTGTACCAGGCACTATTAAATGTGTGGGGACAAGAAGGGTAAACGGGAAGCAGCAGGAGCAGAAGTTGAGGCAGAAGCAAAAGCACAAAAAGCCATTTAAGCCTTACTAAGGAATGTGGATGTATTTTGAAAGTAATAGGCAACAAATGAAAGGTTTTTAAACAAACAGATGCGAAACTCCAATCTGCGTTACAGACATGCCACTTATGTCTATAGAATGGTCCACAAAGCAGCAAAGCACCTGGAACAGAACCACCTGGAGACCTTATTGAAAATGCAAACACTTGAGCCCACCATGAGCTGCTAAATTCAGGTCTCTGTGGGCTGTGCAGCCCAGGCACCTACCTATATCAAGTTTTCTCTCGGACTGTGATGCCCATGGTCTGAGGCCTTGGTGTTAAAAAGTCTCAGTGGTAGCAGTCAGAGAGTTTGTTTGTCAAGTGAAAGTCAATGGGCATCCAGAACCCAGAGCCTGACCCACCAAGGCAAAGGGCTTGGAAACACCCTGGCCCAGGGCAGGGACACAGTCGGCCCTCCTTCATCCTCTCCCCTCAGTCATTGCCTGCCTGGTGCCTTCTCTCCCTTGGGATCAGGCCTAAGCATCACCTCTTTGGACTTCTTTCCTGGCTTCCTACTCTTACAGGCTTTCAGAACACCTCTCTATTTCTTTCTGCTTCTCCCAATCTGTAATCTCACGTGGATGGAAGGATGGATGGGTACCTAGACAGATAGATGGGTGAATAGGTGGGTGGGTGGATGAGGGGTGGGTGGATAGAAGAATGAATGGGTTCTTGGATAGATGGTTGGGTGGATGGAAGGATGGGTGGGTGCATGGATGGGTGGGTGGAAGGGTGGATGGATGGGGAGGCACTGGGGGCAGCCCCAGCTTGGACAATAGTGCTGAGTGGCAAACCTCTGTGGGGCCAGTCCTGGCTACCCTATTGGCCAGGTTGCTCATGATACCATTAATGGCTTGAAGCACAGGCCCTTTCTCTGTAGGTTCCCAAATCTTGGCAGAATCATAGGTGACTTTCCAAAAGGAAAGCAAACCAAAGCCAAGGCATCCTGGTCTGGGGTAAGAGGTCAAGGGAAGCTGCACATTTCTGGCTGGTTGTCTGAGTATGCAGAGGAGAGGCCTGGATTTGCTGACCTCTTGCCCTGGCCCTGGCCTCCCTTGCTGTGGCTCCCTGGGGGTGGGCACAGAGCAAGGGCAGAATTCACCACCTCAAAATATATCCCTTTGGCATAAGGATTATTTTAGGCTGGTTATATTTAAGGAACAGCAGAGCTAGGAAAGCTCTGGAAACCTAGTAGAAGTTACCATGTTGTAAGAAACATTTACATTTATCAGGGAAATCTCCATTTGGAGGGAGTCCCTTCCTGGACCAGGAAGAGAAGGATGGCTTAATCTCAAGCAACTCTTATCAGTGGAGAAGACAGCAACTGTTAAATATGCATGACAATCTTACCCTTGTTCCCTGAGCTTTTCCTGAAAACCTCCCATCACTGGCTCTCCCCACTCCCTCATCATCTTTTGTTGTTAGCTGGCGATGGTATATAAGTTGGAGGCTTAGACCATTTTGGGGAGTCACTCAATTTTCCTGGGTCTCTCCCGTGAATGCAGGAGGTACATAGGTTACTAAGAGTCTGCTTGTTGTTCTCCTGTTAATCTGTCTTTTACTACAGGGCCAGAGGCCTCAGGGAACCAGATGTGAAGAACTGACTCGCTGGAAAACACCCTGATGCTGGGGAAGACTGAAGGCAGGAGGAGAAGGGGATGACAGAGGATGAGATGGTTGGATGGCATCACTGACTCGATGGACATGAGTTTGAGCAAGCTCTGGGAGATGATAATGGACAGGGAAGCCTGGTGTGCTGCAGCCCATGGGATCACAAAGAGTCAGACATGACTGAGCGACTCAACTGAAGTGAACTGAGGGGCTTCAGTCAAGAATCTAGAAGGATAGAGAGGAAATTATTTTTCCTCCTTCACAGTCCTTACTCTATCCTATGCAAAGTCATGGGCAAATGTCCTGGAAGCCTGGGAGCACTGGTCTCTACCGCAGGGTTCCCCAGGATGCCTCAAAATGAGGAGGGCCACACGAAGATGTGCCTCCATCTTCTTCTGAAGGGCTGGCCCAGGCCACCTGCAAACCATGCCTCCTCACCACCAGAATGACATGTTCCCTCTGGAACGAAGAGCCAGGTCCCAGTGACTTGAACAGATCAGACTCTGGAGAATGAGGACCTCTGATGAGATGCACGTAGCAACCCTCTCTGAATGAGGACCTCTGATGAGATGCACGTAGCAACCCTCTCTGAATGAGGACCTCTGATGAGATGCACGTAGCAACCCTCTCTGAATGAGGACCTCTGATGAGATGCACGTAGCAACCCTCTCTGAATGAGGACCTCTGATGAGATGCACGTAGCAACCCTCTCTGAATGAGGACCTCTGATGAGATGCACGTGGCAACCCTCTCTGAGTGCCTCTCAAGGCTGCGTGCTGGCTGCTGTGCAGTTTGCAGCAACCTTCTGAGGCGGGCACTATTTGTTGTCCCCATTTTACAGGCGAGAGGACTGAGGCCTTGCCAGGCTAAATGGGTTTGTCACTGTCACATACAGAGCTGAGATGTGAACCCGGGCAGCCTGGCTCCAGAGCCCGTGCCCCGATCACCGCACCGTGTGTGCTGCCTCCCTGGCACCAGTGAAAACGCAGACACAGAAAAGCCAAGTGGTGTGCCCAGTCACACAGCTGGCTAGTGGCAGAGCTGGAACCAGAAATTAGGGCTCCAGTCCCCACTCCACCCTCTTCCCCGCATGGCTCTGTCCCTGCAGGTACAATCGGGATGGATAACTTGTCCTACCTTACTGAGTCCTGGTGGCAGAGACAGGGCTGAGTTCTCCTCAGTGATGACTATTTCTTTGACTGCTCAGCACTTGGACAGTCTTAGGCTGAGAGGCATGGTGGGCTCAGGCCTTCTGTGCTTGTCCCAAGCTTTCAAGGAGGATAATGGCCCAGACTAGCACGCTGGTCAGCCTGGAGCCAGGAGCCTGCCTGTGTCCATCACCCTCCTGACTCCCCGGGTCTCTGGACGCTGTCTAACTCCCAGCCTAGCCACCATGTATGTCTCTTCCTCCCCTTGGCTCTTTCTCCTGTTAGCTGTGTGGGTTGGGGCCAGGGTGTGTCATCCCCACCCAGGGCTTTTAATGAGATGTTTTGTCATGCTCCAGGAAACATAGATAAATAATTCAGTGAAGGAAGCTCAAGAAATATTCTTCCAGAGATTACTTTGACAGTAGGAGAGGCAGGGAAGGACAGCAGCTTATTATGGGAGGGATGCGGGTTAGGGTGAGGAGCTGCACAAGAGAGGAGGGGGAGAAGAAAGAAGACTGCATAGGAGTCATTAACAGTGCAGGCTTTCAGCAGAGTTTTAAACATAAAAGTTACTGAAGACCAGAATTGCCTTTCTAAAGAGTCCTCTGACTCCAGTGAGAGGGTGGATGTGAATGGGGGCTACAGTAGAGACAGGAAGAGCATAGAGGAAGCTACTGCAATCGCTCAAGTTTCTGTTGTGCTGAAAGGGAAAAGCTAGACTGGATAGGAGGTGTGGGTCATGAACGCAGAGTCTAGGGTGATCCTTCGGTTCCTGAGCTCTGACCTCAGAGCAAACTCTCATTTGTTAGTTCCTCTCTTAAAATGTGTCATTTCGGGTGCCTTTGTTGTACCACAGAGTAAATTTCAACCATCGGCTACTTTCCTCACCAGCACAGGATCCAGTGACAGCCTATGTCCTGGCGCATAGAGGGAAGATGGGGCGGGATTTGGGTGGCAAGGCATCCTCCACCTTCCAACTATTCCTCCCCTAGGAATATCATTGTAGTGGGATTTTCTTGAGATAATCAACTCCTGCTAATTCAGCCTAAAATTACATTCTATTTCTTTGTATTTGTACCAAGCTTTCTTCCCTTTCTCCTTCCCTTCCTCCCTTCTTTTCTTTCCTTTTCCTTTCCTCGAGCAGTTACTGCCAGGCACTGGGCTAGGCACAAGTAGCTACTCATTATTAATTATGCCCCTTAAATGGCTTTCTCATATGGTATTAATCAATCTTATACTGCTATCTTGTATTAATGCAATTCACTGGAGGAGATAGGATACTTACCACTGTGGGAATACATTTACCCCTGCTAAATTGCATCTTGTTAGACTCATCCCATGGTCACAATTTGTTAAGATGATTTCTTAACCTAATTCTAGCAGCCACTATATTTGCTGTCACTCCCAATATTTGTCATTGACATATTAAATATGCAAGTTTTATTTTTTTTAACTTCAGTCATTAATCAAAATTTTGAACAGTACGTGCTAAGGACAGAGCCTTTCAGGTTGACATAAACCCCCGATAATTAGCACTTTTATGGTACAATCACTCAACTTATTACAAACCCACCTAATTATATCATCCAATAATCAATATGTTTTCCATGTTATCTGCAAAACTATTGTGAGGAGTCTCAGCTAAATTTCTTCTTGAAGTCTGGATATATTCTTTTATTACTTTGGTATAGGTGGGAACTGAGCAACCTTCAAGAATCTATCCCATATATGCATCTAACAACAGAACCCTAAAATACATGATGCAAAAAACTGACAGAATTGAAGGAAGATGTAAACAATTGAACAATAATCACAGGAGACTTCAATACTTGACTTTCAACAATAGATAAAACTATTAGACAAATGATCAATAAGGAAAAAGAAAACTAGAATAGACCAAGTAGACCTAACAAAGCATCTCTAACGATTCAAACCAAAATGTATTCTTCTCCAGTGCACAAGGAACATTTTTCAGGATAGATCATATGTTACACAATTGCACAAGTCTCAATAAATTTAGAAGGGTTGAAATTATCTAAAGAATGTTCTCTGACCACAGCAGAATGAAATTAGAAATTAACAACAGAAGGAAATTTGAGAAATTCACAAAGATGTGGAAATTAAACACTACTCACCTTAATAACCAATAGATAAATGGAAAAATCACAGGAAAATTAAGAAATACTGAAGATGAGTGAAAAATGAAAGAACAACATGCCTAAACTTGGGACTGCAATAAAAGCAGTGCTTAGAGGGAACATCTGCATTAAAAGAAGAAAGGTCTCAAATCAGTAGCTTAGCTTTCACCTTAAGAAACAAGAAAGAGTAAATAAAAAACAAAACAAGGAGAAAGAAGGAAATAACCCAGACTAGGGTGCAAATAAGTTAAATTCAGAACAGAAAAAGAGCAAACTCAATGAAACAAAAAAGCTGGTTCTTTGAAAAGATCGAAAAAGTTGACCAAACTTTAGATGAACTGACCAAGAATAAAAGAGCAGGGGCTCAATTCATTAAAATCAAGAACAAAACATAATCTTTTAGAAATTTTTAAAAAAAATTATAGGGGAAATTATGAACAACTCTGGGTGAATAACTTAGATGTGATGGACACATTTCTAGAAAGGCACACAGTGCTAAAACTGACTCAAGAAGAAATAGCAAATCTGAATAAATCTATAACAGGTAAAGAGATTGAATTAGTAATTTAAAGGACACTTCCCACAAAGAAAAGCCCAAGCCCAGATGGCTGTAGTAATGAATCCCACTAAACTTTACAAAAAGATTAACACAATCATTCACAAACAATCCGCAAAATAGAGGAGGAATGGACACTTCCCAACTCATTCTATGAAGTCAGTATTATTACCTCAATACCAAAGTCACATAAAGACATTATGAGAAAAGAAAATACAGACCACTTAACCCTTATAAATATAGAAACAAACAACTTCAACCAAATACCAGCAAACTGAATCAAGCAGCATGTAAAAATGATTATATGCCATAACCAATTGGGATTTATCTCAGAAATACTGGGCTGATAACATACAAAAAACACTGTCATATGTTAATAGAATAAAGTAAAAACACATGATCACTTTAATAGATGACAAAATTGAGCACTCTCTTGTGATAAAATACACGCAGACACAACACTTAGCAAACTCAGAATATTAGGGAGTTTCCTCAACCTGATAAAAGGCATCTGTGAAATATTTACAGCTAATATCATGCCTGTAGGGGAATGACCGAATGCTTTGCCCCTATGATCAGAAACAAGACAAGATGTCCACTCTCCACTTTTATTTTATGGTGATGGAAGTTCTAACCAAGGTAGTTAGGCAAGAACAAGAAATAAAAGTCTTCTACATTGGAAAAGAAGAATTAATATTATCTCTATTCACAGATGACATACTGTTACTATTTAAAATTTTAAAGAACCCCCCAAAATTATGAGTTAATAAAGTCCAACAAAGTCGCAAGTTATAATATCAACACACAAAAATCAGTTGTATTTCTATATACTAGCAGTGAACAATCAAAAATGGAAATTAAGACAATTTTATTTATAATAGCATCAAAAAATAACATGCTCAGAAACAAATTTGATTTTAAAAAGTCCAAGACTTGTACACTGAAAAATACATAACATCATTGGAAGAAATTAAAGACATCCTGTATTCATGAATTGGAAGACTTAATATTGCCAAGATAGCAATACTCCCAAAGTGATCTACAGAATCAACACAATCCCTAGCAAAGTTCCAGCTGGCTTCTTTGCAAAAATTGTCAAGTTGATGCTGCAGTTGATATGGAAGCACACAGGATGCAGAACAACTAAAACAGTCTTGGAAAAGGAGAGCAAATTTTGATGACTCGCACTTCCAAAATTCAAAATTTATTACAAAGCTACAGTAATCAGGACACTGCGGTAATGATGTAACAATAGATAAATAGATCAATGGCATAGAATTAAAAGCCCAGAAATAAATCCTTACATTTTCAGTCAGTTGGCTTTCAGCGGAGGTGTCAGGACAATTCAAGGGGGGAAAAAGGGTCTTTCCAACAAATAGTACTGAGACAACTGGATCAATTCAGTTCAGTCGCTCAGTTGTGTCCGACTCTTTGCAACCCCATGAACTGCTGCACGCCAGGCCTCCTTGTCCATCACCAGCTCCTGGAGTCCACCCAAACCCATGTCCATTGAGTTGGTGATGCCATCTCATCCTCTGTCATCCCCTTCTCCTCCTGCCCTTAATCTTTCCCAGCATCAGGGTCTTTTCAAATGAGTCAGCTCTTCACATCAGGTGGCCAAAATATTGGAGCTTCAGTTTCAACATCAGTCCTACAAATGAACACTCAGGACTGATCTCCTTTAGGATGGACTGGTTGAATCTCCTTGCAGTCCGAGGGACTCTCAAGAGTCTTATCCAACACCACAGTTCAAAAGCATCAATTCTTCAGCACTCAGCTTTCTGTGTAGTCCAATTCTCACACCCATACATGGCCACTGGAAAAACCATAGCCTTGACTAGACGGACCTTTGTTGACAGAGTAATGTCTCTGCTTTTTAATATGTTGTCCCCCATGAACAGTATGAAAAGGCAAAAAGATAGGACACTGAAAGATGAACTCCCCAGGTCGGTAGGTGCCCAATATGCTACTGGAGATCAGTGGAGAAATAACTCCAGAAAGAATGAAGGGATGGAGCCAAAGCAAAAACAGCACCCAGTTGTGGATGGGACTGGTGATGGAAGCAAGGTTCGATGCTGTAAAGAGCAATATTGCATAGGAACCTGGAATGTTAGGTCCATGAATCAAGGCACATTGGAAGTGGCCAAACAGGAGATGACAAGAGTGAACATCTACATTCCGGGAATCAGCGAACTAAAATGGACTGGAATGGGTGAATTTAACTTAGATGACCATTATATCTACTACCGTGGGCAGGAATCCCTTAGGAGAAATGGAGTAGCCGTCATAGTCAACAAAAGACAAATGGATAGCCACATAGAAAAGAATGGAGTTGCACCTCACACAATATGCAAAAATTACAGTAAGTCCTGTACATATGAATGAGTTCCATTCCGAGAGCACATTCAAAAGTCCAATTTGTTCATTAAGTCCAACAGTGTTAGCCTGGGTACTCAACTAACATAATCGGCTATATGGTCCTGTTGTAATAGGTTTACCATGTTGTTCAGTTGCTCAGTTGTGTCTGACTCTTTGCGAGCCCATGGGCTCCAGCACTCCAGGCTTCCCTGTCCTTCACTACTCCTGGGAGTTTGCTCAAACTCATGTTCATTGAGTCGATGATGCCATCCAACCATCTCATCCTCTGTCACCCACTTCTCCTCTTGCCCTCAATATTTCCCAGCATCAGGGTCTTTTCCAATGAGTCAGCTCTTCACATCAGGTGGCCAAAGTATTGGAGCTTCAGCTTTAGCATCAGTCCTTCCAATGAATATTCAGGGTTGATTTCCTTTAGGATTGACTGGCTTGATCTCCTTGTAGCCCAAGGGACTCTCAAGAGTCTCCTCCAGTACCACATTTTGAAAAGTTTGCAATACTTTTACACAAATAATACATATAAACAAACAAACACACACAAAAAATAAAGAAAACCTTTTAATCTTACAGTACAGTTCTTTGCAAGTATAGTGGTACAGTACAACAGCTGACATGCAGGGACCAGCTTGCATCAAGTGAACAGGAAGAAAAAGTTACTCACTAGAGCAGGGAGAAGAGGGTGGGAGGTGGTAGAGGTGGAGGATCATCAATAGGAGACGCAGGGCCAGCTGCAATTTCACATGCCTGATGGTGATGGAATGCGTGTTTGCATCTTTGAAAGTTTGCAACTTGAAGGTTCGTATGTAGGAGACTTAATGTAATTCAATATGGTCCATAGACCTAAACATAAGAGTTAAAACAACACTGACATAAAGAATGCATGGGATGGATACTGAAGGTGGGGGGTGATGAACTGGTAGATTGGGATAGACATATATACACTGCTGCTACTGCTAAGTCACTTCAGTCGTGTCCAACTCTGTGTGACCCCATAGACGGCAGCCTACCAGGCTCCCCCGTCTCTGGGATTCTCCAGGCAAGAACACTGGAGTGGGTTGCCATTTCCTTCTCCAATGCATGAAAGTGAAAAGTGAAAGGGAAGTCACTCAGTCGTATCCGACTCTTAGCAACCCCATGGACTGCAACCCACCAGGCTCCTTCGTCCATAGGATTTTCCAGGCAAGAGTACTGGAGTAGGGTGCCATCGCCTTCTCCACTACTATTTATAAAATAGATAACTAATAAGAACCTACTTTATAGTACAGGGAACTCTACTCAATGCTCTGTGATGACCTAAATGGGAAGGAAATCCAAAAAAGAGGGGACTTATACATATAGGTATAGATATATAGATATGTAGAGCTGATTCATTTTGCTTTACAACACAAACTAACAGCATTGTGAAGCCAATATTTCCCCCAAAAATTTAATTTTAAAAGTGATAAAATTCTTAGGAGGAAGCATAAGTGAAAACCTGAAACTTGGATTATGCAAGGATTTCTCAGATAATAATAACAAAATCAAGAGCTTCAAAGAAAAAATAAACTAGACTCTTCAAAATCAAAGAATTTTTCCTTCAAAACTACCATCAAGAAAGTGAAAACACAACTCAGGATGGAAGAAAATATTTGAAAATCATGTATGTGATAAAGGATTTGTAGCGCCTATACTTTATATAATACTCTTAAAACTCCATAATAAAAAGACAACTCCCCAATTTTAAAAAGGGCAAAGGATTGAATAGCTATTTCTTCAAAGATGTGAAAATGGCCGATAAATATACAATAAGCATATTAAAAATGCTCATCATTAGTCATCAGGGAAATGCAAATCAAACCAAAATGAGATACCACTTCATACCCAGTAAGATAGCTATAATCAACAGATCAAATGGTAACATGTGGCAAAGATGTGGAGAAATTAGAACTTTGATACCTTGCTGTTGGGTATATAAAATATTCCAGCCACTGCAGAAAACAATCTGGCAGTCTTTCAAAGAGTTAAACATAGAATTAGCACATGATTCAGCAAGTCTACTGGTAGGTATATACTCCTAAGAATTAAAAATATATTTTCTCACAGAAGCTTGTATAGTAATGCTTATTGCAGCATACTTACCCAAAAGTGGAAATAAACCCAAATATCCATTAACTGAAGAATAAATAAAATGTGGTATAGCCATACAATGAAATATAAATTATTTGGTAATTGGATCTATTACTCAACAATTGGAAGATATGTTATTGGCCAAATAAGAACAAAGTACTGATATATGCTATAACACAGATGAACCTCAAAAATGTTATGCTAAGGGAAAGAAACCAATCATGAAAGATCACATATTGTAGGTTACTATTTATGTGAACTATCCAGAATAGACAAATTTTTGGAGACAGAAAGTAGATTAGTGGTTGCCTGGGGCTGGAAGGGTGAGGATGAAAGAATAGAAAGTGACTGCTAATGGATATTGGGTTTCTTTTGGGAGTGATGCAAATGTTCTAAAATTATGGTGATGATTGCACAACCCCGCCAAAACACTAATCACTAATTGAATTGTACACTTTAAATGGGTCAGTTGCTTGTGAATTACATCTCCATAAATTGTTGAAGAGTAATGTCTCATACACTGACAGCCTGGGGTATGAGTTTATTTTCAAGTCAAACTGCAAAGAAAAGAAACAAAGAATAGCCCAGTAATTTCCCAGTAAAGCAAAGGCTACACTAAGGTTCATTCTTATACAGTCACCTACTAGATTTTACTTACCCTTGACATGTATCAGACACTCTATATAGACAACCAGAAGAATGATAAGCATCTTCAAAAGTAAAGGATTCTATTGCAGGGCAACTATTTATTTGTTTAATTGGACCTCAGGTGGCTGAGAATTGAGTTGATCATAGTCCTCAGTTCTTAGTAAATTTTTGTCATCATTCCAGACAAGGCCTCTCTCTCTCTCCCTGTCTTTCTTTCTTTTTTTTTTTTTTCCTTCTTCCATGATTTCTACTCCCAGATCCCCCTCCCACTCCAGGCATCCACCCTAATGTATTTAATAGTCTTTAAACATGGTGATGGACAGGGAGGCTTGGCGTGCTGCGATTCATGGGGTTGTGGAGAGTCAGACATGACTAAGGGACTGAAATGAACTGAACTGAAACATATTAGTATCCCCTTAAATCATGTGCTAGTGTTTTACATAGTACATATTTTTTAGTTGTTTATTTTTTGATAAAACTTGTTCTGCACTTAGCGGCTACATAATTTGCACAGTGGCATTTATGCCTTGAGGTTCTTCCTCATAGTGAGAACTGGGTGTTCCAAGTTCTGATTAGCCTTTTCAGACCTTCACATCCTGTTCTCACTAATCTCACTTTCTCCTCAACGTACCCCCTTCCCAGGACAAACAGGACAATTTTGTTATATAAAATGTTTCTTAATATACCTATGGAGGAGAAGGGGACGACAAAGGATGAGCTGGCTGGATGGCATCACTGACTTGATGGACATGAGTTTGAGCGAACTCCGGGAGTTGGTGATGGACAGGGAGGCCTGGTGTGCTGCGATTCATGGGGTCGCAAAGAGTCGGACACGACTGAGCGACTGAACTGAACTGATCCATTCATTTATTTTAAATTAATTTTTATTGGAGTATAGTTGCTTTACAACCTTGTATTTCTTGCTGTACAGAAAAGTGTATCAGCTATATGTATGCACATTTCCCCTCTTGTTTGGATTCCTTTCCCCTTTAGGTCACCACAGAGCACTGAGAGAGTTCCCTGTGGTATATAGTATGTTGTCATTGGTTATCTATTTTATACATAGTATCAATAGTGTACATATATATATCAATCCCCAAATCCATCCCACACCCCTCCCTTGGTATCCTTATATTTGTTCTCTATGTCTGTGTCTCTATGTTTGCTTTGCAAATAAGGTCACCTATAACATTTTTCTTCCCAGGTGGCTCAGGGGGTAAAGAATCCACCTGCAATGCAGGAGACACAGGAGACTTGGTTTTGATCCCTGGGTCAGGAAGATCCCCGGGAGAAGGGCATGGCAACCCACTCCAGTATTCTTGCCTGGAGAATCCCATGGAGGGAGGAGCCATGGCTACAGTCCATAGGGTGACAAAGAGTCAGACACGAGTGAAGTCACTGAGCACACATTCATGCGCATGCCATTTCTCTAGATTCCACATATACATGTTTATATATATATATATATATATATATATATATATATATAATGTTTTTCTTAATTTCAAAGCCCTGATCCCCCATGATAGGATATGTCCTTGCGCTGGGAGAGCCACAGAGCAGTGGTTAAGTACAAAGAGGCTGGAATCTGACTGCCTAGGTTTAAGTCTTGCCAGGGGCTGGGGGTGGGGAAGAGAAATGGGGAGGCATTGGTCAAGGCTACAGAGTTTCAGTTCAGTTCAGTCACTCAGTCTTGTCCGGCTCTTTGTGACCCCATGGACTGCAACACACCAGGCTTCCCTGTCCATCATCAACTCCCGGAGCCTGCCCAAACTCATGTCCATTGAGTCAGTGATGCCATCCAACCATCTCATCCTCTGTCTTCCCCTTCTCCTCCTGCTTTCAATCTTTCCCAGCATCAGGGTCTTTTCAAATAAGTCAGTTCTTCGCATCAGGTGGCCAAAGTATTGGAACTTCTGCTTTAGCATCAGTCCTTCCAATGAATATTCAGGACTGATTTCCTTGAGGATTGACTGGTTTGATCTCCTTGCAGTCCAAGGGATTCTCAAAATCTTCTCCAACACCACAGTTCAAAAGTGGCAGTTCTTTGGCTCTTGGCTTTCTTTATAGTCCAACTCTCACATCCATACATGACTACTAGAAAAACCATAGCTTTGATTATACAGACCTCTGTCAGCAGAGTAATATCTCTGCTTTTTAATATGCTATCTAGGCTGGTCATAGCTTTTCTTCTGAGGAGCAAACGTCTTTTAATTTCATGGTTGCAGTCACCATCTGCAGTGATTTTGGAGCCCAAGAAAATAAAGTCTGTCACTGTTTCAGTTATGCAAAATAAATAGGTTCTGGAGACCTACTTTCAACACAGGGCCTGTGATTAACAGGCCCTTTTAAATGGATTGTGTAGCTAAAATTTTCCTAAGTTCTATCTTATGCTGTGCTCTTATGGCTAAGCTTCTCTGGTGGCTCAGCTGGTAGAGAATCTGTCTGCAGTGCAGGATACCTGGGTTCGATCCCTGGGTTGGGAAGATCCCCTGGAGAAGAGAATGGCTACTTACTCCAGTATTCTGGCCTGGAGAATTCCATGGACTGTATAGAGTCAGACACAACTGAGCAACTTTCACTTTCACTTATGGCAAAAGGAAAAACAAAGCAAAACAAAGTGGGCAGAGGAAACTTTTGGATGTGATGGCTAAGTTTATGGCTTTGAGAGTGATGATGGTTTCACAAGGTATACTTATTTCCAAACACATCAAGTTGTAATATATTAAATATCTACTGCTTTTTTATGTCAATCATCCCTCAATAAGTTTTAGTTCCACCAGTTATGAGCTTATAACTTTGGGCAATGTACTTAACCTGTGCCATGCCTCAGTTTCTTCATCTTTATCATTTATATTAATAGTACAGACCTTTGGGTTGTTATGAAGCTTGTATGAGTTCATATCTTCAGAGCACTAAGAATAATGCTGACCCACAGCAGAAGTTCTATGTTCTTGCTGTTATTATATTTCCAGGTTGTTATTCATGTTACTAGATTGTCTGGTGGAGCAGGGAATTTCTTTGTAAGCCAGTAGGGTGAACAGAGTGCAGAAATAGAATCTAGAGAGGTTCGGGCAGATTTGCCAGTGGCTGCTAGGCCTGTCACCATTGAACAGGAATGGTGGACCAACTGGTAACAGCAATTCTGAGCCACGCTCCTAGGAGGGAACAAGACTTGTAAGTTACTGTTGTGGTGATCCAAAATTGGGACAGTCTTATTATATCTGGGGTACAAGGTGAATACTCAGGCTGTGAGAATGGGGTGCAGAAACACTATGCAGGAGAGGCCATGACTATCAACATAAGGGGTCAGAGCAAAACCTATTCCTGGGAACATCAGTGTACCCACCCATAAGCCCAGGAAGGCAGAAGTGGAGGAAATAGGGCAGAATCCACACCTTCGGTAACTGTTTAAAGCAGTAATTTTCAGATCTTTTAGAACTGAAAATTATTGCTTCTTTTATTTATCTCATCTTTTCCTTAAAATGTATGGCATATGCCTTTAAAAGTTTAACTGCATTAAAATATTTTTAATATTTTTTATACTCTTTGAAACAATCGCAGAACCCCAGAATGTGGAGAACAGCCCTGGGAATTAGCTCCCCTCGACTCTTATTATGGGAAAGAGAGTAATGAACAATGTAAAAGCCTTCCCAAACTGTGAAAATAAAAACTCTGGGCATGAAGCCATTTTAATTCAAATTTGTATCTATTTCTTGAAGTTTTTTCCAGATAGAATACCTTCAAGGATGATATATTAAAAATGGCAAAAAAAAAAAAAAACCACACACACACACACACACACACACACCTGGAGTTCATCTCAGGGTTGGAATATCAAATCTGCCAAGGTCTGGTTGAGAGATGTTAATTCACCATACTTGAATCCATGTATTAACTCACTCCAAAACCACATCTGAGCCCAGTCTTTTATTTCTGTATTCTGGAGTTTGAAATTGAAGCTGGAGGAAAAAATTTAAGAAAAAACAGAACTGTTTTTTTCTTCGTCTTTCAATCTCAACCACCCTGTGCAGCTCCAGAGGGGAAAGAGAAAGAAAGAGAACCCAACAAAGCAAGAGGTTGTTCTGGAATGGTTTCAACAACTCAAAAATGGATTAAATTACTAAAGTGCTTGAATGTACTCCAGAAAAAAAGCATCCAAAACACAACAACATCAGTAATCATAATGAATTTGCATTACCCCACCATTCAAATAAGGCACAGCTATTTTTGATTCAGAGATTGCAAAATGTCTCCACTGTTGCTTTCTAGGTAAATATAGTATAGTATAGTGAATAACACCCACAAAAACATACCCATAGTAAACATAGTCACTGTTGCATAGGACTGCTTTTTAGAAACACTCCTTAGTATATGTCCCTAATATCACAAAACAGCGCAGTTTAATAAGTGATTCTGTGGGGGCCAATATGAAATGATTCAAGTATATTGTCACCTCCTGGCCTAGTTTAACTCACAAAGATTTTAGACTCTAGAGTGACACAGTTCTCAAAGCTTTGTTTGTCAGTCTATGTGCATGTAGGGTAGAAAATGGCAGCATTTCTGCAAGGAGTCACCACACCCAGCTGAACGCCAAGGATTGCCACTGTAATAAACCAATGAATATCCTCATGTATGTGGACAGCAATAATATAGAAACTCGCTTTAAAGTGCTATTGAATGTTGATTGTTGAAGTTGAGTAAACAATGCATGAAACTGATTCTCTACTTTTGTGTTTATTGGCAATGTTCTATAAGAAAATGTTTTAAAAGAGTGTTATTCAATATGGAGTTTCCTTAAAAAACTAGAGTTACCATATGATCCAGCAATCCCACTCTGAGCATATATCCAGAAAAGACAAAAACTGTAATTCAAAAAGATATATGCACTCCAATGTTTGTAGCAGCACTATTTACGATAGCCAAGATATGGAAGCAATCCAAATGTTAAATATCCATCAACGGGTGACTGGATAAAGAAGATGTGGTGTGTACACACACACACACACACACACACACACACACACACAGAGAGAGAGAGAGAGAGAGAGAGAGAGAGAGAGAGAGAGAGGAATATTACTCAACCAGGAAAAAGGATGAAATAGACATTTGCAGCAATATGGATGGACCTAGAGATTGTCAGACTGAGTGAAATAAGTCAGACAGAGAAAGAGAAACATCAAATTATATAGCTTATAAGTGAAATCTAAAAAGAAATGATACAAGTGAACTTATAAAACAGAAACCGACTCACAAACATAGAAAACAAACTTATGGTTACCAAAGGGGAAAAAGGGGAGGGAGAGAGAAATCAGGAACTGGGATTAACAAGTACACATTACTATATATAAAGTAGGTCAATAACAAGGGTCTACAGTATAGCTATATTCAATATCTTTTAATAACCCATAATAGGAAGAAATCTGAAAAAAATGTAGATATATATGCATATGTGTAACTGAATCACTTTGCTGTATCCCTGAAACTAACACAATATTCTTAATCAACTACACTTAAATTTTAAGAAGAAAAAAAGAGAAACTCTTTACATTAAAGAAAAGAGTATTACCAAATTAACAGTAAATTTTAAATATTTTTTTCAACCAATTAATGGTAAAATATGACCACTATCATGGTGATACCTGAGAAAAGTTTTCACCTTAAAGCAAGAGATTTTCATACTCAAAATAGTTTGGAAAAACTGCTACACAGTATGGTCTCTAATGTGGGATGTATGTACTCTATGAGACTGAAATATGATTCATCAGAACTAGTATTTATATTAATTTTTAATCTTAAAAAAGAAAGAAACCATCTCATTAATATCTAATATAAAGATTGACTGATGTCGTCACTTTGTCTGTCAAGGAAAGATGCCTTTTTAACAATAAGTGAGAAAGGAAATGTCTTTCAAAGGCATAGGTCACAGAGAGTTTTTTGTTATCCTTTTGTAATTTTGTTGCTGAGAACTGTGTGAAAAAAACATAACAAGATGTTATAAACTTGCTTAAAACAGCCTGCAATAGCTTGAACTGATTTGTAAAAATATTTTTACTCTGCAAAAGCCACTGATTGATGCTAGGGAGAATGGAAATTTAATACCCAAATTTTAATAAAAACCTTTGCATAAATGAAAAGTTAGTAACATGATTTACTAAGCACAGGTAATGTCATACCACAGCCATTTAGATCTATGAATCTTAGTTAGACATTGTTTCCATCTATGACATTCATTGGAGCCAAGCCCTAAATTGCTATATTCCAAAATGTTCAACCATCATTACAAAATTAATGAGACATATTCAATCACGTTTTTCTCACTAAAATGTTTATAGGAATGTTTCAAATAAGAGACAAATTTACATATGTGATCAAATGAAAGAAATTTCATATCAAAATATTTCATATTCACATTTAAAATGTTCTGTTTTGCATGCTTTATAATGCATATATTAGTAAGGCAGTTCACAAATATCACATTAATTTTTTAAGATGAGTGTATTGTACATTTTAATGCATTTTTACATAATTACATACAGAAAAATGTTCTCTAAGATCTTGTTAAATTGTGGCATCTGATTCAGTAATTCTAGGGCAGAGCCTGAGAGTCTGCATTTCTAACTAGCTCCCAGGATCTGCCTGCAATGCAGGAGACTTAAGTTCGATTCCTGAGTCAGGAAAATCCCCTGGAGGAGGAAATAGCAACCCACTCCAGTGTTCTTGCCTGGGAAATCCCATGGACAGAGGAGTCTGATGGGCTACAGCCCATGGTGTAGCAAAGAGTCTGATACTACTGAGTGAATGAGCACACACATAGGGGAATGCTTATGTTTCTGTTAGCATTTTTTTGTTACTGTGAGCTGATTTCGCATTTTAAATCAAATAAGATTTCAACAAATTCATAACTAGCACGTCTGAAGGCATGAAAGAGAGTTTTGACTGCCAGAGCCACATTTTTCTTCTAAGTTGCTCTAGATGTAAGCTCAAATCATCAAATAAAATGAGAGCTACCTAGCAAGGATGTGGAACAAAGAGAACCTTCTTACACTGTTGGTGGGAATGTAAATTGGTGCAGCCATGGTGGAAAACAGTATGGAGGTTGGTCAAAAACCTAAAAATAGAGCTGCCTTATGACCCAGAAATTCCACTCCTGGGTATATACCTGAAAAAAAAAAAAAAAACCACTAACTTGAAAAGACACATGTACCAAAATTTTCATGTAAACATAGTTAATTGTTTACAATTAACAAGATATAGAAACAACCTAAGCATCCATCAACAGATAAATGGCTAAAGAAGATGTGGAGTGGAATACTACTCAGTCATGAAAACAAAAGTTTGTCATTTGCAGCAACATGGATGGACTTTGAAGGCATTATGGTAAGTGAAATGAGTCAGAAAGCAAATACTGTATGATATCACTGATATGCGGGATCTAAAAACACAACAAACTAGTGACTATAACAAAAAAGAAGTAGACTCACAGATACAGGGAACAAACAAGTGGTTTCAAGTGGGAGAGAGAAAGGGAAGGGGCAATATAGGAGTAGGGAATTAAGTGGTACAAATTATTCTGTACAAAATAAGCTACAAGAATATATTGTACACCACAAGGAATATAGCCAATACTTTGTAATAACTATAAATGGACTATTACCTTTAAAAATTGTGAATAACTATATTGCACACTTGTAACTTTCACAATTGTTGTTTTAGTCACTAAGTGGTGTCCGACTCTTTGTGACCCCAAGGACTGTAGCCTGCCAGGTTCCTCTGTCCATGGGATTTCCCAGGCAAGAATACTGGGGCGGGTTACCATTTCCTGCTCCAGGGTATCATCCTGACCTAGAGATTGAACTTGCATCCTCAGCTTGACAGGCTGATTCTTTACCACTGAGTCACCTGAGTTTCAAACAGGCAGAAGAACCAGAGATCAAATGGATAACATTCACTGGATCATGCAGAAAGCAAAAGAGTTTCAGAAAAACATCTACTTCTGCTTCATTGACTATGCTAAAGAATTTGACTGTGGGGATCACAACAAACTGTGGAAGATTCTTAAAGAGATGGGAGTACCAAACCACCTTACCTGTCTCTGGACAAACCTGTATATGGGTCAAGAAGCAATAGGTAGAACCAGATATGGAACAACTGACTAGTTCAAAGTTGGGAAAGGAGTATGACAAGGCTGTATATTGTCACCCTGCCTGTTTAACTTACATGCAGAGTACATCATGTGAAAGGATGGGCTAGGTGAATCAAAAGCTGGAATCAGGATTGCCAGGAGAAATATCAACAACCTCAGATATGCAGATGATACCACTCTAATGGCAGAAAGTGAAGAAGAACTAAAGTGTCTCTTGATGAGGGTGAAAGAGGAAAGTGAAAAAGCTGGCTTGAAGCTCAACATCAGAAAAAACTAAGATCATGGCATCTGGTCCCATCATTTCATGGCAAATAGAAGGGGGAAAAGTGAAGGCAGAGACAGATTTTATTTTCCTGGGCCCCAAAATCACTGTGGACAGTACGTACAGCCATGAAAGTAAGATATGCTTGCTCCTTGGAAAAAAAGCTATGACAAACCTAGGCAGTGTATTAAAATGCAGAGACATCACCTTGAGAACAAAGGTTTGTATAGTCAAAGCTATGGTTTTTCCAGTAGTCATGTATGGATTATGAGAGTTGGACCATAAAGAAAGCTGAGTGCTGAAGAATTAATGCTTTCAAATTGTGATGCTGGAGAAGACTCTTGAGAGTCCTTTTGGCTGCAAGGAGATGAAACCAGTCAATCCTAAAGGAATATTTATTGGAAGGACTCTTGCTGAAGCTGAAACTCCAGTACTTTGGCCACCCAATGCAAAGAGCCAACTAATTGGAAAAGACCCTGATACTGGGAAAAATAGAGGGCAGGAGGAGAAGGGAATGACAGAGAATGAGATGGTTGGATGGCATCATTGACTCAATGGACATGAGTTTGAGCAAACTCCCGGTGATAGTGAAGGACGAGGAAGCCTGGTGTGCTGCAGTCCATGGGGTCGCAGAGTGAGATACGACTTAGCAACTGAACAATAACTTATATAAAATATCGCTGTACTTCAACTATACTTTTAAAATTTTTTTAAAGAACTTAATCAGAAAAAAATATTTTTAAAGATTTGAGCCACCTATAAATGTTCAAGTATCAACTCTCTTATAACTGCCAGAACCCAACTTTGCTGTTTTTCCCTTTTCATGTTTGAAAGTTAAACCTTCACATAATAGATTGGAGTATCAATTAATATAGTTCCTTCAGAGCCTATAGCTGGAGGCTTACTGTGTATGTTGATGGACAATACATTAGAAATGCATTAACGTTTTTCGACCTTAATACCATAGTATGTCAGGCCTCTTTCTCTAGGCACAGACTCGTATGCCTCCATCTTCATTTACTTGACTCCGTTTCTCAAGGGACTGTACAGGTTTCTCTTTTTCCCCACCTTTTCCATCTCAGGATGTTACTCTCAATCTTTACCACATTTCTTGTCTCCCTCGTTAACTTTTTTTCCTTTAGTTGAGTTCTCTGAGGACAGATACTGTGTCTGTTTTAGTCACAGCAATATTACCAGCAACTGGCATGACACTTGGCACAGAGAATTTGTTGAACAAGTATTTTCAAAGGTTTGAACCATGTTAAGGTTGGATTTCCTTTGATTATTTCGTTATGTGGGGAATGCTCATAACTCTATCTTTATTTTCTTTCCTTTGGAATAAAGTTGATCAATTCAAGGAGTTCCAGAGCTGGAACACATAGACACCAAACTTTCTAGGACAATAAAAATTGGGAAAAGTACGATTGCTTGTTTCAAATTAGACAAGGAAAAGCTTCCCAGTTTATAGATATTGACTTGAATTCCTTACCTGTTTATTTATGTAGGAAAAGGCCAAGTATTGATTTTTTATTGTAAGAATGGCTATTTATTCCATTACTTAGTATTCATCAAGCTAGACATGAATGTCAAAATAGACACGCTGTCTGTGCTCTCAATATGAAAAATCAAAGAGAAAAGTATCATGTGTCTCATATTACCCATGCATGGCTTCTCAGATTTAGCCTGGAAGGAAAAAAAGTCAGGCAGAATAGCCTGTGTTTACGTAAATTCTGATCTGTGTGCCCTCTGACTCCCCAGATGACTGAGTGGGTGGAAGCACGCACACTCATTGTGACAGTGTGTGCATAAATACTGTCACATGTAAGGCCAGGGGCAGGGGGACATAGAGAGCAAGTCACAAGTTGTCAGAACTCTAAATTGAAGTTTTGTTTTTATCAGAGCCCTAGAAAACCAGAGCCACGTGAAGTCCTGGCCCTTAACCACGACCTCTCCCACATACAGGAGGGAGAATTCAGATGCCCACTGCAGTCAGCCAGTCACACTGCTTCTTGCATGCTCCCTGCCTCCACTGCTCCCATGCTCCACCCTGGGAGATTTCTCCACTATGGTTGAGGCTGACTGAGATCTTTGAGATCATATCTTTATCCCCTTTCTACTCATATCACCCCCAAACCTGAAATTCCTAGGATTTAGCACGAAGCTTATAAGGGCCCAATTAATATTTGTAGACTGAATTAGTGAATGAATGAATGTTGCTCTGGGCCAAACCCACAGCTTCCACACCCTGCATAGCTGCACTCAGTACTGACCCTGGAGATGTGAAAAGCAATACCATTGACGCTGTAAGAAAATGTTTCTTGTTTATACTGCTGCAGCTTGATCTTTGGCTGATTGAAGCACAAAGAGAACTCTTTCAGTTCAGAGAAAGGAGGTTTATGGTGTGTGGGAGAGCTAAGAACAATGCACTCAATTGATAGACTGGATGTGCTCTCAGCTTCTGAGAGCATGAAAACTCGATCTATAGATGGGTCCCAGAGGGCAGAGCCAAATAAGGGCAGATGGAGAACACAGCTTTCTTGGGAACTGGCTTTCCGCTGTTCTGAGGCAAAAATACATTCACTCTATAGCACCCTGAATCAGTTTTCCAAAATATGGTGCTCTGTCCTTGTTTGCCAGTGTCTAAAAATAAGTCCTTTTCATATTTTTATTCTTTTTGTCTTAAAGTCATCCAACCAGCCTTGCTTGCAGAATATTAATTGCAGTGAAGCAGAAACCAGGAGATTACATTGAAACTACTTTTGTACAGAGCTCCTTAACTGATGAATATCTTGTTGCCCCCAAGCTAGACTCTCTTTTCTCTCTGATGATGCTCCTTGCCAGCTCTTTAGGCTGGTCGTTAGAGTGCCAAATTCTAGCCTAGGGTTGTGACAGGGATTGAATGCTGTGTCCTAAGTGGGCTAGTGAGTGGACCATTGGGATAGCATGTGCTACTTATTAACTTAATACTGCCCTGCCACAGATTGTTTAAATTTACATTGCCTTTACTTTATCTGTTCTGCCCATACATTAAACCTTTCACCCAGTACTTCTCATATAAAACTAAGCATTATTCATGCATGAAGCACTAAGTGTTCATTATTGGAATATACAAACAATTCAAAGAAAAGTTAACAATAACTGAATCCTATACACACCAGGGCTGGGGCACTGTTGTCACATAACAGTGAAAGTCACTCAGTCATGTCCGACTCTTTGCGACCCCATGGACTGTACAGTTCCATGGAATTCTCCAGGCCAGAATACTGGAGTGGGTAGCCTTTCCCTTCTCCAGGGGATCTTCCCAGCCCAGGGATTGAACCCAGGTCTCGCACATTGCAGGTGGATTCTTTACCAGCTGAGCCACAAGGGAAGCCCATTGTCATAGAAAAGAAGTAACCGTATTTGACTCTGAATTTGTAGAACACTCTGAAACCCAATTTCTAAGAGAAAAGAAACCCTAAAATGCAATGAATTAGTATCAAGATCTGAGTGAGTGCTAGTCCAAGCCCAGATATATACTGGTTATTTGTGGTAATTTACCTTGCCTCTATTTCTTAGTGTCTCCAACTATAAAAACAGAAGTGATTTATTTACTCTTTATTTCAGAAAATTGTTGTCAGAATGACTTGGGATGACCTGAAAAATAAATGAGGTCCTTGAACAAAGCACACTCAAGGTACAATTAGTTGAACTGCTATTGTGGGGTCAAACAGAACAATTCAATTAAAAGACACAGTTGTTTGATTGAGAACATTCTTAATTTTATTTTCTTTAATTTTATAAAATACATTTTGTAAGATAAGTTTCTAAAAGTTTATCCTTTATGCATGTTAACATTGAAATTCTATATCAGAAATGAAGGAAACACTTTCAGTTGATTAACTCTGTTTGTATGTGTATATGTGTGTATGTATACATAGAAAGTTTTCGGGGAAGGGTTGGTTATTTGTTATATTATTAAATCAAAACAAAACACAAGGTATGGATTACTTCACTTTCCTTGATCTTGATTGGTTTCTTACAGAACCTTTTCCATCTCCTCCCTATATGCAGCCTGGAAGCTTATATTGTATACTTTGCTGAAAACAAATATCAAGTGTTTTTTTTTTTGGTAACGATTTTACATCTCCTTAAATGTGTTGAAACCACTTTGGGGGAGAAAACAAAACCACTCTACATCAAAAGAGCCGCCTACAGTCAGACCCGTAAAATCTTTCCCTTAATAAAGACCAATCAGCTTTTTGTTTTTTTAACCCAACATTAAAACCCAAGCACAGAGAGGGAAGACTGAAACTGGGAGCTATTTGGGTTTCAAACTCTTTCCCCCTTTCCTTTTCCATGGAACCTTACCAACAGAATAGCTAATGGCTGGTGCGTTTAGTTACATGATCTGCACCAGGAGAGAATAACTTGTATGTTAAAACTAACTCTTTAACACACCAAGGTAACATTACTAAATCAAATTATCTCCCACCACCTAGAAAGGACAATCAGATAGGTTACTCAAACTGAGATTCGAATTCACCAAATCTGTTTCTGCAAAGAATGGAGTCATTGGTCAAAAATCCCAACAGATGAAAGAACTAGCCAATTTTACATATCATTTGTGTTGTTTAATGTCCAATTTTCATTTGTTAGAGAATCATAATCAAAGAATCATTCTCCAGACCTTTCTGGTACAACCCCAAACAAGCGATATACAAGCTGGAAAATATGAAATGTGCATCATTCTGAAACAAATCAAGATCTTCAAATCACCTGCTATGACTGAATGGCTAATACCCCATGAAAAGAGCACCATTGTGAAGATATGACAGAGGCCAAAGTACACAACTAATTAACAGAAAAAAGACATGCTATCCAAAAAGTTATCTATCCTGTGTCTACCAGAGGGCTGGCCCGGTTTACACCGTTAGCCACTAGCAACTGCTGCTCGTTAGGCCAGTCTATTTTTCATATGAACTAGTTTCTCTCTATCCTCAGCTCCTTGGAAACCACAGGGTTGTCATGGTAGCTGTTATCAGGGAGAAGGGACTAAGAAGATGCTGACTACACCCTGTTTCTCTTCTCTAACGAGGTATAAGGCCAAGCGCCCCCTTTGTCTACACAAACACTATTCTCCCTTATGCTATAAGTAAGGTTGGCTGAGTTAGGGCTTAAATAGTCCATCGCCATCGGGGTCAGTGCTCTCTTTCTATGGGAGAAAGATCCTTGCTTTGACCCCCTTCTCCCAGCTGCAATAGGTAGATTTGGGCAAATGCTCTTATTGTTTTGCTGGCATTCTTTTTTTTTTTTTTCTTCTCTCTTCAGTGGTACTAGGGAGACTGGAGTGAGTTCTCGGTTTTGTACACCAAAGAGAATATATTTGGCTCCCAAGATGGCAACGGGGACAGGTGCCTCCTTTCTCTCTACCTGAACATCTTTCTTTCCACTTTGTTTTCATCAGTGGAAGTGCCCTTTGAGAAGAAAACACTTCCTGGTCCTCAGGAGATGCTTGAAAATTGAATGAGAGCCTCCACTTCTTTGTGACTTGCAGTTGGGGAGTCACCATCTTTAAGCATTTCCCATTTCTAGCAGGAACCAGCTATGAAGCAAAATGACTAAAAGAGGTACATAAGAGGGGAGAATCCGCAGAGACATTAATCACCGTGAGACTCTCCTTTCTTGTTACACTCGTCAAGTAAGAAGAGGGCCAGTCAGTGACAAAGGCAAAGAGTTAACATGGGAGACGCAGCACTGTAGGCTGTGTGGTTAGAGCCTCGCTATTAGAGAAAGGGAAATTTCTACAGGAGATCAGAACTTGGTGCCTCGGCCCATGAGTTTCAGGACGGCAAAGTTGTAAGTGGCAGCAATCATGAAGGTGAGCTGTAGGGAAGAGAAGAGAGAAGACTCGTGAGAGTAGAAAAGGCAGCTCTCTCTCTTCCAATCCTTTTGGGAATGAGGAAGGGTAGAAATAAAATCACAAGTAAATAAAGAAAAACATATTCTGCACAAAGGAACACATTCAGGCTTTTGCCCTGGATGCTTGACTAGACGTCCTCCATGAGACAGGCCCAGAGAATCAACTCGACAAGGACTTTTTCCACACCTCTGCTCTGCCCAGCACTGAGTTTTCCTCAGGGAAGTCAACACTACCTGGGCTCTGCCATCATCATATATGTATGTCTGAGGGACCTAGACTTCCTGTAGAGGCATAGCCCCACTGGGCAGCACAACCTTCTCCCACTTAATACAGCCATGTATTTCACAAGATGAGGAACAAGTCAGCTCTGGAGAAAACCCTCAGCGGTGGGAGCCAGGAGTGCAAGCTGATTCTTGGTAGATCAACACTTATTTAGGACCCCGTGTTCTTAATAATGAAGGCGTGACATTGACACTGTGCCATAACACCATCAATAATAACAATTCTAGCAGTGTTAAGAGGTCCTTCTAGTATTTTCAGGAGAGTAACTAAATCCCTTGGAAGGCGTCCCAGATGGATTCCTGTTTATGGTATATAGAATTCCAGGCTACAAAAAAATCACATTTAGTAAGGTCTCAGTGTTCTTGTCACTGATCTGACCAGGATGTGTTAAGAATTAACGATAATTTCTGACTGCAAAGCACTTGGCAATGTTACATGCTCTGTAAATGCTATATCTTATTATTCTTTTTTAAATTATGTATGTATGTATGGATTTGGCTGTGCCGGGTCTTAGTTGAAGTAAATGGGATCTTTGATCTTTGTTGCAGCTTGTAGAATCTTTAACAACAGCATGCGAACTCTTAGTTGTGGCATGTGGTATCTAATTCCCTGATCAGGGATCAAACCCAGGTCCCTTGTGTTGGGAGCTCAGAGTCTTAGCCACTGAACCACCAGCGAAGTCCCAATATCTTATTTCTTGACCACAAATCTCTTTCCTCCTCTTCCCTCATATCACTTTGCTTGTTCCTATCTCATTTTTGAAAATTCTCTGCCTTGCCAACCCAAAGTAGAAAGACATAGTCTCCATACTCTGCCGTCTCTGCCCAGGAGCTTCTCGCCAGCATTTCAAGTTTAGAAGGAATCTATCTTTTTACCTTTCAGTATAGCTGTCTCCAAGCTATCCCAGGACCATTTATTTGCCAAGATCATTCAAAGACAACTCACCAGGGAAACCAGTGTGGCTGCAGCCCCCACAAATGCAGCAATAAACAGGTGGAAGGTCATTTGGAACTGTAAGAAAATGCAGAAGAACTGGGTCTTGCAACAGCAAAAATAAGCTGTGCTGTAGATTGTGAAGCACAGCTTTCAGAAGGTGCTGATATTTTTGTGTGTGTTAATTTGGCGTCTCTAACTAACTTATCACATCCCAGAGTATAGGCCTCCCATTCTTCCATGTACCCATAGCACCCAGAACATAGAATACTCACAAAATAATATAGTCCTCCCAAATAATCAACTGGTTCCCCACGGTTGTGCCTGGGATCCCAAAACATTTTGCTTTCAAAGAAATAGTTTACTTCCTTCCTTTTATTCCCCTGCTGCATTTGTGCATAATATCCACTTTCAATACAGTGTTTTCCTTTTTCAAATGTACTTTCTTTTTCAATGAGATTGAGAAGTTCCCAACGAAATATGTGTTATAAAATCTATGAATATCTGTGCACAACTCATTTCCTTGATAAGGTTTTTAAGAATAAAAATGTTCACTTGGGGGATTTTGCCATTAAGCTCTATCTTTACCTAAAGCTACAAATTTCTCTTTTAAGAGAGGAAGCCTTAGAATGGAAGGTTTTATCTGCTGTTTTTAGGAAACTAGATATTTTACCATGTATACGCTCACTGGCTCAGGCGATATTTCATAGAAGGCAATCTGCTAACTCAAAACCCAGCAAAGAGAAACTGTAGTCCTAAAAATCCAAGATGGATAGAAATGTTACAGTTTGGGCGATTTGACTGTAAAATAACCCAGTGGCTCACTCACCTCAGCTGTTTTGCAGATGGACAGAAGGTTGGAGCCACACACCTTGCCAGGGAAAGCATTCCATGGGAGAACACCTAAGTAAGAGACAAATATCACAAGGTAAGCTTCACAGAGCTTTGGGGTTACCTGGGGAACTTTCGTCTTTAATCATCCTGGCTGAAAAGTTGGGTCCTACTAATTATCAGGATTTTCTTTTCTAAAGATTTACTCAAAACATAGAAGGTGGTATTGAACAGTTGCAAAATTTTCTGTTTGTTATTGAAATGGGCTGCTTCTGGTTTCAGAACAGCAGTCAACTAAGAGAGAGGAGTGTAAACAGCCAAGAAAACTTCCACCACTTCCAACAAGTTCCCTTCTCAGGGAAGAAATCTCTCTGGTTTCAGTGGAGAGGGATTAATGAACTAAGATCCAAGCATCCATACTTCTTATTTCTCCCCATAATTACCACCTTCCTTAGCCTAAGAACCAAATATATCATGCTTCGATAGTGAGTAGGAGAGCCAAGCCGCCCTAACTCACCATACATTCTGGCATCAGCGCAGAGAGTGCCTATACTTGCAGAGGTCTTGCTGGGGGCAGCAATAGACTGGCAGGTGGTCCAGGTGTTGAAGTAAATGTATACAGGCACAGCAGAGCAGGCAAACACCAGGAGCCACACAACGGTCAGGGCATAGGTGATGCCCACAAACTAAAACAATTGACATGGATCGGTTAGAAATCAGTGTCAGTCTGCAGACATTGAAATGTAAACAAAGAGATCCTGGAATGGCATGTGCCAGACATGAAACCAGATTTCAGGGATCTCCGCCAAATAAAATTAGTAAGCGGGGCACCTTTGCCAAATGTCATTGGCAGTATCTTATCTACTAGAGAATTGGCCCCAAGTAATGATGGGGAGGGGGAGAATGGGTAGGGGTTGGAGTGAGGAGGACCCCTGGGTTAGAAAGGCTTCGGGAGATTGTTTCGACAGAAAAGGTGTGAAGAAATCAAAAAAGATCTTGAAAGAAAGTCGTGCCATTTAAATGCCTTAGGCTGAGCTTAGAAAATGTCCCTTGTCAAAGGACTTCGGATCCCTAGTTATTGAACAAAGCCAATAAGAGATTTCAATTTCCAATCCAAAAACCTTTCTAAGCCAACTGCTAGCCACAAAAGATAACAGCACAACCCCCAGATGTTCAGCCCCCAAATGGTCTTTAACTCTAGAGGCTGGAAACCAATGTGTACCTCACTAGAAGCATAATAGCCCTCTGACAGATAAGGCCTTAAACATGCAGATCTATGCTAGTTCCCTCTGGGACCTTCAACAATGTTGGATCCCAGAATAGTATGGATTCCATCTCGGAGTCAATTTCCATGATCCACCCTCCCTCTCAGATCAGGAACCTACATCTCAATCCACTGAGTAACATTTTAAATTCTTAGGCAGTCAGATCTACTCTTGTTGTGGTCCCAGCTAGGAAGGGATCAAAGAGGTACCGGTAGATGGCTTAGAAATGGTCTGATTGTATGAAGCACCCCACAGAACTCAGGCTTTCCCTTTTGAGATGAAATTTTCTAGGGACATTTTGAAAAGTGAGGCTAAGCCGGCTGGGCACCACGTTCTTCCTGACCTTCTCATTTGGCCGTAGCCATCAGGTCCTCACTCAGAAGCCAGGCCCCTAGAGAGGACCCAGCCTTGGGTGGGGATGAGGCCACAGACTCATGCCCAGTTGTCCCCCACCCCTTGTTATTGCCACAAAATCCTGAGGATGATCACCTTGTCGGGATGTCCTAGCCATTTTCCCAAACAATGACACACCCGCTCCAAAGAATGAGCTTGATGTTGGCCTCTGGAACCCCTCCCCTTCTGGCCCCCTGTTACCGTTGCACTCAGGCCCTTGCCGCAGATGGTGGTCTTGTAGTCGCCAAAGATCTGCCTGACTGCGCCGGTGGTGTAGAAGCCCTCGGCCAGCAGGAGGGCCCCATAAAGGAAGAAGAAAGAGGCAGTTCCATAGATGACATACTGGAAAGCATGGATCCTGTGTTAACACAAAGCCAGAAAATCTTATGCATGGAGGACCTGGTTCCCTTGCTGCAAAAGTCAGTTGGACTCTTGAATAGGCTTCTAAACAAGGCTAGGGATGCTTTAGGGGAATCACTAGGTTCTTCCTCTAGGCTTCTACCTTGTACTTATTGAAGTAACTGGAGAAGGGAATGGGAACCCACTCCAGTATTCTTGCCTGGAGAATCCCATGGACAGAGGAGCCTGGCGGGCTACAGTCCATAGGCTCACAAAGAGTCAGGCATGACTGAGCAACTAACACTTATTGAAGTAAAAGAAGATGCTCCTCCCCCACATTTGGCTTACCCTGTGACCTGAAGAACTGGGACCCTACTTTCCTTGGCCTGACCCTTCAGAGATGCTCCCTCAGAAGAGAGAGGAGAGAGGAGCTAGGTAAGAAGGAAGACGGATGAAGGAAATAGAGCCTAACTTGCTCTAGAAACAGGAGAGGCTTAGTATTGGGCCAGAGCACACTCAAGTGGTGTGGTGAAACGAGAGCAGCGGCCCGCCTCTTGTCTCATCAGTCTGCCTCCCGCAAGTTCTCTATATGGACCACTGCAGAGGCTCCAACTCAGTCCATGTGAACCCTACCTAGCAGAAATGAGAACATGTGAGACAAAGCAAGGGCAGGGGTGGAGGGGGTGTGGTTAGGAGTGAGGTGGCAGGCGGCCAGACCTCCTCCCCTGAATGTGGCACTTCGCCTTCATTTAGGGCTTCAGATGTGTATAGGTGGAATCTGCACACATATCAATGTGTGTATGTGGAATCTAGAAAAAATGGTACAGATGAACCTATCTGCAGGGCAGGAATAGAGACGTAAACAGACGTGAATAGAGATGTAAACAGACGTAAATAGAGACGTAAAATAGAGACGTAAATAGAGAACAGATGTGTGGACATAGAGTGGGGGGAGGGATGGATAAATTGGGAGATTGGGATTGACATATATATTCACTGTGTGTGTGCTAAGTCGCTTCAGTCATGTCCAACTCTTTGTGACACTATGGACCATAGCCCGCCAGGCTCCTCTGTCCTTGGGAATTCTCCAGGCAAGAATACTGGAGTGGGTAGCCACACCCTCCTCCAGGGGACCTTCCCAACCCAGGACCTTCCCAACCAAGAACCTTGGCAGGCAGGTTCTTTACCACTAACACCACCTGGGAAGCCCCATATATATATATATATATATATTCACTTTCACTATATATACACTACCATGTGTAAAATAGATAGCTAGTGGGAAGCTGCTCTATTAGCACAGAGAGCTCACCTTTGTGTTCTATGATGACCTAGATGGGTAGGATGGCAGGGGAGAGTAGGAGGGAGGTCCAAGAAGGAGGGGATATGTGTATACATATAGCTGATTCACTTTTCTGTACGGCAGAAACTAACACAACACTGTAAAGCAACTATACCCCAATAAAAATTGTTTTTTAAAAAAGAAGGAAGACCCAGGAATTCTGTCTGGCTCCACACCAATCCCCTACTAGTCACTAAGGTACTGATGAGTTCTGTGTCTCCAGGATAGACAGGATTGGTGGGGGAGAGTAGGTACTTACACATTGATAAGATACTCATAGTCCTGGTAGTTTTTGGAGAAATATGTCTCAATTAACTTTTCTGTACCAGTGAGTGCTTCATGTCCACAGCCACAGAATAGTGCCACCCCAAAGAAACACAATCCAGTGGCCACCAGGGAAGCAAAGGGGGCCCCTACGAGACATCTTGCACAGCACTCTAATAAGCCTGAAGAAAAAGGAGGGCAAACAGTCAGGGATGTACAATACATAGTTCAGCACTCATCTCTCTCTGCCAGCCCAGCCAGGCCCTGTGCTCACATGCATGGATGCAGAGATGGAGGAGGGGTCACCTCAGAGACAAAAAGCAGGAAAGTCTAGAACCTCAGAATTTGGGAATGTGAGACTGACTCCTCCAACCATATTTTGTTCCATTCTTGAAGATAAATCCTTGCCTTGAATTCCCAAAATGTCCATGAGTTTTTGAATAATCAGTTTTCAAGTAGGCCGCTAGAAAGATGATGCTCTCATTCCCTCCTTCCTTACCCTTCTGATTTGTTTGTTTTTGCCATTTATCAACTTTTATGGAGTACTTACTATGTGCCCAGCATTGTGCTAGGTGTCACGTGGAGTGTGAACATATTAAAGACATAGACTCTGCCATGGGGACATTTTTGTCTATGGAGGAGAATGAGCTACGTAGACCTGACATTTTAAACCAACCGTTTCAGGCAGCCTAGTAAATGGTTACAAAGGGTAAATGCCCTTCCAATTTCATAGAAATATTGATATTGTCAGACAAGAGTTGACCCTGAAAGAGCATTTCAGGTGGGAAAACTGAAATTGCATGTTCCTGGGTATCAGAATGCTTGATTCTTCTTAGTCTGGATGTCTGGAGAGCACTCCAAAGAAAGGAGGGAACTGGCAGAGGGCAGGAGATGTTCACGGGAGGATGACTATTATTCACAGTAGTAAACATACAGGCTGAATGATTTGGGGACACTTTGCATGGCTGACTTGTCCTCCTATGCTACAGTTTGGCCAGTGTCCCCACCCTTAGTCCTACCCTGGAGTTCTGTCAAAACAACTACAAAGAGACATTATACAAAGTCAACAAAGCATGAAATGTCTTTCTGGCATGACAAAACACACTAGGGCCTGGGAATACAGGTGTCTTAAAATGCTGAGCTCTGAAATTCTGCAGATCTGGTACCCCAGGCCCCATGCAAGCATTGCTGAGAAACAGGAAGGGCATGTAAGAAGTCACAGGTTCTGAGAGTAGCTGTGTCCCAAGTACAAGCCCTGAGCTCTAAGGTGTCATGTGGAGTGAAACAACAAACGTCCAGTAGATGATGAGAAAGGCACCTTCTAGCCTCTTGGCCACAACCCCAAAAGGTGAAAGAAATTTAAATCTTCAGGAAAGACGTTATATATACATTAATTTTATCCATCTATTCACATATCATATAGATATGATACATGAATTATTTTGTATATATTATATGCATTGTTGCTGTTCAGTCACTGTCGTGTTCAACTCTTTGTGACCCCATAGACTGCAGCATGCCAGGCTTCTCTGTCCTTCACTATCTCCCGGAGTTTGCTCAGATTCATGTTCATTGAGTTGATAACGCCATCCAACCATCTCGTCCTCTGTCATCTTCTTCTCCTTCTGCCCTTAATGTTTTCCAGCATCAGGGTCTTTTCCAATGAGTCATCTCTAAGCATCAAGTGGCCAAAGTATTGGAGCTTCAGCATCAGTCCTTCCAATGAATATTCAGGGTTCATATACTATATGCATATATAAATTATTTGTGTGCATACACACACGTAAATAAATAGCAAATGTGCCAAGAAGCTGCTATTTTGGGAAAGCATGCTGAAACTCCTTACGCTAATAAAATGCATTGTATTGACTTTTAGATTTGGACTTTATCCAAAGCTCATTTTTTTAATGCCAGGGACAAGGAAAATCCTTTGCATGACTCTCTTAATGCTAGTACAGTTTCTTTTTAGCCCTTACTGCTTGATCATCTGGTGATGTTCCTGAACTATGTCCATGTGAACAGATTCTGAAGGACCAAATTCTTTCTATCGTGAGAAAGCTGAGGTAGAGGCATTTGTCTCTGCTCTCAGGGCCACAAGTGAGTCCTCTTACCCACTGTCCCCTAAAATGACAGCCCTTCCTTGGTGCTCAAAGAGCCTCTTCCCAATATTCTTGTGTGTCACCCCAGAGATGAGGCATAGAAGCCCAAGCCAAGGAAAATAAGAAGCTAACATTTGAAGCAGAACTGCATTTCCTCCCTTCTCTAAGAACTGAAGGCCTGCTGTCAGAAAACTTGGCCTCTATGGAAAGCAATCAGTCTGTGGCTTTGTTGCTCTAAGTGGAGGCACAGTTTACTTTGTATGAATTGTGCTTGGTAAGAGAGTTCATTAGAGCTGGTGCATGGGGTGTGTGTGTGTGTGTGTCCCCACATGTACACATTTGTGCCAGAGCAGGGGCACATGCATGAATGCGAACATCCACATAAATGCACGTATAAACCAGAGAGAAAAACACAGCACTTGAAATTGATTATTGTTCCCAGGAAACATTCAGATATCAATCTTCCTCTTTCTTAACAGGTCAAGATACTAGATGCATCTTGTAAGTCAAGAAAAGGAGCTTGGAAATAAACAGTGCTGCCATTTTCCTTCTCTGCCTATCCAAATCTTCCCCACTCCAAAACTCTTAGAATCTTCTACTAAAGAAGGTCTCTGAAGCCTGGGGGTGGAGGGAGGGGAAAGTGCATAACCCCACTGTTCCCTCTCTCCCCAGCACAGGGTCAGGGCTTGGACAGAACCCTCCATAGCTCCCCTGGACAAAGAAGCCTTGTTTTTTCCCTGAGATCTTAGGAGCCTCATTGGTATTCTGCAGGGGCCTCCAGGCCTGGGGGTGGGAAGGGGGTCAGACCCAGGGAACAATGGAGGAACTGTTTGTTTAGCCCAGAGTAAGGAGAACCATCCTCCCTAGAAAGTGACCGTCCTGTGCCCACTGACTCACCCCACCTTTTTTTATCCTGGAAAGGGCTAAAATGGTGGTGCAAGTGAGATCAGGAATGAAAAAACTTGAACTCTTGCTAACGAAATAGAATTCCACTCTAAGTTTCAGCTGATGCCCCCTCCAGGGTTGTAAAGATCAGGGGGGAAAGCCTCGTTAGTCTATCTGATCCCTGTATCATCCAAATAATCAGAGAGTATCATATATAGTGTTCTTACTGGGTGATAAAGGGCTAAGCCTTGGGAGCAACTCTGAATCATCCACTGATAGTCTTTCTTCTTCAATCCATTTTTCCTCCATTTTCTTAGAGCTCAAATAACTTAGCACCTCCTTTTCTGTTCTACTGTCACTCGAAGCAAGGTACAAGAAAGACCTAGGCTTTGACGAGTCTCTAACCCGGAGTTGAAATTAAATGGCCCTGAGTATAGCTTTCACTCTTGAGCTATAAATAGTTCAACAATATCAGCATAAGATGTCCATCTCTTCACATTGAAATGAAATGTTTGTTCTGAGGGCATTTAAGTTCAGCAGAAGTGAAGAATCTCCACCAGGCAGCCCAAGCAAAAAATCAAATTTTGGATTCCAACCGGGAAAAACTCAGAACATGCAAGAAATTGTGCCATCAAAGGAGTTTACAATCAAAATATTCTGAGGAAGGTTCATTGGGTTCCCTTTGATTTGGGGGTGTGTGAACAATAACCTAAAGCCAAAGGGTCTCCATTTCAGAAGACTTCATGGTTGAAAAGTTACCGTTTTGTTTCAGGAAGGCCATGAGGGATTCTATAGAACCTCCTTGGCCTCTCAGGAAACATTCTTACAGACATTTCCAGGCTAAGTATTGACTGCAACATTGTGGAGTTGGCATAAAAGAACTATATAGCAATAATATTACCCAATGCAACTGAATTGAATTAAACCACCTGACCTTTTCTAAAGGTTTTTATATAGATCATTTCTAAAGTCGTTACTGAATTGGTTATAATATATTGCTTCTATTTTATGTGTTTTTGAAGGTTTTGGCTCTTAGGGATGTGGGATCTTAGCTCCCTGACCAGGGATTGAACTTGCGCTCCCTGCATTGGAAGGCAAAGTCTTAACCACTGGACTGCCAGGAAAGTCCCTAAACCACCTGACTTTGATGAGAGATCATACAGAAAAATAATGACCTTCCCCAGGGGTTTTCCTTTCCATTCATTGCATCCAGTACAATTATTAAGCATATGGCAATAACCTAGATACTGTGGGGAAAAAAAGGGAACTATAAGGCCCAGTCTTTTCCTTCAAAGACCTTTCAGTCTTGGGGAGAACAAACATATCGGCAAATCAAAGACCAAAGCTACCTACAATCTAGTGTTAAAATGTGTATAACCAAGCCCTGTGGGCAAAACATAAGCAAAGGGAAAATATTCAGTGTTGGCTAGATGTATCTGCGAACTCCCCAAACTAATCAATCTGTGACAGAACTTCAAGTCCGTCTCATTAATGCTCTTCACAGGAATCTGACAAGGATCAACAGGACTGCTGTGACTCTCGTCCAGATTTCTGTCTATCCAAGATACTGGGTTGATCCTGATGCTGTCTCTTTAAGTAGGAGCCAAGAGCTCCCAAGCCCTCCCTCCTTTCCCATGCCCTGGGCATGCTTCAAGGACGAGCTCCATGATGGAAATTCAGTTTGAATCTGGGAACCCATCAAAGGGAGGAAAGGAAGGTCTTTGATCAAAACGGATAATAGAAAGAGACCAATTGTGCCTTGCACAAATCCCAGCCTGTCCCTTGAATCCAGCTGACAAAGGGAGAGATAGAAGAACCCTATACAATAGAGCTAAACAACAGGCAGGCTCATTGAGTGAAAAACTGGCCCCATCTCTCTAAGTCTCTAATCTGAGCTACAGTTTTGCCCTCCTCCCAGAACCCACCCCTTAACCTCACCCCATGAACAGAGGCTCACTTGATCAGGACCTATCGCAGTTGACAGGGCCAAGATGCTAGAGCAGCCGTGACTGGTACCAGGAATGGATGGGGATGAATGGGTGGGTTCTAGGAGTAAAACAACAATCATCAGGAGATGCCAGAGACAAAGACTTCTGCTTCTGGCTTTATCCAGATCAGACAAAACCCTGCTTGTAATCTTGTCTTTCCTACATGAAATCAGCACTTATACCAAGTGCTGGAAAGGGGCTCTGTAGCCACTGGGCCATGAAAATCCAAGCTTGCTAGATAGTCAAGTCATGCAGACATAATTAAATAAAAATGAAAGGCAGCCTCCTCTTTGAAAAGATATTATTATCACCATGGCAACAGCATCTGGACCACTTTGTCTCCTATATTCCCTACTCCTCCCCCAAACGCACACACTCACACATGCACACATGCATGGGTGCACACGTGCATTGATGTATGCCAACTTGTACCCAAACATTGGGAGGCTGGGGTAGAGACTGGATTGTTAAACTCTCTCCCTGACATGTTGTCCTCACTTTGCCCACTTCTGGGAAAGTGCAAGAGAAGCAACTGGCACTAAGCTGAGAGACAACAGTTTCCATACTTCATTCCTTAGCCTAGTCTCCCACCAACTCCTCCTCTTCCCTTGGTTGCAGTGTGAAGCTGATCTAGAGAACCTTGTTCTCTTCCTTGGGATGTCACTGACTCCTTTCCAGAGCCTGGCCTGGCAGAAAGCTCAGAGGCCATTGCAGAGCTGAGTGATCACCTTTAGGACCATTTTAAAATAACCAAGAGGGTTTTGATGAGAGCTTGACACTGGGCAGGCCCTGACAGTGGGAAGGGAAGGGAAAGCTACTCTATTCACCTGCCAAGGCTGCTGTTATCTTTCCCAATCAGTTTACTGCCCTAACTTGATGTTTTCTGGACCTGAAGTTCTGTGGGCAAGGAGGGCATTTCTACTGTTGCTTTCTTTCAAAACCAAGAACCCTGGGGATGGTTTTCAAGGCTTCAAGATAACATACAACAAGGGGAAAAGATGCTATTGGCTAAGGTTCTGCTTTCATGGGTTTGGAGACTGTATTTTCCCTCCTACCCATTTCTCAAGGGTTTCTTGGGTCTATTTATTACTCAGAGAGATTTGAGAGCGTAGTTCTAGTTGGCAGGTTATTGAGTAAATTTCTGGCTTTCCTAGCAGAAAGCCAGGGCAAAAGGCCCTTGAAGCAGAGCAGACCTTTCAATCTGCCTGGTTCTCCTCTGGCTCTGCCGGGCCGAGGTGAGGAGTGGGGTGGGGAAGGGTGCATATGGTCATTTTAGTCAGTGTCTCTAGGAAAAGTAAGTGAATGTGCTGGTTTTCATCTGCTTTCTTTTTAGCTCCTGGCACTCTTGCAGTCATCTTGCCATCATGATGAGATTCAGTTAGCCTTCAAGCGTTTTGTAAAAACCTGGACCCCTGCTCTGCCTCCACACTTTTTGCCTGGGCTGCACTCACACTGTGAGCCAGCCAAAACTACACTGCTCAGCAAACAGCCACCTTTGAAGGGAAGCATCATAGTCTGGTTACCAGGGTAACAGCCACTGTTCTCAGACATCAGGCTTTGCAAGAGCCAATATTTTGCTGTTCAGTAATGGCATTGTGTTGCTAAGCAGAGAATAATCAGCTACTGCTCTTTGGCTCTTTTCCAGTTCCATTGTTATCCGAAGGACTCATTTGGAACATCCCTCTCCCAAATCAGGAAAAGGTTTAATGAACTACCATGTCGCTTGTAAATCTTTTGTATGTACACTACAGAATTCCCTGTTCCTCCTCATTTCCGATCCTACTTGATTCTCTGTGGTGGAGGTAGTGAGCTTCCTGTTCCTGGGGATGATGAAGAAGAAGCTGTAGGAACATTGGAGAAGGGAATTCTGCACTGAGAATTAGCTCAGACAGCTTCTAAAGTTCCTTCCAGTCCAATCCCAGATTCTATGATATAATTTGTCTAGCGCAATAGTTAGACAGCAACACACTCCCTGTCAGAAGCAGTAGCAGTCCAGTACCTTGCTAGAGATGGTCTATACTTAAAAAGTATTTGAAATATCAATACTTTGCTATTGCATAACTGAGAACATAATGGCTACTCCATCATGTGCACCTAGCCCAAGTATGGCTCACCCTCAGAATAAGAGATCCCATACACAGCTTCGACCATGCCCTCATCTGCAATAATCTTCCCTGGAGAAAATCATTCAGCCTCTGTAACAGGAAAATGTCCCTATGGTCACCTGATTTTTCCTATCTTTTCCTCAGGGCTTTTACTCCCTGAGGAAGTAGTATTCAGCATCCTTCCTTACTCCCTCTCTGTTTTTTATTCACAACCTACCCAATCAGCTGCCCTGACTTCAGGTAAGGTTCTTGACATTACCTAGGACAGGAATTGAGTTCTTGCAATATTCACCTCTCATCTGGCCCCACTTGACTGGACAATTCTTACCCAAGTGCACAAAGTACATGCAAAGAAAGCTCAGTCACTTCAGGAAGAATAAGAGACAGCCTGTACATGCATCATTGTATAATAATTAGTATTATTATTATTTACAACTGTTACAGAGTTTGCCCATTTTCAAAGGAGTCCGACATATTATTTTTTATTTTTGTAACTCTGAAATTAGACAAAGCAATTATCATTATCCCTATTTTCCAGATGATGAAGTAATAATTCATAGCAACCTACCCAATGTCATGAAGTTCATAAGTAGCAGATCTGGGATTCGCACCTCATTATGTTCACTTCTAGTCCAGTGCTCATGCCTTAATTATCCTGCCTGAATACATGCCTCAAGAGCTCTTTCAGTGTTTCAGGATGAAACAACCTAAAAACTGACACTAGCCTAATATAATTGAAAACCCATCTCCGTAGATGCTTTTGGAACCTTCTGGGTAATACATTTGATGGTGAATACACAGGACAGTTGATTCTCATTTCATTTAGGACACATTCAAGCTGTTGCTCTTGTTTTGGCAAATGTGAGCAATGTCTACATGGTTCTGTGGCCTCCTGTATGGACAAAAATCCTTGTGCTCTGTACATCTTGCACTGAGAAAACACTACAAGAGACCAGACCATGTAGCTTCTCTCTACAGAGATGCCCTCAGGACTCAATCAAGTCAGCAAGAGCCCTAAGGTCCCTCCTTGTCATAGTAGGGATTTAAAATCTGGGTCATGCCCTCAGGAAAGCTAAGTCTGTAATATTTACTAGATATGGTAACCCAAACGGGTGCATGCGTGCGCACACACACACACAGCCCTACCCATATCTCTTCCTTATGGTAAAGCCATTGAGGATTTTATTTTCATTTCCTGAACTTGACATCGGCCTCCTCAGCCATGACAAAGCCTGAATCTATGACACCCAATTTCATTCTGATGCCCCACAGGGTCCAAATTTTGTTTCAAGCAAGCAGTCATTTTGTACAGCTGAGAGCCAGCCAACATGAGTTGCCTCCAGCAGAACCAAGGATGTCAGCTGACCAGGCCATTACCAGTACATGGGGACCAGGGGAAAAGAGAAGGCAGAGGGAAGCAAGGGGGTAGGAGGACACATGACCACATCCAGCCCTGCAGACACTCTCTCCAAGGACCTGTGGGACTCCCCATGTGTTGCTGGAGTTCTTTGGCAATAAAGCATCATTCTCAGTACAGCAGAGAAGGAGTTAATCGAATTGCGTGCTAAGGAATGAAAAAGAAAACAAGTGCCAGAACACAATTCATTTCAACCATTAGAAACTCTGAACCCCAAAGTTCTTGCAAATTCCTATGCTCTGGCTTTGAATCTTCCAATCTAAAGTTTTTGAAACTCACCCATGTCTTTGGGACTCTGACTCCAATGGCAGCCGGCTGGCTAGTCTGTTTGTTCAGCTGGAAGGATCCTGGTCTCTCCAGTCTCCTTCTTCGGTCCTTTACTTTTTCTCTCTGAGTATCTTTGTCCTCTTCTCCTGCAATGAAAAGGGCTTTCTGATTGACAGCCAACCCCCTTAAAGGGACAGGCCCACTTTCCTCCTCCTCTCCTCCTCCCCTTCTCCTCCCCTTGTCCCCACCTCCTCAGGATACTCCCTTCTCTAAGACCTCCATCTTCTCTTTCTGCTTTTCAGTGCCAATTGTCTCTTTTTCTTTTTTTTCTTTTCCCCCCTCCCCTAAGGCTTGCCTATGTGGAATTTCGCTTTGCTGCAGAGACATCTGGAAATGTGGTTTGGGGGTGGAAATAAAAGAAAGAGGTCCTGCAGTCCTCCAACTGATCCTTGGGTCTATTTTGGTATGAGATGTGGCAGCATAGGTGTCGGAGGCCATGAAGGTGTTAGCCCTGGTGAGGCAGTCAGGGTCAAAAGCCTAGATGTGACCTCCTAGTCCTTCTAACTCTGCCCCAACACCACCCCTCACGCCTAGCTGCCCTTGACCCTACCCGCCTTTACCCTACCCCCCCACTCTTTAGAAAATAATTGCTTCTCCCAACTCTTCCCATTCCAGTTTTAGAAACACAATAGAGAAAAAAATTGTCTTTTAAAAATAATTTCCTTCAAATCCTTCCTGGTTTCAACTGAATGAGGACAAAACACAAGCTGTTGATTCCTCGAACAGATTTTGACCAAGCTGGAGAAAGCTAGAATTGTAATCATTTTACAGACAGGGTAACGGAGACCCAGGGAGGGGGCAAGCAGACACGCTGTGCAGGTTCACGGAACAGGCTAAAAGAAAGGCGAGAGTTGGGGATGTGGGTGATCTCCATGGAAGGTAACTGACTTTGACAGAACACAATCTGGGAATTAGATAGTCACTACCCCACCCTCAGAAGAGAGTGTCATGAGAGAGCTGTATCCAGATGAGAGGCAAGGAGTGGGTTGTGGTAAAGCCATGGTTGTCAGTGAGGGTGGAGGGAAGGGGAAAGAAATATGGTCCTTGCCTCAGAGAAAGAAGCATGAAGCAAAATAGCCAAATCAAGGAAATAATAATATACAAAACCTAATAATAATTATTTCTAAAGACTGTGATGGTATTTGAGTGCCCGAGACTAGGTGGGATTCGTGTATGGAAGGTTTTCTAAAAGAACTGAATCTTAACCACTGTTGACTCATTGGAAAAGACTCTGATGCTGGGAGGGATTGGGGGCAGGAGGAGAAGGGGACGACAGAGGATGAGATGGTTGGATGGCATCACGGACTCGATGGACATGAGTCTGAGTGAACTCCGGGAATTGGTGATGGACAGGGAGGCCTGGCATGCTGCGATTCATGGGGTCGCAAAGGGTCGGACACGACTGAGCGACTGAACTGAACTGAACCGAACTGAACTGATCAAACTGCTTGTTTGTGTTCCCTAGCCCTTCAGGAGCCTCAGAGAGACACAACTCTCTTGACTTTGAGGTTTGCATCCTCCCATGGATGGTCTTTGAGGAAACTGGTTGACATATAAGTGGAGGATTACCCTACAACTCCAGGGAAGTAAGGTATGCCCTCCCTTCCTAATTTTCCCCATGGCTTTGCCTTGAGGTAAGAAAGGAGAAGAAGGAGGTATTGAGCAGAGCCTAGCATCTTTCTACAAGGGGAGAGAGGCAAAATTGTGTCTTACAGTTGTCTCTTTGAGTTGAGACCTTGGTCACATTTCTAGCTTGGGCTCTGCTGTTAGGAAATGGGTGAGTCTTCTGCAGATGCCCCTGTGGGTACCCCAGGTTCCTGAGTCTTGCCGTAATTGAGCAGAGGATCTAGAACTTTAGAGCCTCTGCTCTTACACCAGCACCAAGGAGAAAGGATCCCTGTAAATGCTGCTCCTTTGGCAGAACCGTATAATAGTGGTTTTCCGGAGCAGGCCAGACTAAGGCCATACGCCTGATGGCAGAAGGTCCCAGGATCTCTGACCTCACCAGCCCTGTTCTCTAGCCATGGACTCTGCCTGCTGTGGGACTGTGCCAACAATTAACTTCTGGATGGATGCTGTCAAGAGAATGACTCTGGAGGAGAGGGAGGTCCAAAAAGAAGAAGTCACCAAATGTGTGCCCTTCGCTTCTCAGATGGCAGGAGCTGTGTCCAGACTTCAAGGCCTCTGATTGATATGATGAGGGAGATGGCTTTTCGTAGCTTGAATAGGTGAGACACTTCTACATGCAAGGGAGATCACTCAGCCTGGGCGTCTCACAAATCTGCTCCTGGACTCCTACCAGCAGCCCTGGGGACTGCTAAGCTATTGGGAAGAAAAGATGTGCTCCTGATAAACTCACCGAGACTGATTTTTTTCAACTGCATTCCCCTTAATACCCATTCTTCCCTTCAACTCTCCTGCCTCACTATTCATTTTGTCTTCTCCCCAGGTCTCAATCTCTCAGCGTCTCTGTTTCTCCAGCTCTGTCATTGCTTCTCTCTGTCTCTCTTTCGCTCACCACGCCCCTTGATGGAGCACGTCTTCCTGTGTCTCCCTGGTTCTTATGCCTGGGATGGTAAAGGGGCTCAGCCGGGTGACTGTGTCATGTTCATGGGCCCCAGTGCCGTAAGGTTCCCAGCTCTCCAGGATCTAGTATGTCACAGTGGCTCTGGAGGGCCTGACACTCTACCTCAGCTGCCACTCACCACTCTTCTGAGTCTTTCCCACAGCTCTTATAGGGTTTTTTCCTTCTGTCCCCAAGTGGGCTTTTTTTTTAATCTATCCAACGCCACATATTTCTGTGATTCTGTTTCCAGTGGTTCTGCAGGCAAAATGTTCTCCAGAGTCCAGCTGGATCCCTGGCAGTGCCCAGGGATTCCCCTAGAGGGCAATACCAGTCTTCTTGGTGGTAGCCTACTGCCTGCACTGGGTGCCTCTGAGAACAATATAGGATTGTATGAAACTCATAAACAGTTTGCTTCATGCACTTCTGATGGTACCTCCAAAGATCTGGGCCTCCTTGATCATTGCTTGCTTCGGTCATGCAGCTTTCTTGCAAATAACTCCAAATGCTTAGATAAAACATCCCTCTCTGCTGTGTGATCACACAGTAGCAGATTCTTGAAAGCCACGGGACAAGAGTGTTCTCTTTTCTCCATTATACAAACCAAACTCTGAAATTCAGGGAATTCCAGTGAATTTCTCCCAGGAAAGTAAATAAGGGCTCAAGTACCCAATCTGGTGAGCCACTCCTCCGTGTCCACATAAAAGATTATAAAGGGGAACAGAGAAGGCACAGTATCAGTGAAAGCTTGAACTCACCTACTAACACTGGGGCTTCTGGAGCTGAGGCTTTGCTTCTCCCCAAGATAATGTCTTCCCAGACCAAATTTCAAAAGGCAAGTGGCTTATTCTTACAGCTTTTCTGGCCCTGGCACTGAGGCTGCTTGGCAGGCAATATATCCTATGCACTTGTGGCTGGGCTTCCCTGGTGGCTCAGCAGTAAAGAATTCGTCTTTCTCTAGCAATAGATGCAGGTTCGATCCCTGGATCAGGAAGATCCCCTGGAGAAAAAAATGGCAACCCACTCCAGTATTCTTGCCTGGGAAATTCCATGGACAGAGGAGTCTGGCAGGCTACAGTCCATAGGGTCGTAAAGAGCCAGACACGACTAGGAGATTAAGCAACAACAAAATCACCTGCAACTAGAACTTTCCACACCCAACTTCATGCCGATTGGCTTGACCTTGCTTTTCTGGCAAAGAGAACTGAGGGCCAGAGATGTCACATACATTGAGCTGGCATGGAGTGGGAGGAAATGGGGCGGGGTGCAGTGAGCTGGATGTGCATTTGTGAGGGGGAGATGTCCGTGGCTTAGAATACATTGAGGGGTAGTCTGGAAGCCAGAACAGTCAGATGAATAAACTCAGGAAATGAGTGTCTGGGGAGCATCAAACAGCTACTAGCGACATGGAGAAATCAGTTGTCCACATAATCCACCTTCATGAACATGAAAACTCACCCAGTCTTGGTACAGTGGTCCTTGGAGAGTGCTGTACATTTGATACAATCTCTGAGTGCAGCAGAAACACTACTACTATCCTTGGCTGTCAGATACTCACCTAACTTCTGAGGATGAACATTATTTGTTACAGTTTGCTGATGAGGTACAGGCACAGCTCTCCCAACACCACCCAGGAAGCAAGGGACAGAACCACTTCCAGAGAATGCCTCTCTAAACTCTGACAGCCTTAGAAGTTGCTTGGAAATTCGTTTTGCTCCAAAAAGATGTCTGCACGGAAAGCCTCTGGCCTGAATAAGAACAGCCAGGGGGAACATGGACAGGTTTCCGGCTGCTATGGCCGAAGTCTCCAACCCTTTGTACTTCTCAGGCTAAGCAGAGGGCCCACGTTAGAACTTGAGGCATGGCAAGTTGTGTGAACTCTGTAGATCAGTGGGATTCAAAATCAATCACTGGGGATTAGTTAATACTAAGAACCTTCTTATACTTGTTAGGTGTGATAATAGCATGGTTGTTGTTTAGTTGCTCAGCCATGTCCAACTCTTTGTGACCACATGGACTGCAGCCCGCCAGGCTCCTCGGTCCGTGGAGATTCTCCAGGCAAGAATACTGGAGTGGGTTGCCATGCCCTCCTCCAGGGAATCTTTCTGACCCAAGGATTGAACTCGTGCTTCCTGCATTGCGGGTGGATTCTTTACCACTGAGCCACCAGGGAAGCCCCTAATAGCATGGTAATTATGTTTTGGGAAAGAATCTTTTAGCAGTTAGAGATGCATAGCCAGATACTCACAGGTGAAATGTCATGATGCTTGGGATTTTTTTCCTCCCTCACAAAATTATAGTTAGATGAAATAACATTGGCTAAATGCTGAAAACTACTGAAGCTGAGTGATGAGGACATGGAGGTTCATTATACTATTTTCTCTACTTTGTGTATGGTTAAACTTGAGGTCAGAAAAGAGGAGTCATTACAGTTAATTTGAAACAAACTCAGGGAAAAAAAAGAACATTTTCAAGAGCGATCTCTGCTATTCCTGGGAGGATTCACATAACCTGATAAGAGTAAGAAGGAGATTTTCACTCTGCACTTTTGTGATCAGCCTTTGGTATCCTCGGGTTCACAACCTTGGATTCAACCACTGTGAATGGTTGAATACATGGGTGTGGAAACTGTGGAAACTAGGGGCTGAGGGCTGACTGTGGGACTGAAGCATTTACAGATTTAGGTATCTATGCGGGTCCTAGAACCAGTCACCTGCAAATACCAAGGGACAATTGTAATTATATGCATGCCTTAGTGTTTCTATTGAAAATCTCATTTGAAATGTGCTTCAGGCAGATTGAGGGACAGCAGTCTGCAGGCCCCTTGAGTCTGCTCCATTGATGCTAAGAGATCACAAGAGAGAAGTCCTCACCATGACAAGTTGGCCAGCCCCGACTCCCCCCACACACCCAAGCTGCCTGTGTTTCTAAAACATTGACCTATTCTGAAGCACGGGCTGCCTCCAGCCACAGGAGAGGACCCCCAGGAACCCCTTCTGAGGCACAGTTGGAGGAGAGAGGAGGATTACTCTTGCCTGCTCCCCATGGGAAGAGAAGACGTGAGCCCTTGAATGAGAGAAAGTTCCTCAGGCCAAGAGGCCACTCCCTCACCTTCCAGAGGAACAAGGCCCCTCCTTGTCTCGCTGCTGGCCCCAAGAACAGTGAGGCCTATGCCTGCAGTGGAAGCCACCCCCTCAGGCAGATTCTCAGGCTTTCTCCTTTCAAAGTTGCTGCCTGGGATGCCAGAAATATGATTCTGCCCCCTCTATCATCATCAAAGTTGACTGCCCCTTCAGAGAAGTCAGGCTAAGCCCTTCAGCCGTGGCTGCTTGGCTTGTTCAAAGGAGTCAACACCACCTGTTACAACAGAGGTGGGCTGTACCAATACCTCAACCCAAAGCCTCGCTCCTATGGAGCACATTGTGTACCCTCGAGGCTGGGATGCCTTCCTTAAGGAACTGTGCCAGCATCCAGGATGGAGAGGAAGGGGAGCCTCAGTTATCCCTGCTAAGAACATATTCTGCAAAGAGTGAAAGTGTTAGGCACTCAGTTGTGTCCAACTCTTTGCGACCCCATGCACTGTAGCCTGCCAGGTTCTTCTGTCCCTAGGATTCTCCAGGCGAGAATACTGGAGTGGGTTGCCATGCCCTCCTCCAGGGGATCTTCCTGACCCAGGGATCCAACTGGGGTCTTCAGCATTGCAGGCAGCTTCTTCACTGTCTGAGCCACTGAGGATCTGTGCTTCCTACATACTCCAGGTAAGCACAGATCATGGGGCCAGAACAGAGAAGATGCCTTACACAGGGAAACCCGCCTGCCCCAGCCGAGGCTTGCTTTCCACCTCCTCCTCCCCATCCCTGGCTGAGCCTGGGCAGCTGCTCTCCCCACCAGCATGGGCTCCTCCTGCCACTGAGTAGCACGTGGCAGGCGCTGGGCCATGGGGAGCCCCCGCCTCCCAACCACTCTCCCATCCCCCCCACTTAGGAACTCCATTGCTGTGGGATTTTCTGTGACAACTGGGCGGCCTAGGTGCCCAGGGCCCTGGAGCTGAGGCTGTGTGAGGCTCTGTGGAGCTTCTGCTCCTCCCCCAGGCCCCAAAGCAGGGAGGGTTTTTTTGTTGCTGTTATTTATTTTTAGTGAAGTCGTTCAGTCGTGTCCAATTCTTTGCGACCCCATGGACTGAAGCCTACCAGGCTCCTCCATCCACGGAATTTTCCAGGCATGAGTACTGGAGTGGGTTGCCATTTCCTTGTGCTGGTTTCTGCCCTACATCAACATGAATCAGCCATAGGTATGCGTGCATCCCCAGCAGGGAGGGGTTAATGCACTCCTCCATCCTGGCTTGCCCCTTCCTAGGATGTAGATACCCTGGCCCTTGGAGGGAGCCAGGTTCTTTTTTTAAGTACAGTTAGTCCAAAACCATAAAGTCTAAGAAGCAATTTCCCCAGAGGACCCTCCAAAGAGGGTTTTACATGCTCCTTGAGTTATCCTTGAAAATCCTTCAAATTTTCTAAAGCACTGCAATTATTTCCGCAGGCTGAATCCAGCAGTTCTTGGAAGAGTTTCAAAAGATAGAGTGGCAGCAGCTTCCTTTAGCCTCTGCTTCCTCCCTGCAGCACAAACCTTCAGGAAGGAAAGCAAATCCTCCCTGCTTTGTCCTCTCTACCCTGGCTATACTGCAGCTGCCCAGCCACAGAAGCTCTGTGCAATGCTCAGCCCATGGAGACACCCTCCAAGGAGCTGGCTTAGAAAGTGCCACTGAGCCTACCCTACAAGCCTAGAGAGCCAGCCAACAGGGCTCTTCATTCTGGGGCAAGAGATGCCCAGCTGTCCTCAAATTTCCTCCAAAAAGGATCATGAAATTAGCTGGGGGATGCTGGGGGTGGGCTGGCTGTCTCAGTTAAATCTCAGTTTGGAGAACGTGGCTAGTCCTGGGAGTAGCAGTCCTCTCTCTGTTAATAACTAAACGAGAAGGAAGTTAATAGAATTGCAGCATGAAGGATTTTAGCAAGATACTAAGGAGGCCTTCCAGATGAAAGGAGCTCTCTAATCATAGAGAGCTGATTAATAACATAGACTGTGAAGTCAGACACACCTGGGCTTGAGTAGCAGCTCCACTAAATACCAGTTCTGTGACTTTGGGCAATTCAAACTCTCTGGGTTTTCAATTTTTCATTCCAAAAAGGTACAGTAATAATAGTGAGTTATTGAGAAGATTACACAGACAATGAACATCAAATAATTACCACAGTGCTTATGCTAAGGTGTAATAATAACAATAATAACCAGGAGAGGTGACAGATTATTTTTGGAAGTGTTTAATAAGCATTAAGCAAACAAAGTCTGAACTTAAATGATCTCTAGAACCAATACCTTTCAGATCCAGGATTCCTAGACTTCCCTGGAACCTGTTCATCTTTTAAATGGACTCAAGAACTATGCTGAGAAGAACTATTGAGATTCAGCCATTCAACAATTCATCCTCACCAGGATGGCAAACTGTCTTTATTTGCCAAAGAGCAAGAGGTTTCCCAATATGTGGAAATTTCCATGCTAACCTTGGGTAAATCCCAGACAAACCGAGATAAGTTGGTCAACCTACATCAACACTCGCACCCATGCATGGCCATAAGCATGATCCTTGAAGCAGTTCCCTCGAAGCCTGTGCAAAAGAGCCTGTGTCAATTTCCCAGTGCTGAAGCTGCTGAACAGGAAATTCCAAAAGCTCCCCACCCTACTTTCCTCTACTGTCTAACATATCATGCCCAGGCAAGTAAGCTTGCCAGATAAAATACTCAATGCCTAGTTAAATTTGAATTTCAGATAAACCACAACAAATTTGTTAGGGTGAGTACGTTCCCAATTACTGTTTGGGATATACTTATACTAAAGAATGTGTTTACTGTTTATCTATTGGAAAGTCAGATTTAACTGGGTGCCCTATATTTTTATTTGCTAATTCTGGCAACCGTATAAGCCAGAGCAATCTTCCATGGCAAGTCAAGCTGGCTTCTGGGGAGGGAGCCAGGGAACTTGCTAGGGAGACCTCAAAAAAGAAATCACAGTTCCCTATGGACACACCTTCTACTCTGCATTCTGTTCTCCAATTCCTTCATCTTGTGAGCCTTACCAGACCCCTGAGCCATGCCCGGCACTAGGGAAGATCATTTGGGGCAAGGCTAGATGTGATTGATCCCGAGGTGGGCTGCACAATGCAGGGATTAGGGGTTTGGATTCACATCACACCTCAGCTTAGGACACAGCACAATAATAATAATAGTGTTTGTTGTCAGTACTTAAGGCCTAACCTTTCTCCTGTTGATCTCCCTTCTCTCCTGTATCCTGGGGAATACAGAGTAATAGGAGGATTTCTGGACACAGGCCTTGCCTGAGGGGATTTACAGGCTCATCTGGAAAACATGTTAGAGATATTAACCAAATGGAGACTCAGGCACAACTAACAGTGAGCATCTACCTGTGCTTGGCCTGCCCTATATGTGCATGGAAGCCATTATCAACAGAGGATCGGCCTGTCCTTTCAAACTCAGATAAAATTGGCTCCAGCTCCCATACCACCCTTTATCAGGAAAGCCCAGTGTCTTCCTCAAGATTTCTATGAATTTTAAGGGAGCTCAAAATCCCATGGCCAATTCTGGTTCTGAATTTGGGCTCCTAATGAACTTTGATTCACCCCCAGTTCATCTTCTTGCTTTCTATTGCTTTCTAGCAACTCCTTGCTTTCTATTTTTTGTCACGGCAGATTGGGAATGATGTTTTTCTTTCTGGATTTCTGTGAAAAACCACTCACATAAAGGATTTGTGCAAGTAACCAAATTTATCAAGGTTGGGTAGATGGATGGGACATACAGTGATACAAACAATTTAAAAGTGATAGCTAGACATTTCTGTATTTAAACGTCCTTGACTACATTGCTACTTGGAATTTCTTTGCAAATTCCATCCTCCTGCCATACATCCACTCTCATTCCTTTCTCCTTTCTCTCACTTCCTCTCTTTTCTTCTCTCCCACCTCCAAATATTTATTCATGTTTATTTCTTACAAAGAGCAATTTAGCCACATATGTGTTCTCTTCCAGTCCTTTCCATCAGTTTCTCCTTCCCCGAAACTGACATATCCAAGTATTTTCCTTACAAAGGACTATACCTTTCTTAAGAGGAACCTTGATTTAACTAATATATCACCCTACTCCTCTTGCACAAAAGTAATCACTGTTAATCCCACAGCGCATAAGTTAGGGTTGTTGCACCCACTTTGCAGGCTTCCCCGGTGGCTCAGGGGTAAAGAATCCACCTATAATGCAGGAGTCTCAGGAGACCCAAGTTAGATCCCTGGGGCAGGAAGATCCCCTGGAGGAGGAAATGGCAATCCACTCCAATATTCTTGCCTGGGGAATCCCATGGACAGAGAAGCCTGGCAGGCTACAGTCCAGGGGGTCTCAAAAAGTCAGACAGGACTGAAGTGACTGAGCACACACACACCCATTTTACACATGAGCAAATTGAGGTGTCTAAAGCCCCCAGCTGGCACGGGAAGAGCTAGGATTCAAATGCAGTTATTCCAAGTCCAAATCTGGTGTTCTTTCCATTACACATGGGGGTTGCTGCAGACAAAAAATATCAGAAAGAGCTAAATTGTGTACTACAAACTATTAGAGAATATGTCAGAGATGGGGGTTGGAGAAATTACTCTCAGGAGGAAATGGCCCACTGGAAAAGAACCCACTGAAGCCTATAAGCCTCTGCCTCAGCCCAGCTCCAGAGGCAGCAAAGCAGTGCTGTCTACACGAAAATCAGTTAATGCAGATTCACTAGGCAACTGGATCCCTGAGTTGTTTAGCCTAGGAACTTTCAGACATGACCTAGATATCACATTTTTGGTTTTTGTTTGTCTGTGGGTAGGGCGTTGTTTGTTTGTTTTGTTTTGTTGGGTTTTTCTTTTTCTTTTCTTTTTTTCTTTTTTTGCGGCAACCATGTGGTCTGTGGCACTCCAGCTCCCCAACCAGGGATCAAAGGGCAACACCCTACTGTCCCACAAGGTATCCGTTTTCCCTGAAGGCAAAGAGCAGTAAGTCCAACTTGTTCAACTCCAGGTGTGCTCCTGGTGGTCTTTGGCTGGAGGACACCAACAGAAATGAGGGTTCACCAATATTCAGCTGAAGCCTTCAGCCGAGGGCTGCCTTGGACCCAGATCTGCCACTTAGTAATAGTTATTGCATCTGAGACGCCTGTCTACCTGTTTGAGGTGCCAGCCTACCCATATCTGGGAGGTAAGTTTGTGCTGAATTGTGCTCTGATAGTTCATTGAAGTCTTTCAGCTTTGGGTTTGTTTTGCTTTTCCAGGAATGATCCCTTGGGATATTGTTGGTTATCTGTTCAGATTTGTATTTTTCCCCAGTAAAATTGTTTTCTAGCCTTCTAACACATGCTCCTACTTGTCTGCTTGTCTAAGCGTCTTAGCGTTGTTTGTTTAGAAGAGGAAAAATCTGTGGGGAGAGGATGGCACAAATTCAATGAACTTGTCCTTAAGCTGGCTCCAGGGACTGAGGAGTTCATGTCTCCTCAGACCAGTGTCTTTCTGACAAACTTTATCTCAGTTTATCATTTCAAAGGGCTTCCCCTGTGGCTCAGTGGTAAACAATCCACCTGCAATGCAGGAGACAGCAGAAGCAGGTTCGATCCCTGGGTCAGGAAGATCCCTGGAGTAGGAAATGGCAACCCACTCCAGTATTCTTCCCATGAAAATCCCATGGACAGAGGAGCCTGGAGGGCTACCGTCAATGGGGTCACAAAGAGTCGGACACAGCTGAAACAATTGAGCACACACACACATCATTTCAAAGCATTATAAAGGCTTCTCAATCTTGTCTTTGTGTTCCTGAGAACTGCTTTTGTCAGTTTCATCTACCCAGTATCAGGGGATTTCATCTGGCCCCTCACTGGTAGTGACTGGCCTTTGGCCAAACTCTGAATGCATGAAGTTCACCACCACCATCTTTATAGACTGTTGAGCTCTCATAGTGTTTTCTTGATCTAAAAATGCACCTCTACCAGGCTCAAGACCTGCTTCCTTCATGCTTTCTCCCCATAATGCTAATTTGTACACTTAGCCCCCTAACTGGCACAATTTCACCAGGGATGATTTAAAACTGCAGTGGTCTCTTTGGGGAGTTTTGGACATGAATCACAGAGGTTCTTTAGAGCAAAAAGCAAAAGAAACTCTCAGAAGGAGAATGTCTCCTTTGTCTAAAAGAGAGAACAGTTTGTTTAATGTAGGAATCACCTCTTCAGTTTCCATATTTGGAAGATTAAAAATGTTGGCTTTTAAATTATACAGTTTGATAAACTTATCCAGAACCCATGTTATGTCAAAACCAGCTACATGCCACTCTTTTTGTATGTGTATACCTCAAAATCTGTATTTCTATATGTGAACTTTCTACTTTATTCTTTCAGAGGAAACATAACTAACCCTTTATGGTTGATAATTATACATTTGACTGTGGCTGACCCTCTCATTTTTATTTTTTCTGTTCCTCTCTCTCTTTCTCCTGTTTGGTGAAACTTAAAATATTAATTTATCACAAAACAATTTAGTTGTTTCACATATACCCTAGGAATATTTAGTCCAAATAAACTCAGATTTGTCTAAAAGAAAATTTTAATGTATTAAACCATGCTACTTTTTGTGTGCACTGACAAGCTTAATAGCCTTGTTGCTATAGTTTATAAGAAAATAAGAAGACGCTTTAGTTTCAAAATAAAAGAATTTTGGTATGATTTTATATCTTTAGCACACCATCTTGGTTTATTCAAAGCCAGGTTTAAATGTCTAATAACTAAACTTCTACATTTTTTACATTGGTTTTAAAAGTTAAATAAGTTAGTATTGTTTCCATAACTTGTTTATATTAAAATTACATGTATAAAATTATATTCAACTAAACAGAATGAAAATAATGGATATCTTTTCAAAACTTTAATTTTATGAAATTCTTAAAAAGCTGTATATTGTAAGAATTCAGTGTCTTAGCTAAATTGTATTTCCAGATTCTTCAGTTCAGTTGCTCAGTCATGTCCGACTCTTCGCGACCCCATAAATCACAGCATGCCCCCCGCCCCCGGAGTTCAGCCAAAAACTCATGTCCATCAAGTCGCTGATGCCATCCAGCCATCTCATCTTCTGTCGTCCCCTTCTCTTCCTGCCCCAATCCCTCCCAGCATCAGTCTTTTCCAGTGAGTCAACTCTTCCCATGAGGTGGCCAAAGTATTGGAGTTTCAGCTTCAGCATCAGTCCTTCCAATGAACACCCAGGACTGATCTCCTTTAGAATGGACTGGTTGGATCTCCTTGCAGTCCAAGGGTCTCTCAAGAGTCTTCTCCAACACCATAGTTCAAAAGCATCAATTCTTCAGCGCTCAGCTTTCTTCACAGTCCAACTCTCACATCCATATATGACCACTGGAAAAACCATAGCTTTGACTAGACGGTCCAGATTCTTAGCTAATTTAAAACCTTAGACCTGGGTTCATTGTAAATAATCTTTGGATGTCTGGACAGTTCCAAAATGAAAAAAATAAATAAATAAACCAGGTACAAATATAGTTATATTCTTATTTTTGATAGAAATCAACTAACAAAACATACAAAACCTTTTGGATGATATTTTATACATTTTTTTGCCCCCTAAAATTTTAAAATGATATGAAATAATTTGTTCATAGAGAAAACATAGTTAAATTGCTTTTTATTTTCTGTTCCCTAGTTTTCTCTAATGTTTGAAGAAACAAAAGTTCTCTACTTTGGTTAAAGATAAGAATTAAGGGCTATGAGCTGCACATACTGAGCCTGCGCACCCTAAAACCAAAAGTAGAAAGCCTGTATGCAGCAACAAAGAGCCAGCAGAGCCAAAAATAAGATAAACAAATGTTTTTAAAAAGATAAGAATTAATATATATGGTTAGTTGTACTTAGTACAGAGAAATAGAAGCATGTATAAAAGATAATAGATATTATTTTCACTTTGCTTTTTGAAGAAGCTGTCACTTAATATGATGTTTAATTTAACACACTAAAGTAATTAGATTTAAAGCTAGAGTTAAAAGCTTGAGATTATTACATATTTTCACATTCATGTATCTGAATATGCATAAGTGCATATATATATATATATACTTGTATTAATTCCTTGCTATAAATTGCCTGCATGAATAATGTATCAAAAGAGTAAAAGCAGAATTTGAGTCCTTTTCTTGGTAGAACGATTAACCTTTTCTGTGCCCAAATTAGTAGAGGTTCTTTTTTGTCCCCAAATTATTGTTAGTTCTCAGAGCTTTGTGATGTAATTTGAAATCATTTTATAAAAATTCCTCTTCTTAAAAAAATAGTTTCCTAATAGATGTTGTTTATCACTAGGTAATTTTACCGTGCTAACTATAAATATTTTTGGTTTTAGATATTTATGTCTTCTTATATCTTGTCCCTTCTAACAACTCTTTTTAATTTTCCCTTTCCCAAATGCAGAATGATAAAACTATTAAAATGTCTTTTATGTCTAAACTATCTTTGGGTTTTCTAAAATGGACATTAAGTAGCAAAAGGATTTGCCCATTCACCCTATAAAAGAAAGGACAGGAAGAATAACTAAGTCTGTCAAATTTTCTCTAACTTTTAATTGTTAAACTATTATGAGAACTCTGTCTCCAAAACTTAGCATTAAAAATAATCTGATAAATTAAAAATAGAGTTTATCTTCAGCATAAATAAAATATTCAAATGTAAATATCTATGTTGAATAACTTTCAAGTTAAAAGAAACATACTAATATTTAACTACAAAGACTGATATAATACCTTCAGAGACACTTTGGCTTGTTTTGCAAGAACTGCTTAACCTGACTCAGAAAAAAAAAAAAAGCTCTATAAAGTTAGAAGGATACAAAATGGGCTCTCTGCTATTGTTGCAGGTGTCAATTTTGCTCCCAATACAGTCTGTGCCTCACTAGGGTACTACTTCATATGTGGACATCAGACATCACACTAACTCAACTTGTGTATTCACTCTAATTTTAGATATTTTCAGATATTTAAAATTACCACTCCTCCAGAAAGTTATGTTTCTCTATAAATAATTTTTAAATTGCCTCCAAATTACCCAATCACCTCCAAAATAAAGCATATGCCAGCCACTTTGGAGAACTCCCAGAAGGGATAACTGATTGCCTCTTCATGTATACTATTGGAGCTGTGATTCCCACATTAGAAACCGGCAAAGATAGTCCAAAATTTGTTTCTGACCCTAGAAAAAATCTTAAATAATATAAACTCAACTCTGAAATCCCAACAGCCTAGTCAAAATTCAGTCTCCAGAGCTGTTATAGGCAATCACATTACTCTTTTCTCTTAACTGGTCAAGGGTAACTTTACACTGTAGCAAATACTTCTTGCATGCATGGCAACCCACTCCAGCATTCTTGCCTGGAGAAGCCCATGGACAGATGAGTCTGGTGGGCTACAGTCCATAGGGTCGCAGAGTCAGACACAACTGAAGTGACTTAGCCACACATGCGTACCTATATACTGCAAGATAAGTAAAACAGCTTGGGGGAGGAAAAAGCCACTAGTTTGCTGGACTAATCATCACTGTGTTTCTGATTATTGTTAATATTACAGTTGGCTGATGTAGCCTGGATAGAGTTTGAAATGCTACTGTACAATCATTGTCACACCGGAGGACCCAACAACTCATCCTGCTGCAGAATAGACAGAGAAGGCAATGGCACCCCACTCCAGTACTCCTGCCTGGAAAATCCCATGGACGGAGGAGCTTGGTAGGCTGCAATCCATGGGGTCACTAAGAGTCGGACACAACTGAGCGACTTCACTTTTCACTTTCCAGTATTCTTGCCTGGAGAATCCCAGGGACAGAGGAGCCTGGTGCCCTGCCATCTATAGGGTCGTACAGAGTCGAACACAGCTGAAGCGACTTAGCAACAGCAGCATACCTGCTATAGACTACATTCTCCAGGCAACCTCCTGATGAGCAAAATCTTGGCAAAAGAAAAACTCTGGCTATCATTGATTAATGTCCTGCAACCCAACTTCATCTGCCCTTGGCTATAAGGGAGGCACTAAGAAAAAACAAGTAGCCCCTGACAGCTAGGACTCAGCCTGGTACCATCAGCTAAGCCTTGCTGTTCTTCTGTGAAACAATCTTACAGAACATCAAAATCAGACAAGGCCACCCTGTGACCATGATGGATCAAAGCCAAGAAAGACCACTGTGAGGGCCAAAATAGATCAGTAGGAGAGCATTAGACTGAAAAGGCCACTGTATAATCAGATCTGAGCAAATACAAGATATGAACATTATCTTAACCGCAGAAATGACCAACCTCCCCTAATTCTGGCTAATATGAGTGACTGCTGTTTCTTTAACTACATCTTTAATTTTCCCTCATTTTAGATGATTTATTGAGATCCCCAGTTATAGAATTACTCCTGCTTCCTGACAGCCTCCAAACCATGCAAAACCCCACTTCCTTAGTGTAGGGGCTTCTCTGGTGGCTCAGATGGTAAAGAATCTGCCTGCAATGCAGGAGACCTGGGTTTCATCCCTGGGTCAGGAGATCCCCTGGTGGAGGGCATAGCAACCCACTCCAGTATTCTTGCCTGGAGAATCCCATGGACAGAGGAGTCGCACTTCCTTAAACCTTCTCCAAAATCAATTCAGTTCAATTTAGTTGCTCAGCCATGTCCTGCTCTGCAACCCCATGAACTGCAGCACTCCAGGCCTCCCTGTCCATCACCAGCTCCCGGAGTCCACCCAAACCCATGTCCACTGAGTTGGTGATGCCATCCAACCATCTCATCCTCTGTCGTCCCCTTCTCCTCCTGCCCTCAATCTTTCCCAGCATCAGGGTCTTTTTAAATGAGTCAGCTCCTCGCATCAGGTGGCCAAAGTATTGGAGTTTCAGCTTCAACATCAGTCCTACCAATGAACACCCAGGACTGATTTCCTTTAGGATGGACTTGTTGGATCTCCTTGCAGTCCAAGGGACTCTCAAGAGTCTTCTCCAACACCACAGCTCAAAAGCATCAATTCTTCTGTGCTCAGCTTTCTTTATAGTCCAACTCTCACATCCCCACATGACCACTGGAAAAACTATAGCCTTGACTAGACAGACCTTTGTTGACAAAGTAATGTCTCTACTTTTGAGTATGCTATCTAGGTTGGTCATAACTTTCCTTCCAAGGAGTAAGTGTCTTCTAATTTCATGGCTGCAATCACCGTCTGCAGTGATTTTGAAGCCCCCCAAAATAAAGTCTGACACTGTTTCCACTGTTTCCCCATCTATTTGCCATGAAGTGATGGGACCAGATGCCATAATCTTAGTTTTCTGAATGTTGAGCTTTAAGCCAACTTTTTCACTCTCCTCTTTCACTTTCATCAAGAAGCTCTTTAGTTCCTCTTCACTTTTTGCCATAAGGGTGGTGTCATCTGCATATCTGAAGTTATTGATATTTTTCCCGGCAATCTTTATTCCAGCTTGCAGCCCAGCATTTCTCATGATGTACTCTGCATATAAGTCAAATAAGCAGGGTGACAATATACAGGCTTGATGTACTCCTTTTCCTATTTGGAACCAGTCTGTTGTTCCATGTCCAGTTCTAACTGTTGCTTCCTGACCTGCATACAGGTTTCTCAACAGGCAGGTCAGGTGGTCTGGTATTCCCATCTCTTTCAGAACTCTCCAAAATCACATAAGTCCAAATCCTGAAGCACGCCATGAGTCCTCATGTTGTGCATCCTCCTTTTCCTGCAATGACACATAGACTATCTTACTTTTACCCCACAGGAAGAGATGATTACCATCACCATTTTGCAGATAATGAAACTGACTCTGACAATTTAACTTTCCTAAGATTACCCAGCTAATAAGCAGGAAAACCCACACAAGAACCCAGGACTTGCTTTTTACAATATGTCATATTGTTTTTAGGGGCTTCCCAGGTGGTGCTAGTGGTAAAGAACCTGCCTGCCAATTCAGGAGACTTAAGAGACAAAGGTTCGATCCTTGGGTCAGGAATAGCTCCTGCAGAAGGGCCCAGCAACCCACTACAGTAATCTTGCTTGGAGAATCCCCATGGACAGAGGAGCCTGGCAGGCTACAGTCCATGGGGTTGCAAAGAGCCGGACACGACTGAGTGACTAAGCAGAGCATACAGAAGGACATTCTATTAGGTTCCTGGCAATTTTTTGAAGAAAATTCCATTTTTCAATAGGCTACCTCTTATTCTTAGTTGATATCAGTTCCGTTCAGTTGCTCAGTCATGTCTGACTCTTTGCAACCCCATGAATCGCAGCACGCCAGGCCTCCCTGTCCATCACCAACTCCCGAAGTCCACTCAGACCCACGTCCATCGAGTCAGTGATGCCATCCAGCCATCTCATCCTCGGTCGTCCCCTTCTCCTCCTGCCTCCAATCCCTCCCAGCATCAGAGTCTTTTCCAATGAGTCAACTCTTCGCATGAGGTGGCCAAAGTACTGGAGTTTCAGCTTCAGCATCATTCCCTCCAAAGATATCCCAGGGGTGATCTCCTTCAGAGTGGACTGGCTGGATCTCCTTGGAGTCCAAGGGACTCTCAAGAGTCTTCTCCAACACCACAATTCAAAAGCATCAATTCTTTGGCGCTCAGCCTTCTTCACAGTCCAACTCTCGCATCCATACATGACCACTGGAAAAACCATAGGCTTGACTAGACGGACCTTTGTTGGCAATGTAATGTCTCTGCTTTTCAATATGCTATCTAGGTTGGTTATAACTTTTCCTCCAAGGAGTAAGCATCTTTTAATTGCATGGCTGCAATCACCATCTGCAGTGATTTTGGAGCCCCCCAAAAAATAAAGTCTGACACTGGTAAATCACCCCTTCATGATCATTCTCAGGTACTTTGAATGTTCTCATTAACTTGCACACAGTAGCTGCTCACTAAGTCATACGTGTGTGTGTACGTGTGTGTGTGGTTGGAGGGGTTGTGATGTATTTTAATGTGTCCTGTGATTTATCTTGGGGGCTTGCGTCTGGGTAACTTGGATCACTCATCCATTTCTGTACAGAGCAAAACCAGGAAAAAAACCTCTTTCTCCAGGACCCTTCCAGGCTCAGGCGCTGAGGAGTTCACAGGCTGAACCAGCTAGCTTGGTGAGGCCACTAACTCGGTGCAATGTGCGAAGTGAGGAGCCAGAGCGGCCACTGCAGGGTTTCTGACTGTTTAGTGCTGACAATGAAAATGACAGGAGTGTCTGTTGTTCAGCAAGGATGAGGTGAATTCTTCCTACTGTCAGCTTCCTGCCCACATTGTGCCTGGTGCAGGGGGTAAAAGAAGGGTTTCAGAAGGGCTGTGAGATATGGTTTCTGCCCTGGGGGGATTATCTTGGCCTCCTCCAGTGAAAATGCCTCCTGCCTCCTTTTCTCTCCCTCCCATCTGGCGCTATGTATTGAGAAGCTAAAGGAAGCACTCTCATAAGGGAGGAGCAGATGCGCAGGCTGAGAGCCATCGGATGGAGAAGTGTGCACAGTCATTGACCTAGGCATGTCTTCTGGCAGATAATTACCAGTCAAGAAAATCCCAAGGGGTAGTGAGGAGGGAAGGGGGCAAGGAACAAAGTTTTAACCACTTTTATGCAGTAGGGGTTTAGGGACAGTGATCTGAAATGTGTGTTACGTGAGCAGGGGAGTTTGCCTGAAGGCTGCATCTGCTTAAAGGTGTTTTATTTGGATTATAGTTTCATCGGGGATGGCATGGTGAGCAGGTGGCATCTTACAGCAGTATCAGTGAACTGAAGATGCTCTAAGCCATCCCTGCTCTCAGGTATGATGACAGGAGCTCCTTCCCTGGGCTAGCAAGCAAGAGAGGAAGTCAGAGAGATGGGATAAGCAAGGATGAGGGTCTGGAGTCTTGAGAAAAGGTGTGTGTGTTCTGTGTATTAGTTGCTCAGTCATGTCCAACTCTGTGAGATCCCATGGACTGGAGCTCACCAGGCTCCTCTGTCCATGGGATTTCCCAGGCAAGAATACTGGAGTGGGTTGCCATGCCCTCCTCCAGGGGATCTTCCTGACCCAAGGATCAAACCCAGGTATCCTTCATTGGCAAGTGGATTCTTTATTGTTTGAGCCACCTGGGAAGCCTGGGGAGCAGGGGACAAACTGTTTAAGATACAGTGGTTCCCTCCTGAGAACTGGTTAGGAGAGGTGCTATTTATGAACTTCACAAGACTGTACTGAGGGCCTTCCCACGAGGGCACTATGGCTGGCAAGGGTAGACGGTGTGCTTCATACAGCCCACGTGTAAGTGTTACAAGCACCAGGTATCCTCTCCCCACAAAGTCCTAGTTTAATATCATGCCTTGTTCATGGCTGGCCTTTATTAGATAGAGTACATTTTCCCATCTTCACTCACGGATTTAAGAGGGGAATAGCACCACTGAAGTGATCCGTGGCTTTCTTGAGATTGGATCCTCCAAATTTGAACCTGGAAGGTTAGAGTGGGGGGATGACTTGGTCCATCTGGACATCAGTCATCTTGTTTGTCCCAGTCACTAGTCACCAACCCAGTTTCTACTCCTCTTCTTAGAAAGCCCCACAATTGTGTCAATGCCTCTTCTCCTGTCTCCAGCAGCCCAATTGACAGCAGGATGGCATTTAAAAAAAAAGAACCTCCCTTCAACCCCTCTCCAAATAGGAGATAATGAATAGGAAAGAAAGCATCAATAACATGATATGGAAACATTCTGAAAGCACTGACACAGTTCATTGGAGTCACTCCCTAGAAGGAGAATGGAGCTTCCCAAAGTACTTCTTTTATAATGTCAGTTCCACCAGATGCTGAAAGGTGGCTGTGAGGAGAAATCTGCCTGTGAAAGGCTGAGCTAATCAAACTTAAAAATTTTTTTAAAAAAATGTTTCTACTTCGAGACTTCTTAGAACCTCTAATATGCTAATGTGCATTTATGGTTTCTAAAAGATGGAAAGAATGGAGTTTGCAGCTAGATGCCATTGATCAAGCCCTTACTGTGTGCTAGGTCTGAGCTAAGTGCTTCACTCGTAGTTTTTAAAGCTTGTTACTTTTTAATATTTATTATTTATTTATTTGGCTGCACTTGATCTTAGCTGAAACATGCAGAATCTAGTTCCTTGACCAGGGATCAAACCCAGGCCTCCTGCACTGGGAGCACAGAGTCTTAACTGCTATACCACCAGGGAAGTCCTTGCTTCACATATATCAATCCTCATGTAACCCTTATCATGTAAGATAGACACTACTGTTCTCTTCATTCTAGAGGTAAGGTAGAGGAACAGAGAGGTTAAGTTAACTTCATCCAAGGTCACAAGCAGAGCTGACACTTTGGGAGATTGCCCTGTAGTATATCAGATCCCTGTGGCAGAGACTGTTTAGATGCTCAACAAACACATTTTCTCTTCTTAAGAGTCCATCGCCAAATTAGATCTCCCAGGCTCCCTTGTAATGAGGTGGTTAGTTCTTATGCTTGGAATGTAAGTAGAAGTAATGTGTGTCCTCTCCAGGCCGAAGCAATAAAGAATGGGTGTGTCCCGAGACACATAGTAATCAAAATGATGAAAATTAAAGACAAAGATAAAATATTAAAAGCAACAAGGGAAAAACAACAAATAACATACAAGGGAACTTCCACCATGTTATCAGCTGATTTCTCAAGAGAAACTCTACAAACCAGAAGGGAATGCCATGATATATTTAAAGTGATGAAAGGGAAGAACCGATAACCAAGAATACTCCACCCAGCAAGACTCTCATTCAGAGTTGATGGAGAAATCGAAAGCTTTCCAGGCAAGCAAGAGAATTCAGCACCATGAAACCAGCTTTATAGCAAATACTAAAGGAACTTCTCTAGGCTGGAAACAAGAAAAGGAAAAGACCTACAGAAAATAAATGCAAAACAATTAAGAAAATGGTAATAGGATCATGTATGTGTGTGCTCAGTTGCTCAGTCATGTCTGACTCTTTGTGACCCCATGGACTATAGCCTGCCAGACTCCTCTGTCCATGGATTTCCCAGGCAAAAATACTGGAGTGAGTAGCCAGCCATTCCCTTCTCCAGGAGATATTCCTGACCCATGGATCAAACCCCAGTCTCCTGCAGTGCAGGTGGATTCTTTACTTTCTGAGCCACCAGGGAAGCCCAATAGTATCATACATATCAATAATTACCTTAACTGTAAATGAATTAAATACACCAACCAAAAAACATAGATTGGCTGGATGGATGAGAACATGTGCATGTATGCACTTCCACTTACCACATCTACTTAACCCCCCAAACTGTATGTAATTATTTTATATTGTTAAGTTTCTATTATGGCTTGCAATTGTAATTACCTTTTATTTGTTGTCTGGCTATTGACTGTGAAAACTGATAAACATATTTTACTATTTTGATTATGTAACTAAAAAAATAAGAATGGTTGTGCCTCCTCCAACTTCTCAATTTTCCCTCACCTCTTGGCAGAATGCAGAAGATTCAGTAAAGGACTTCAGGGACATAAAATTGACCAAGTCACACTATGAGATGAGCCTTGGTCACTGGAAGTCTGTGTAGATCTTAAACCCCCAGCCCAGCCCCCCCCCCCACCACTCCTTCCAAGCAGCATTGCACTGTGACAGGGATACAAAATAATCATTTATTGCATTAAACCACTGAGATTTGGGAGGTGTTTGTTTGTCACAGCAGTTTTCCTATCCTACCCTGATTAACGCAATCAAGAAATTCTTTTTTTTTTTTCCTAGAGCGTTTCCTGGAGCAAAGATCCTAAGGAGTCGACACTGAGGAACACCTGTGTAATATAATAAGTATCAGCTTCAAAATCAGTCAGAACCAGATTCAAACCTCAGTTCTGCACCAGCTGTGCCACTCTGGGCAAGTCACTTAACTCTTCTGAGCTGCTGTTGCCTAATTAAAGTAGACATAATAACGCCAAATTCAGGGAGATTAAGTGAGATCATGTACAGAAAAGTGTCTGACATGCAGTAGGTGCTTGTTAAAAGGTATGTGTGCGTGCTCAGCCACTCAGTCTTCTCTGACTCTTTGCAATGCCAAGGACTGAAGTCCATCAGGTTCCTCTGTCCATGGGATTTCCCAGACAAGAATATTGGAGTCTCTTATGATCCTTTGTATTTCTGTGCTGTCTGTTGTGATTTCTCCATTTTCATTTCTAATTTTGTTGATTTGATTCTTCTCTTTATTTTTCTTGATGAGTCTGGCTAATGGTTTGTCTTTTATTTATCTTCTCAAAGAACTAGCTTTTAGTTTTGTTGATTTTTGCTGTAGTCTCCTTTGTTTCTTTTTCATTTATTTCTGCCCTAATTTTTATGACTTCTTTCCTTCTACTAACCCTGGGGTTCTTAATTTCTTCTTTTTCTAGTTGCCTTAGGTGTAAAGTTAGTTTATTTATTTGATTTTTCTCTTGTTCCTTGAGGTAAGCTTGTATTGCTATGAACTGCTTTTACTGAATCCCATAGGTTTTGGGTTGTTTTCATTTTCATTAGTTTCTATGCATATTTTGATTTCTTTTTTGATTTCTTCTGTGATTTGTTGGTTATTCAGAAGCGTAATGTTTAGCCTCCATATGTTTGTATTTTTAATAGTGTTTTTTCCTGTGTTGACATCTAATCTTACTACATACAAGAGATTTCTTGGTTATTCAAAAGCATGTTGTTTAGCCTCCATATGTTTGTATTTTTAATAGTTTTTTTTTTCCTGGAGTTCACATTTAATCTTACTTCATACAAAGGATCATAAGAGACTACTATCAGCAACTATATGCCAATAAAATGGACAACTTGGAAGAAATGGACAAATTCTTAGAAAAGTATAACCTTCCAAAACTGAACCAGGAAGAAATAGAAAATCATAACAAACCCATCACAAGCATGGAAATCAAAACTGTGATCAAAAATCTTCCAACAAACAAAAGCCCAGGACCAGATGGCTTCACAAGTGAATTCTACCAAAAATTTAGAGAAGAGCTAACACCTATCCTACTCAAACTCTTCCAGAAAATTGCAGAGGAAGGGAAACTTCCAAACTCATTCTATGAGGCCACTATCACCCTAATACCAAAACTAGACAAAGATGCCACAAAAAAAGAAAACTATAGGCCAACATCACTGATGAACATAGATGCAAAAATCCTCAACAAAATTCTAGCAAACAGAATCCAACAACATATTAAAAAGATCATATATCATGACCAACTGGGCTTTATCCCAGGGATGCAAGGATTCTTCAGTATTCACAAATCAATCAATGTGACACACCACATTAACAAATTGAAAGATAAAAACCATATGGTTATCTCAATAGATGCAGAGAAAGCCTTTGACAAAATTCAACACCCATTTATGATTAAAAAAAAAAAACTCTCCAAAAAGGAGGCTCAGGAGAAACATACCTCAACATAATAAAAGCCATATATGATAAACCCACAGCAAACATTGTCCTCAATGGCAAAATACTGAAAGAATTTCCCCTAAAGTCAGGAGCAAGACAAGGGTGCCCACTCTCACCACTACTATTCAACATAGTTTTGGAAGTTTTAACCACAGTAATCAGAGAAGAAAAAGAAATAAAAGGAATCCAGATTGGAAAAGAAGAAGAAGTAAAACTCTGTTTGCAGATGACATGATTCTCTACACAGAAAACCCTAAAGACACCACCAGAAAATTACTAGAGCTAATCAATGAATACAGTAAAGTTGCAGGATATCACTTGCATTCCTATACACTAACAATGAGAAAACTGAAAGAGAAATTAAGGAAGCAATCTCATTCACCATTGGAACGAAAAGAATAAAATACTTAGGAATAAATCTATCTAAAGAAACAAAAGACCTATATATATAAAACTATAAAATACTAATGAAAGAAATTAAAAATGACACAAATAGATGGAGAAATATACCATGGATGAGAAATAGACCATGTTCATGGATCAGAAGATTCAATATCGTGAAAATGAGTATACTACCCAAAGCAATCTACAAGTTCAATGCAATCCATATCAAGCTGCTACTGCTGCTGCTGCTAAGTCACTTCAGTCGTGTCCAACTCTGTGTAACCCCATAGACAGCAGCCCACCAGGCTCCCTGCCCCTGGGATTCTCCAGGCAAGAACATGGGAGTGGGTTGCCATTTCCTTCGCCAATGCATGAAAGTGAAAAGTGAAAGTGAAGTCACGCAGTCGTGTCCGACCCTCAGCAACCCCATGGACTGCAGCCTTCCAGGCTCCTCCATCCATGGGATTTTCCAGGCAAGAATACTGGAGTGGGGTGCCATTGCCTTCTCTGCCCTATCAAGCTACCAACAGTATTTTTCACAGAACTAGAACAAATAATTTCACAATTTGTATGGAAATATAAAACACCTCAAATAGCTAAAGCAATCTTGAGAAAGAAGAATGGAGCTGGAGGAATCAACCTGCCTGACTTCAGACTACACTACAAAGCTACAGTCATCAAGACAGCATCATACTGGCACAAAGACAGAAATATAGACCAATGGAACAAAATAGAAAGCCCAGAGATAAATCCACACACTTTTGGACACCTGGAAACCCACTCCAGTGCTCTTGCCTGGAGAATCCCAGGGATGGCGGAGCCTGGTGGGCTGCCACTATGGGGTCACACAGAGTCGGACACAACCGAAGCTACTTAGCAGCAGCAGCATGGACAACTTTGACAAAGGAGGCAAAAATATACAGTGGAGAAAAGATAATCTCTTTAGCAAGTGGTGCTGGGAAAACTGATCGACCACCTCTAAAAGAATGAAACTAGAACACTTTCTAACACCATACACAAAAATAAACTCAAAATGGATTAAAGATCTAAATGTAAGACCAGAAACTATAAAACTCCTAGAGGGAAACATAGGCAAAACATTCTCTGACATAAATCACAGCAAGATCCTCTATGATCCACCTCCCAGAGTAATGGGAGCAAAAATAAACAAATGGGACCTAATTAAACTTAAAAGCTGTTGCACAATGAAGGAAACTATAAGGAAGGTGAAAAGACAGCCTTCAGAATGGGAGAAAATAATAGCAAATGAAGCAACTGACAAAGAATTAATCTCAAAAATATAGAAGCAGCTCCTGCAGCTCAATACCAGAAAAATAAACAACCCAAACAAAAAGTGGGCCAAAGAACTAAACAGACATTTCTCCAAAGAAGATATACAGATGGCTAACAAACACATGAAAAGATGCTCAACATCACTCATTATCAGAGAAATGCAAATAAAAACCACAATGAGGTACCATTTCATGCCAGTCAGAATGGCTGCTATCAAAACATGTACAAACAATAAATGCTGTAGAGGGTGTGGAGAAAAGGGAACCCTCTTACACTATTGGGAATGCCAACTAGTACAGCCACTATGGAGAACAGTGTGGAGATTCCTTTAAAAACTGGAAATAGAACTCCCATATGACCCAGCAATCCCACTGCTAACCATACACACCAAGGAAATCAGAACCGAAAGAGACACATGTACCCCAATGTTCATTGCAGCACTGTTTACAATAGCTAGGACATGGAAGCAACATAGATGTCCACTGGCAGACAAATGGATAAGAAAGTTGTAGTACATATGAACAATGGAGTATTACTCAGCCATTAAAAAGAATGCATTTGAATCAGTTCTAATGAGGGGGATGAAACTGGAGCCTATTATACAGAGTGAAGTAAGTCAGAACGAAAAACACCAATGCAGTGTATTAACACATGTATATGGAATTTAGAAAGATGGTAATGATGACCCTATATGCGAGACAGGGTGGGGGTGATTTGAGAGAATACTATTGAAACATGTATATTACCATATGTGAAACAGAGGATGAGTCCAAGTTCAATGCATGAAACAGGGCACTCAAAGCCGGTGCACTGGGACAACCCAGAGGGATGGGATGAGAAAGGAGGTGGGAAGGGAGTTTGGGATGAGGTACACATGTATACCCGTGGCTGATTCATGTCAGTGTATGGCAAAAACCACCACAATATTGTAAAGTAATTAGCCTCCAATTAAAATAAATATTTTTTTTAAAAGAATACTGGAGTGTGTTGCCAGTTCCTTTTCCAGGGGATCTTCTGAACCCAGGGATCAAACTCTTGTCTCCTGTGTTTCCTACATTGCAGGCAGATTCTTTACCACTGAGCCACCTGAGAAGCCCAAGAATACTGGAGTGCATTGTCATTTCCTTCTCCAGGGGATCTTCCTGACTCAGGGATCAAATCCGGGTTTCCTGCTTGGCAGGCAGATTCTTTACTACTGAGCTGCCAGGGAAGAGTGCCTGTTAAAAGGTAGCTATTTTCATTACTGAAAAGCCCTGGCACTCTGTCTGACACATAACAAAGACCTAATAAAGAGTAACTCTTGTTGTTCAGTCACTCAGTCGTGTCCGACTCTCTGCTACCCCATGGATGCCAGGCTTCCCTGTCCTTCACAATCTCCTGGAGCTTGCTCAAACTCGTGTCCATTGAGTCAGTGATGCCATCCAACCATCACATCCTCTGCCATCCCCTTCTCCTCCTGCCCTCAATCTCTCCCAGCATCAGGGCCTTTTCTAATGAGTCGTCTCTTTGCATCAGGTGGCCAAAGTATTGGAGCTTCAGCTTTAGCATCAGTTCTTCCAATGATGTATAGTCAGGGTTGATTTCCTTCAGGATTGACTGCTTTGATTTCCTGGCAGCCCAAGGGACTCTCAAGAGTCTTCTTGAACACCTCTTTAATTCCTTCCCTCATCCCCATAGCTTAAGAGCTGGCTTTGACTTGGCTAGCACTTGTTGAAATTACCTCTCCCAGTTCCCTCCTAACCAGTGTCTCCTTGGCAGCACGATCCTTTACCACACCTTCCAAAGCTGGTCCATACCCCATCTTCATCTTATCCCACACAAACCACAAAACCCAAGTGAAATGACTCTCTACTGAAGACCTGCCTTTTTAAAAAAAGGTTTTGTGGGGGTTAATAATGTCCCTCTTCCTAAAGCAAGCCCTCAGCTCCAAGCTCCTCTGGGGTCCTCTGAGCTGACTGATGATGTGCCAGGGATATGGTGCCACTCTCCACACCCAACATCCAATTTAATGCTTCCTTCAGCATGCAGGGACCAAATGTGAATTCTTCCGGTGCCAACCAATGTGGTGCCACTGAATCCTACAAAGGGGCACACCTATGGAAGACCTGACATTGCAAGAACTGCAGACAGAGGGCTAGTGGGTAGTGAGAAGGGAGTGCCCACTGCACAAAGAATTCCGGGGGCAAGGGGACCCTTGATCTGTGGAGATCTGTGGTTACTGCAGGCAGTGATCCAGAAAACTGAATTCACATCGACTCACCTCTTCCTGGAGCAGGCAAGAACAAATGCTTCTTGCTTCCTGTCCAGTTCTAGCACCCTCCTAATTCCCCCACCACCACTAAAAGAAGAAGAAAAAAGTTCAGCTATTTTTAGTTCTCTGCTTTTTCAGAGTTGGCCTGGATCTCTCAACTGTTTTTCCTCTTCCCTCTGTGCTGGGTTTTTCACTGATTTGAAACTTTCTTATTCCCTTAGGCTGATCAAGCTCCTGAGGTAATCTCTTTGGAGGGTAGCACAGGTGGGTGTCCATGTTCTTTCTGGGGACAAGGAAGGCCTTCCTTGGCCCCTGTAGGTCATGACCTCTTCCTGTTCTCCCTCTGGCTTTTCCTGCTGTTCTTGACTATGAGCCTAGGGGCACCTATGCCCACCCTAAATCTAGACTATCTGTCTCTTCTGCATGAAGTAGATGGCTGGACCTTAAGTCTGAAAGGAATAACAGTGCTGGAACTAATACAGGCAGCATCTGCAGAAGTCTTCAAGGTCTCAGGGCTGATTACAGGACTGAGGCTGAGGCTGAGCCAGGGATCACTGGAGAGAAACCTTTAGCAGATCCCATGGTCTCCGAGAACAGTATGAAAAGGTAAAAAGATAGGACACTGAAAGATGAACCCCTCAGGTCAGTAGGTGCTCAATATGCTACTGGAGTTCAGTAGAGAAGTAACTCCAGAAAGAATGAAGAGATGGAGCCAAAGCAAAAACAACACTCAGTTGTGGATGTGACTGGTGATAGAAGCAAAGTCTGATGCTGTAAACAGGAATATTGCATAGGAACCTGGAATGTTAGGTCCATGAATCAAGGCAAATTGGAAGTGGTCAAACAGGAGATGGCAAGAGTGAGCGTTGACATTTCAGGAACCAGCGAACTAAAATGGGAGGAGGGTTCAGGATGGGGAACACGTGTATACCTGTGGTGGATCCATGTTGATGTATGGCAAAACCAACACAATATTGTAAAGTAATTAACCTCCAATTAAAATAAATAAATTTCTATTTTAAAAATTAAAAATAAATAAATAAAATGGACTGGAACAGGTGAATTTAACTCAGATGACCATTATATCTACTACTGTGAGCAAGAATCCCTTAGAAGAAATGAAGTACCCATCACAGTCAACAAACAAGTCTGAAATGCAGAACTTGGATGCAATCTCAAAAACGACAGAATGATCTCTGTTCGTTTCCAAGGCAAACCATTCAATATCATGGTAATCCAAGTTTATGCCCCGAACAGTAATGCTGAAGAAGCTGAAGTTGAACGGTTCTATGAAGACCGACAAGACATTCTAGAGCTAACACCCCAGAAAAGATGTCCTGTTCATTATAGGGGACTGGAATGCAAAAAATGGAAGTCAAGAAACACCTGGAGTAACAGGCAAATTTGGCCTTGGAGTACAGAATGAAGCAGGGCAAAGGCTAATAGAGTTTTGCCAAGAGAACGCACTGGATAGCAAACACCCTCTTCCAACAATGCAAGAGAAGACTCTACACATGGACATCACCAGATGGTTAATACTGAAATCAGATTGATTATATTCTTTGCAGCCAAAGATGGAGAAGCTCTATACAGTCAGCAAAAACAAGACTGGGAGCTGATTGTGGCTCAGACTATGAACTCCTTATTGCTAAATTCAGATTAAATTGAAGAAAGTGGGGAAAACCACTAGACCATTCAGGTATGATCAAAATCAATTCCCTTGTGATTATACAGTGGAAGTGAGAAATAGATTCAAGGGATTAGATCTGATAGACAGAGTGCCTGATGAACTATGGATGAAGATTTGTGACACTGTACCAGAGACAGGGATCAAGACCATCCCCAAGAAAGAGAAATGCAAAAAAGCAAAATGGCTGTCAGATCAGGCCTTACAAATCACTGAGAAAAGAAGAGAATTGAAAAGCAAAGGAGAAAAGGAAAGATATACCCATTTGAATGCAGAGTTCCAAAGAATAGCAGGGAGAGATAAGAAAGTCTTCCTCAGTGATCAGTGCAGAGAAATAGAGGAAAACAATAGAACGGGAAAGACGAGAGATCTCTTTAAGAAAATTAGAGATACAAAGGGAACATTTCATGCAAAGATGTGCTCAATAAAGGACAGAAATGGTATGGACCTTACAGAAGCAGAAGATATTAAGAAAAGGTGGCAAGAATACACAAAAGAACTTACAAAAAAGATCTTCACAGCCCAGATAATCACAATGGTGTGATCACTCACCTAGAGCCAGACATCCTGGAATGTGAAGTCAAGTGGGCCTTAGGAAGCATCACTACGAACAAAGCTAGAGGAGGTGATGGAATTCCAGTTGAGCTATTTCAAATCCTAAAAGATAATGCTGTGAAAGTGCTGCACTCAATATGCCAGCAAATTTGGAAAACTCAGCAGTGGCCACAGAACTGGAAAAGGTCAGTTTTCATTCCAATCCCAAAGAAACGCAATGCCAAAGAATGCTCAAACTACTGCACAATTGCACTCATCTCACATGCTAGTAAAGTAAAACTCAAAATTCTCCAAGCCAGACTTCAACAATACATGAACTGTGAATTTCCAGATGTTCAAGCTGGTTTTAGAAAAGGCAAAGGAACAAGAGATCTGTTCCAATTACCAACATCTGTTGGATCATTGAAAAAGCAAGAGAGTTCCAGAAAAAAAAAATCTATGTCTGCTTTATTGACTATGTCAAAGCCTTTGATTATGTGAATCACCACAAACTGTGGAAAATTCTGAAAGAGATGGGAATAGCAGACCACCTGACCTGCCTCTTGAGAAATCTGTTTGCAGGTCAGGAAGCAACAGTTAGAACTGGACACAGACTGGTTCCAAATAGGGAAAGGAGTACGTCAAGGCTGTATATTGTCACCCTGCTTATTTAACTTAAATGCAGAGTACATCATGAGAAACGCTGGACTGGTTGAAGTACAAGCTGGAATCAAGTTTGCCGGGAGACATATCAATAACGTCAGATATGTAGATGACACCACCCTTATGGCAGAAAGTGAAGAATTTAAGAGCCTCTTGAAGAAAGTGAAAGAGGAGAGTGAAAAAGTTGGTTTATAACTCAACATTCAGAAAACTAAGATCATGGCATCTGGTCCCATCACTTCATGGCAAATAGATGGGGAAACAGTGGAAACAGTGTCAGACTTTATTTTTCTGGGCTCCAAAATCACTGCAGATGGTGACTGCAGCCATGAAATTAAAAGATGCATTCCCCTTGGAAGGAAAGTTATGACCAACCTAGACAGCATATTAAAATGCAGACATTACTTTGCCAACAAAGGTCCATCTAGTCAAGGCTATGGTTTTTCCAGTAGTCATGTATGGATGCGAGAGTTGGACTATAAAGAAAGCTGAGTGCCTAAGAACTGATGCTTTTGAGCTGTGGTGTTAGAGAAGACTCTTGTGAGTGCTTTGGACTGCAAGGAGATCCAACCAGTGCATCCTAAAGGAGATCAGTCCTGAATATTCATTGGAAGGACTGTTGCTGAAGCTGAAACTCCAACACCTTGGCCACCTGATGTGAAGAACTAATTTGAAAAGCCCCTGATGCTGGGAAAGATTGAAGGTGGGAGGAGAAGGGGATGACAGAGGATTAAATGGTTGGATGGCATCACAGACTCAATGGATGAGTTTGAGTAAACCCTGGGAGTTGGTGAGGAACAGGGAGGCCTGGCGTGCTGTAGTCCATGGGGTCACAAAGGGTCAGACATGACTGAGCGACCGAACTGAACTGAACTGAACTGATTAGGCCAGGCATCTAGGAATCGTTGTGAGTTTGGGAGTTGGGATCAAATCCTCTGGCCAATTCCCTGGAATGCAGACTAAAACAACATCAGTAGCTATTGGATATGAGGAGGAGGAGGGGAGTTGACAACACATTCCAAAATGGCAGACAAGCTCCAGCCTTAGAAAGGCATGACTGGCTGAAGGATGGTCCATGATCCACTTCATCCTGACTTGACTGTAAGTGGAGAATGAGAAAAGGAAACGAATAATTACAGCTAATAGAGTGAACGAAGCCAGTTGTAAAATACCCCATTTGTATGATTCCATTTATATGATATGTCAAGAATAAGCAAATCTACAGAGTCAAAAAGTATATTAGTGGGTGCCAGGGGCTGGAGCGAGTGGGAACGAAGGGTTACTGCTAATGCATACAGGATTTCTTTTGGGAACAATGAAAATGTTCTGGAGTTAGATGGTTTCACAATTTGGTGAATATACTAAAAACCACTGAACCGTACACTTTAAACGAGTGAATGTACATATGATATATGAATTACATCTCAGTAAAGCTGTGAAATTAAAACAATTACTAACAGTTATTGAGTGTTTTAGTATTAATATATGTGGCTTCCCAGGTAGCTCAGTGGTAAATAATCTGCCTGCCAAATCGCAGGCAATGGGAGTTTGATCTCTGGGTTGAGAAGGTACCCTGGAGGAGGAAATGGCAACACACTCCAGTATTCTTGCCTGGGAAATCCCATGGACAGAGGAGCCTGGCAGGCTACAGTCCGTGGGGTCGCATAAGAGTCAGATAAAACTTAGTGACTGAGCATGTGTGCACACTTTAATATATGTCCAGCTGTGTTCTAACCACTTTGTAGATAATAATAATACGCTGAATCTGTAAAAAAAAAAAAATCCTCTAAGGAAGGTATTATTATTGTCCCCATTTTAGAGGCAAGGCAACTGAGGCACAGAGAGGTTATACACCCAGTACTGTAAGAACCAAGGTTGGAACCTAAACAATCTGCCTTCCAATCCCATGCTCCTAACCAGTATGCATACTGCCTGGCCAGTGTCCATCCTGCCCTCCGCCTCCTGAGTGAGTCCTTCTCCTCTCAGGACCTAGGGGCTTCATCTACCTCAGAGAAAATCCTAGTGTTTTGCCCTATAAGGCCCTGGGCCAGTGTGGCCTTAGGGCACAGAGCAGGAAGCCTCATAGGAATCTGAAGAGGACCAGGAAAGAAAAGGAGAGAGAGTAACTAAATTCCATGTCTGGAGAAGGAGGCAGCTAGTGAAGTAACTGAAGAGTGAGAGAGAATCCTCCCCCTCCCCCTCAATACAACTGCTCCCCCTGCACCTCCCTACACACACACACACACACGCACACACTTGCACACACTCACATGCACATGCTTCTGTGCTCAATTATTCCAGCAGAAGGGCAGAGCAGGGCTGCCAGAGAAGAGATTGCTTGTTAGTGAGGGAGCTTGGCGAATATGCCCTCCAGCTCTGCTTTTGAAAGCAGCTGGAGGATTGGGGGCTGGGTGACCTGCAGAACTCCTGGGGCCCAGAGAGCACCCCTAGCGGGAGCAGATGCTAAAAAGTCACTTGAATCTTGCTCAGGACTGGCTTATTCAAGACTCTGTGGCTGGCCCCCAGGACTGGCTTATTCAAGACTCTGTGGCTGGCCCCCAGAACTCCAAATCAAGTTCTAAGGCTTCATTCTGGAACTTTTCTAAAGCAGACACAATAGGGATATACAGAGGAAGCCTCATTCCCTGTTGACTCTGCTTATCCTGCAGGACCCCTCCAACTTCTCAACCAATGGGCTAGCTGAGGACATACGCAGTTCATGAGACTTTGACTCCTCTGCATAAAAGTACAGTCGTGGTGCCTGGCCCCTTGTTCCCCAAGAAAAAGCTTGCTAGACATAAAGCAAAGCTGCCCACGATGCTTCTCTAATAGCTTTCCACCCTATGTCATTAGAAGCCTTCCACTTGACATCATCACACATCTCTGCGGTCGCCAACAACTCTTCTTACTTTTCTACCTTCACAGGCATACGGTCTCAGAGATACTTACTTGACTCACTTTATTCATCTGTCAAATGAAGATGATACTGCCCTGCAATCTCCTAGAAGTTTTAGGAGATACAGTTCTGAACACTCTAGCAAAGTACACAAAGGGCTGCAAGTGCTAGGAGATACATTCATCTCCCTCACCAGCCTGTGAGCTTCTCATCTACCTGATTATTCCCTCCCTAGCACGCAGCTGAATATTTTGCACATAGTAAGTTACTGAATAAAATGGTGCTTCATGAATTCAAGCTATGGATGGGAGTGTAGCATTTCAGGTCTGCAAATGACAGTCAAGCCTCTGTTACCATGAGCTGCTTCCCAACGTGAACCTGGGACACCAGGCCTTTTCCCATATCCCCCATAGCAGGATCAGGTGACACCAGGTGAAGCCAATGTCGTTCATTTTTCTTCAGAAGAGCCCAGTGGGAGTAAGATTGTGCCAGGCTGTAAGGAGAGTGGGTCACAGTCTTTCATAGCAAGGAGCAGAGGAAAGGCAATACCTGGGACCAGCACCATGGTGGCAGAGGGTGAAAGGGGGACAGCAGGAAACATGGAGACTGGACTCTAACTCTGTGCTCATTTCAAAGCATTTCTGATCCAGTCAGTGTGAGCACAGTGAAGGAAGAAGGCTGCATAGGACCATTTCATGCCAGCAGCAGTGAGACGGGTAAAGACTTGAGAGAGGAGAAATAATCACAGACCCACAGACTTGGATGGATGGGACCTTCAAGACCACCTCCTTCATTTTACACTTAAGGCCTGGGATTCTGAAGTAATTTACCCAAGATCAGAGAATCAGAGAAGTTCACAGCCATGTCTGGAACCAGGTAGCTCAACCCAGCCCAGGGTTCATTCTACGCCCTATCTTCCCATGAGGTGGAATAGCTCTTTATTCTTTAATATCCCTTGACCCACTTGATAGTCATGGCAGTCCCAGGGCTCAGGCAGGACATGGACTGTCATTTCCATTTGGTACCAGAAAAAAATAAGGTTCAGGGAGGCTTTTGTATTAATAGCCGCAGATATTGGTGATGTGGCCAGGTTGTTATTGTTTAGTTGCTAAGTTGTTTCCAACTCTTTTTTAACCCCCATGGACTATAGCTCACCAAGTTCTTCTGTCCATAGAACTCCCCAGGCCAGAATACTGGAGTGGGGAACCATGCTCTTCTCCAGGGGATCTTTCCGACCCAGGGATCTAACCCGCATCTCTGGCCTTGCAGGCAGATTATCGCTGAGCCACCAGGAAAGCCCTCAGCATGGCCAGGACCATAACCTAGTACTCCCAACAAAGGCAGCTGAGTGATTAAGGACACTGCAGTAGGAGTCAGACAAACCTGGCTTTGAATCTTAGCTCTCCAGATTACCATTCCTGAAGGCTTCCCTGATAGCTCAGATGGTAAAGCGTCTCCCTACAATGCAGGAGATCCAGGTTCAATCCCTGGGTTGGGAAGATCCCCTGGAGAAGGAAATGGCAACCCACTCTAGGACTCTTGCCTGGAAAATCCCATGGACTGAGGAACCTGGTAGGCTACAGTCCATGGGGTCGCAAAGAGTCAGACACGACTGAGTGCCTTCACTTGACTTCACCATCGCTGAAACTTTGGGGTTAGTCATCTATCCTTCTGGGGACTCAGTTTTCTCAACTATAATCTGGGGAATGATGATAGTACTAATCTCAGAAGCACGTAATAATACTCCGAGTAGTTCTTTTCTTTCTCTCTGTACCCTCCCCCAGCCTCAGTGCCTCTCTTCAGGAGTCCACTGGGAGGAAGAGGTGGGGCAGTCGATAACAAAAGCTGAGAAAATAAGCTTTGGAACACATGAAGGCAGTTCTTCCCTATCACCTGGCCCCGGCCCCTCCTCCCTCCCTCCTCCCACCAAGGATGCTGGACAGAAGAGTACTCTAAGCGGACTGGCACTCCCATGCCATTTGTGTTCCTGGGCAGGCAGCCGGCAAAATCTTTAAGTGCAAATTAAAAAATAATAATAAATCAGCAAATCCCAATTGGCTGACCTTGGAAGCAAAGAGATAGACAGATGACAGATGTAGAAGAATGAGCCAGGAGGACTGTGGGCCCCACAGCTTGGGGGTGGGGGAGGAGGTAGGAGTGAAGATAAGGTGAAGAGAAAAGTGGGCATAAATACGGATGCTCACTACATGGCTGAGCCCCTTTTCCCCCAGACAGACAGCCAAGCAGCTCTGTGGCCTGGTAGGACCAGGCCTCCATCTCTCTTAGCACCACCAAAACCAAGATCAATGGCAAGTCCTGATACAGGCCTAGTGAAAATCCCAGCGGGCAGAAGCCTGGTTCAGAAGAAAAAAGTAAATGCTAAGCAATTGCTGTTTCCAGAAGCCCTTCGCCTTTATGCCCTCATGTGTTCTTGCCTGTTCCTTTCCCATCTGTAACATTTGCCTGGTTCTGTCTTGGGACCTCTGTGACGACATGTCCTCCCTCAGCTACAACATGAGTCAGAGCCAGATGGAAGACTTGAGGCTTCCTGCCTCCACTGTCACGACTCAAATCTCACAGATTGTTTTTCCCAAACCATGCCCTAGGGAGCGAGGCATTTCCCATTGCTTCTCTTACTTCTCTTCTTTGGCAGCGGGTCCCTGAAGGCTTCCCAGCTGCTGCTGCTGCTGCTGCTAAGTCACTTCAGTCGTGTCCGACTCTGTGCGACCCCATAGACGGCAGCCCACCAGGCTCCCCCGTCCCTGGGATTCTCCAGGCAAGAACACTGGAGTGGGTTGCCATTTCCTTCTCCAATGCATGAAAGTGAAAAGTGAAAGTGAAGTCACTCAGTCATGTCCGACTCTTAGTGACCCCATGGACTGTGGCCCACCAGGCTCCTCCGTCCATGGGATTTTCCAGGCGAGAGTGCTGGAATTGGGTGCCATTGCCTCCTCCACCCAGGTGGTGCTAGTGGTAAAGAAACTCTCTGCCAATGCAGGAGACATAAGAGATGTGGGTAGCATCCCTGGGTTGTGAAGATCCCTGGAGGAGAGCATGGCAACACACTCCAGTGTTCTTGCCTGGAGAATCCCCATGGACAGAGGAGCCTGGCGGGCTACAGTCTATGGGGTTGCAAACAGTTGAATACGACTGAAGTTCTTAGCACACATTGAAGGCTACTATCTGTTCAGGCTGATCCAGGCTGGGCTAAACTGATAGGCCCCCAAGTGGAAATCCAGGCTGAGGCAAGTGAAAAAGCCGGCTTTCCAAGTGCCTCCTTGCTGGGGATACTTCAGCTCAGCCTGTGGGCTTAAATAATCTCTTTAGTGGTATCACTGCCTTTGGTCTTGTTTCCTGTGTCTTTATACAGGGAGGGCAGTATCCTCAAACCACCTGTCAGATGTCTTGGTCTTGGGGTTCCTGAGAATGAAACCCACTTCTCAGAGCAGCCAGGGGGTCTCTGGGGAGGCATAATGTCGGAGCAGTCAGAAGAAGATCTACAGCTTCTCCCCGCCCGCGAGCGAGCAGTGACACTAGTCTCACTGGATCCAGGACTGCTAGACTGGCAATGCAATTGACTGGACTCCTTGGGTCAAGTTCCTAATATAAAGATGGTAGGATTATGGACATGAAGAGCAAAAGGAGCTCACATTTCGACATTTGGGATATGAAGGTCTCTTGCTGGCTTCTAAAACCATGTGACCTCATTTCACTTTTAGTGTCCTCCAGCAGGGGCACCTCCACCACGTGGTCCAACTGACATCCATGGACAGATCCAAATGCCCAGGTGTTTGGCTTCTGGGCACTTAGTACTCCCTACTCACTGCCACTTCTCTCTCAAAGCAGAAAAAGGATGAATCAGGAGAAAAGAAACTCACATTTGCTGAACAAGTATTGGTTGCCAGATACTATCTTAGATACTTTCCTATACCTTCTCCGGTTTCTTTCTTCCTATTTTCTATTTTTTATTTTTGGTAGGGAAAGGGAGTTGTGCCTTAGATGCAAAAAATAACATTGCTTGGAATTCTGTTACAGTTACACTATCAGCTCATGTGTGGCCCACTTTGTTTTATGTTATTTCTATTTTTGCTCATCTTTTTATCAAAATATAGTTGATTTACAATGTTGTGTTAGTTTCAGGTATACTAACACAAATGTTGTGTTATATATATATATATACATATATATATATAGATGAATATATATATAGGTGAAAATATATTCAGCTTTATATATATATTCATATTTATATGAGAAAGTAGGGAAATCACTAGTCCATTCAGGTACGACCTAAATCAAATCCCTTATGATTATACAGTGGAAATGACAAATAGATTCAAGAAATTAGATCTGATAGAGTGCCTGAAGAACTATGGATGGAGGTTCGTGACATTGTACAGGAGGCAGTGATCAACATCATCTCCAAGAAAAAGAAATGCAAAAAAGCAAAGTGATTGTCTGAGGAGGCCTTACAAATAGCTGAAAAAACAAGAGAATTGAAAAGCAAAGGAGAAAAGGAAAGATATACCCATTTGAATGCAGAGTTCCAAAGAATAGCAAGGAGAGATAAGAAAGTCTTCCTCAGTGATCAATGCAAAGAAATAGAGGAAAATAATAGAACAGGAAAGACTCGAGATCTCTTCAAGAAAATTAGAGATACCAAGGGAACATTTCCTGCAAAGATGGGCTCAATAAAGGACAGAAATGGTATGGACCTAACAGAAGCAGAATATATATATATATATATATTTTTTTTTAAGTGGCAAGAATACACAGAAGAACTATACAAAAAAGATCTTCACAACCCAGATAATCACAGTGGTGTGATCACTCACCAGACATCCTGGAATGTGAAGTCAAGTGGGCCTTAGGAAGCATCACTACAAACAAAGCTAGTGGAGGTGATGGAATTCCAGTTGAGCTATTTCAAATCCTAAAAGATGATGCTTTAAAAGTGCTGCACTCAATATGCCAGCAAATTTGGAAAACTCAGCAGTGGCCACAGGACTGGAAAAGGTCAGTTTCCATTGCAATCCCAAAGAAGGGCAATGCCAAAGAATGTTCAAATTACTGCACATTTGTACTCATCTCACATGCTAGCAAAGTAATGCTCAAAATTCTCCAAGCCAGGCTTCAACATTATGTGAACTGTGAACTTCCAGATGTTCAACTGGATTTAGAAAAGGTAGAGGAACCAGAGATCAAATTGCCAATATCTGCTGGATCATAGAAAAAGCAAGAGAATTCCAGGAAAACATATACTTCCGCTTTATTGATTATACCACAAACTGTGGAAAATTCTTCAAGAGATGGGAATACCAGAACACCTGACCTATCTCCTGAGAAATCTGTATGCAGATCAAGAAGCAGCAGTTAGAACTGGACATGAAACAGCTTGACATGTTCCAAATTGGGAAAGAAGTATGTCAAGGCTGTATATTGTCACCCTGCTTATTTAGCTTATATGCAGAGTACATCATGCAAAATGCGGGGCTGGATGAAGTACAAGCTGGAATCAAGATTGCTTGGAGAAATATCAATAACTTTAGATATGCAGATGGCACCATCTTTATGGCAGAAAGTGAAGAGGAACTAAAGAACCTTTCAATGAAAGTGAAAGAGAAGAGTGAAAAAGCTGGCTTAAAACTCAACATTCAAAAAACTAAGATCATGGCATCTGGTCCCATCACTTCATGGCAAATAGATGGGGAAACAATGAAAACAGTGAGAGACTTTATTTTCTTGGGTTCCAAAATCACTGCAAATGGTGACTGCAACCGTGAAATTAAAAGATGCATTCCCCTTGGAAGAAAAGTTATGACCAACCTAGATAGCATATTAAAAAGCAGAGACATTACTTTGCCAACAAAGTCCATCTAGTCAAAGCTACGTTTTTTCCAGTAGTCATGTATAGATATGAGAGTTGGACTATAAAGAAAGCTGAGTGCCGAAGAATTGATGCTTGTGAGAAGCAAAATCAATGTGTTGCAGAAGACTATTGAGAGTCCCTTGGACTGCAAGGAGATCCAACCAGTCCATCCTAAAGGAAATCAGTCCTGAATATTCATTGGAAGGACTGTTGCTGAAGCTGAAACTCCAATACTTTGGCAATCTAATGTGAAGAACTGACTCATTGGAAAAGACCCTGATGCTGGGAGAGATTGAAGGCAGGAGGAGGAGGGGACGACAGAGGATGAGCTAGTTGGATGGCATCACTGAATTAGTGGACATGAGTTTGAGCAAGCTCTGGGAGTTGGTGATAGACAAGGAAGCCTGGCGTGCTGCAGTCCATGGGGTCGCAAAGAGTTGGACATGACTGAGTGACTAAACTAACTGACTGATATATATGTATATATATGTTCTTTTGCGGATTCTTTTTCATTATGTTATTACAAGATATTGAATATAATTCCCTGTGCTATACAGTAGGTCCTTGTTTATTTATTCATATGACTTTATTTCTTTCCCTCTTTATCACCTTTCCCAGTGCTATTTTCTTTTCCTGATCGACATCCAGTCTTTGTTTTCTTATGCGGTTGGTTTACGTAAGTAATGTTATTCTGTTCATCTTTCTGCTTCTTTGTTTCACATAGCATCGCAATTATAAAGCTAATTACATTGATATCTATGTACCTAGTGTGTTCATTTTGACCACTGCATAGTATTCCATGACTTGCATATCCTGCATTTTACTTATTTGTTCCCCTGTTGATGAACATTCAGGTTGTTCCTAATTCCTTTCCACTGCAATATTGCAGTGGACATTTTCATGTAAGCCATTTTCTGAACCTGTGAGAGCAGTTCTTGTGGGATATATATCCAAAAGTAAAACTGGTCTATCACAGGGTATGCACAAATTAAAATTTTCTAAATATTTGCAAATTCCTCTTCAAGTTGGGTATATCCATTTACACAATTCCCTATTTCCCTACATCGTTATTAGTACTTATTATTAGCTTACTCTTTTCAAATGTTTTGCCAGTCTGATGAGTATAAAAGAATATCTTGTTATTGTTTTGATTTGCCTTTTCCTAATGATAATGAGGTTGAACACTTCTTTAGATGATTATGATCCTCTTGTCGAAGCTTCCCCTTCTGTAAGTTGCCTATTTGTACATTTGCTGTCTTCTCTGTCAGATTTTGTGTATCTTTCTTGCCCTACATATTCTGGACATTAATCTGTTTTGTCCATATATATTACAACTATTTTCTCCAAGCCTGTTACCTCTCTGTTCAATTTGCTCATTGTGTCCTCTGTAGAAAAGAAATCTTAACTCTTGATGGACTGTAATCAAATTCATCCACTTTTGCCTTTATGGTTTGTGCGCTCCACACCTTAAGAAAACATTCTTACCCCCATGCCACAAAGCCATTCTCCTATACATTCTACCAAGAATTGTATAGCTTTGCCTTTTATGTTTAAGTCTTCACCATCTCTAGAGTTTATTTTGTATATGGCATGAGAAAAGCATTTATTTTTATTTTTTCTATGTAATAAGCTTATTTTTCCACTATTGCTACATTATGCCAGTTTACATAGAATGGACCTTTTCTGTGGTCTTCAGTTTTGATCAGTAAGTCAGGATTTATTTATCAGGCTTCTATTGTGTTTCAAAGCCTTGAAGAGGAAATCTAGTGGAGCTTATGACATAAAACCTGCCTTCAGGAAACACGCCATCTAGCTAGAAGAATAAAACATAGACACAAGGACCTGAGAACGTGCACAAAGCAACACCTAGGTAAGGATGAATAAAGACCTTGGAAGCTGAGAACACAAGCTTAGAGGGTTAACAAAGGAGCTAGGTCCCTATTGCCAGGATAGGATGGATAAAAGGTTTGGACTAGGGGTACGAGGACAGCTTCCCAGGTGGCACTAGTGATAAAGAACCCGCCTGCAAATGCAGGAGACATAAGAGACGTGAGACGTTCCCCTGGAGAAGGAAATGACAACCCATTCCACTGTTCCTGCCTGAAGAATCCCATGGACCGAGGAACCTGGTGGACTGCAGTCCATGGGGTCGCAAAGAGTTGGCCACGACTGAAGCGGCTGAGCACACATGCAGTTACAGGGACAGCATTTGATGCCATCACTCTGAGGTGCTCATCCAGTCAACCTAGCTTTATGCAGTTGCCACAGAATGAAAGAGAGAGAAGCCACGAAGGCTTCATCATTTGCCATGATCTGGCCTTGCTGGTACGCTCAGTGTTTTCCTTCTCATGAACTTTTCCGTTCGTACAGCTCCCCAGCCCCAGGGTACCAATTAAGAAGGAAGCAAAATCATTTCTGACTGGAGTCCAGGTACCCAGTCCACAAAATTTCCCTGAATCAGCTGTCTCCCTTTTCAGAGAAACAGACTGAATCGAAGGGAAATCCATGTACCCAGTCCACAAAATCTCCCTGAATCAGCTGTCTCCCTTTTCAGAGAAAGACTGAATTGAAGAGAAATTCTTTATAAAAATAATAAGAATACCCTCACAGCCCTTCTGGAGCCCACATTTTCTCCACAAATATATTATACCTTGGTCACCACTGGGAAGGGAGGCAGCTGACAGAGGAAAGTTTTTGACTGAGTACGTGGACTCTGGTCAAAGGACCTCAGAGTGAGGGAGATACCAGAAGGGAGTTCCCAGGCAGACAGGACCAAGCTGCCCCCTTTTTCCAGAGGCATCCCTCTGCCCAAATTCCTGGTACTTGGCTTGCCTGTGCCTTGCCTATTCTATGGCCAGAAAACTATGGAGGCTTCAGAGAGCGCCAGGAACCCTCCTCCCCTGCCCCCACCACCAGTCCCCCTCAGCCTCAGGAGGCCTCGGCCCTGGCACAGAGGTGTAACATCTCGCCTTCCAAACATGGCGTTCCTAGGCGTCTGCACTGCAAAGCACACACCAATTATCCTCAGCAGGGCAGCCTGTATTCAGTGTAGCCAGCATCCGGGGCTGATTTTGCTCCTAGTAATCTCCTTCTGCTTTAGTGCTTTGAGACTTTGGAGGGGTGGGCAGGAAAGGAATGGAGGGGAAGAGGGATAGGGGCGGAAAAGCTAACAGAGCTCATCAAACCCAACAAACAATAAAGCCCAAGCTCCTAGCTCCTTAATCCTCTCAGGGCCTAGTCCTCACCATGGCAACCAATAAGCCTCTAGGCCTCCTGAGTCCTCAATCCAGTTGTTAGCGAAGAGCGGACGCTGGCTGCTTTGACTGGGATGGTTTCAATACTGGGCAAATTAAATTGGTCCTGAGGAGATGTGGAAGTTGAAGGAGCAGGCAGAGAGAGGAGAAAGAACACGGAGACGAGGAACGGCAGGTTTGTGTCAGGCAGCGTCTCTCAGGAATTCTCTTAGGGAGATGGAGGGGACCTCCGCTACCAACTTGGATTAACTCTCAAAGGTCCCAGGTAGAGGCTGGCCCTTCCCACTCCCTTCCCCATTGCCCTTAGGCAACCCTCTGCAGTGTCAGGTATCCTTCATTGTGGGTGGGTGCCAGTCAGCTCTCTGCAGCCTGAAGTGAGACGCTCCTTCTTTGTCCAAAAGCAGAAAGTTGAGCTAGAAAGTAAAACTTGGCAGAATCCCCACTTTCACCTCACCCAGGAAATAGCTGGTCATTGGTGAGAGTCTCTGTCCCCAGAGAAACAGGAGGGACACTCCTCAGGAAAAATCCTTGGGAACTCAGTTCCTCTGACCTCAGCAGGCCTCCCAAAGTCACCACTGCCATAGCCTTTGTTGGGTTCAACCTGTCCACTAAAGGGCCCTGACCTCCATGGATAGACAGCCATCTGCCAAAGTGGGCAGTCCTTCAAGTCATATCAGAGGCTCTGTAATTCCCACAGGTGACTGTTTTGGCCAACTACCTCTCCCGAGAAACAGGCTGGAGCTGGGTATGGGGCTGACATAGAGTCACTGATACATACAATGAGCTGAGCCTGGACTCAGAAATCAGACCCCAGTCTAGTCCCCAGGCAGCTCACACTGGCCCTATCCCCCATCGAGGTGGAAGAATTCTTAGATCTTTTCCTAAATGCATGCTTTGACAAGGAAAGGGGAGGCAGTAAGCTGGGGAGAAAGGACTCAGGGAAGGCCCTTGGGTGTTTTGCTCATGTCCACAACTAGTGAAGGGTTGCTTCCTCAATTTGTTCCTAGTGGGTTTGATTTCTCCTGTTGCAAATGAAACTGGGTACTCTTTCCTCCTTTCTTTCTCTGTATGTGCTCCTGGGTCTGATACCATGTGTACACTCTTTCCATTCCCTTAGTGAGGCACTGAGTCCCAAAATGTAGAAAAAATGATCACCTTCACTTTAGCCTCAACCTCTAAGAACTTGATGCCTTAGACTTATTAATTTCTGTGTCATTCACTCACTCATCTGCCATTTTTTGAAAGTCACTAGACTAATGTCCTTGCAGGCAGGGGCTATGTCTGATTTTGCTCACCAGCCTGCTCCAGTGCCTGCTTGGCATGCAGTCGGTATTCAGTGAAGAATTTTTTGACTGAAGCCTCTCATGTGCATAACCTCAGAATCTGTTGACAACTTAAAACAACAGTAATGCCTAAAGCTTCCATTTATTGAACAACTACTATGTGCCAGGGCCTGTACTAAGTACTTCAGATACACATTCTAATTACATGTTTGAGGGATAGAAACTGTTACTCAATTCCATTCCACAGAAGAGAATAACGAGACTCAAGGACATTAATTTTTTCCAACTCACGTGGTTAATAAATAAGTGGCAAACCCAGGTCCTTTGGACTCCAAAGCCTGCCTCCCTATACCAGTGTTAAGGAAGTGCCGCTGAGATTAAGATTACTATCTGGTCCCCAAAATGCCAGTTAACTTTTCACAGAGAGATCCTTGGGCACATACTTCATTCCCAACACTGGCAAAGTTTGTCTGAAGGAGCCCAAGAGAGACAGTGTGTGGTGTGTCATATATGCCTTTCTACTTGCCAATATCCCTTACTCAGGTGCAAAACGTTTTGTACCAAAGTTTGTAGTAAAGTTTTACTGAACACTTTTCCCCCTTCCTTCAATCAGAAGAGGGAGTTCAATTATCGTCCCTTCATTTACAGATAAGGACCCTGAGGCTCAAAAGAAGTGATACAAATTGCCTAAGTTCACAGAGCCAAGAAGTAGTAGAGCTGAAGCTAAAATTCACTCTTTACTGTCTCTAAAAAAATCCCCAAGCCTATGTATGGTTGAGTCCCTTTGCCGTCCAACTGAGACTATCACAACATTGTTAATTGGCTACGTACTTAATGTGCTTAGTCGCTAAGTCATGTCAGACTCTGGGATCCCATGGACTATATTCTGCCAGACTCCTTTGTCCGTGGGATTTCCCAGGCAAGAATACTGGAATGGGTTGCCATGCTCTCCTCCAGGAGATCTTCCCAACCCTGGGATGGAACCCACGTCTCCTGTAGTTTTCTGCACTGCAGGCGGATTCTTTATTTGCTGAGCATCAGGGAAGCCCATACTCCAATACAAAATTAAAAGTTTAAAAAAGATAATTTTTTTTAAAAAATCTGGGGTTTCCTTCATATGCAAAGCATTGGAAATCTTGCCCTGTGGCATGTGCCAATTCCCACTAAAAGACTCCTGCCTTCTATGAAGACAAAGACATTCTAGGGGGCCAGTGCTGCATCCTGAAGTGCCAACTGAGGAGAAACTTGGCATCTCCCATGCACCATCAAAAGTAGAAACCCATTACCCTGCAGGAAAATCTTTTGATGCCTTCCCCTCAAAGGTGCTGTCTAAGAATTAGCCTCCTTCCCCCGCCCCTCCATCCCCCAAACAAGTCAGGGATATGTGCTCAGATGCAGTGAAAGCTGGCAAGGGCTTCTGCGAGGTTTTTGTTTGTTTGTTTTCCCCTGACACCTAATTGAGGACCAGGAATGCATGTCATTTCTTCCCTCCATCTGTCCTCTTTCCCCTCTGAGAACTCTTAATCATTTTTAAAGTCCAATGAATAAAGAAAACAGGCCACACACTCACCCCCTAGAGATTACAGCACTGCTCTCTAAAAGTAGGCCTTGGTCATAAAGAGAACACTGCTAGATGGGGCAAAAGCCAACAGATTAGTGGGGATTTGCACCAGCCTAAGTAGGCTTAACTCCTAAGTGGCAAAGTGGCTTGAACAAAGATCCGTCCGAATTCTGTTAGTGACTCCCATACAGGATTCTTTCTCCTCCTCCTCCTCCTCCTCCTCTCCTGTATGACTGTCACCCCACCCCATCGCTCCCATAAGATGCTTTCCTTCTCTGCCTCTCCCACTGTCAAGTGACTGAAAGAATAACATTTCCTGAGCTTCCTTCACTGAATTATTCATCTTTGCTGCCTGGGCATGACAAAACTTCTTATGAAAAGCCCTGGGTGGGGGTGACCCCTCCCCCTGTCCCAGCCTGCACAGCTAACAGGAGAAAGAGCCAAGGGGAGGAAGAGACATACATGGTGGCTGGGCTGGGAGTTAGACAGCGTCCAGAGACCCGGGGAGTCAGGAGGGTGATGGACACAGGCAGGCTCCTGGCTCCAGGCTGACCAGCGTGCTAGTCTGGGCCATTATCCTCCTTGAAAGCTTGGGACAAGCACAGAAGGCCTGAGCCCACCATGCCTCCCAGCCTAAGACTGTCCAAGTGCTGAGCAGTCAAAGAAATAGTCATCACTGAGGAGAACTCAGCCCTGTCTCTGCCACCAGGACTCAGTAAAGTAGGACAAGTTATCCATCCCGATTGTACCTGCAGGGACAGAGCCATGCGGGGAAGAGGGTGGAGTGGGGACTGGAGCCCTAATTTCTGGTTCCAGCTCTGCCACTAGCCAGCTGTGTGACTGGGCACACCACTTGGCTTTTCTGTGTCTGTGTTTTCACTGGTGCCAGGGAGGCAGCACACACGGTGCGGTGATCGGGGCACGGGCTCTGGAGCCAGGCTGCCCGGGTTCACATCTCAGCTCTGTATGTGACAGTGACAAACCCATTTAGCCTGGCAAGGCCTCAGTCCTCTCGCCTGTAAAATGGGGACAACAAATAGTGCCTGCCTCAGAAGGTTGCTGCAAACTGCACAGCAGCCAGCACACAGCCTTGAGAGGCACTCAGAGAGGGTTGCTACGTGCATCTCATCAGAGGTCCTCATTCAGAGAGGGTTGCTACGTGCATCTCATCAGAGGTCCTCATTCAGAGAGGGTTGCTACGTGCATCTCATCAGAGGTCCTCATTCAGAGAGGGTTGCTACGTGCATCTCATCAGAGGTCCTCATTCAGAGAGGGTTGCTACGTGCATCTCATCAGAGGTCCTCATTCAGAGAGGGTTGCTACGTGCATCTCATCAGAGGTCCTCATTCAGAGAGGGTTGCTACGTGCATCTCATCAGAGGTCCTCATTCTCCAGAGTCTGATCTGTTCAAGTCACTGGGACCTGGCTCTTCGTTCCAGAGGGAACATGTCATTCTGGTGGTGAGGAGGCATGGTTTGCAGGTGGCCTGGGCCAGCCCTTCAGAAGAAGATGGAGGCACATCTTCGTGTGGCCCTCCTCATTTTGAGGCATCCTGGGGAACCCTGCGGTAGAGACCAGTGCTCCCAGGCTTCCAGGACATTTGCCCATGACTTTGCATAGGATAGAGTAAGGACTGTGAAGGAGGAAAAATAATTTCCTCTCTATCCTTCTAGATTCTTGACTGAAGCCCCTCAGTTCACTTCAGCTGAGTCGCTCAGTCATGTCTGACTCTTTGTGATCCCATGGGCTGCAGCACACCAGGCTTCCCTGTCCATTACCATCTCCCAGAGCTTGCTCAAACTCATGTCCATCGGGTCAGTGATGCCATCCAACCATCTCATCCTCTGTCATCCCCTTCTCCTCCTGCCTTCAGTCTTCCCCAGCATCAGGGTGTTTTCCAGCGAGTCAGTTCTTCACATCTGGTTCCCTGAGGCCTCTGGCCCTGTAGTAAAAGACAGATTAACAGGAGAACAACAAGCAGACTCTTAGTAACCTATGTACCTCCTGCATTCACGGGAGAGACCCAGGAAAATTGAGTGACTCCCCAAAATGGTCTAAGCCTCCAACTTATATACCATCGCCAGCTAACAACAAAAGATGATGAGGGAGTGGGGAGAGCCAGTGATGGGAGGTTTTCAGGAAAAGCTCAGGGAACAAGGGTAAGATTGTCATGCATATTTAACAGTTGCTGTCTTCTCCACTGATAAGAGTTGCTTGAGATTAAGCCATCCTTCTCTTCCTGGTCCAGGAAGGGACTCCCTCCAAATGGAGATTTCCCTGATAAATGTAAATGTTTCTTACAACATGGTAACTTCTACTAGGTTTCCAGAGCTTTCCTAGCTCTGCTGTTCCTTAAAAATAACCAGCCTAAAATAATCCTTATGCCAAAGAGATATATTTTGAGGTGGTGAATTCTGCCCTTGCTCTGTGCCCACCCCCAGGGAGCCACAGCAAGGGAGGCCAGGGCCAGGGCAAGAGGTCAGCAAATCCAGGCCTCTCCTCCCCTGCCCTCTGGATATTCAGACAACCAGCCAGAAATGTGCAGCTTCCCTTGACTTCTTACCCCAGACCAGGATGCCTTGGCTTTGGTTTGCTTTCCATTTGGGGAGTCACCTATGATTCTGCCAAGATTTGGGAACCTACAGAGAAAGGGCCTGTGCTTCAAGCCATTAATGGTGTCATGAGTAACCTGGCCAATAGGGCAGCCAGGACTGGCACCACAGAGGTTTGCCACTCAGCACTATTGTCCAAGCTGGGGCTGCCTCCAGAGCCTCCCCATCCATCCACCCTTCCACCCAACCATCCATGCACCCACACATCCACCCTTCCACCCACCCATCCATGCACCCACCCATCCACCCTTCCTTCCATCTCTCCACCCATCCTTCCATGTACCAACTCATCCTTCCATCCTTCCATCTCTCCACCCATCCATCCATCCACCCATCTATCCATCTACCCATCCATCCATCCATCCATCCATCAACCCATCCATCCACCCATCCTTCCATCCAGCCACCATTCATCCATCCATTCTTCCCTCTACTCACCTATCTACCCATCCGCCCACTCATCTATCCATGTACCCATCTATCCTTCAATTCACCACTCACCCATCCACCCATCTATCTACACATCCACTTATCTATCCATCCATGCGTCCATCCACCCATCCATCCACTCACCCATCCACCCATCTATCCATCCATCCACCCATCCATCCATCCATTCATCCATGCATTAATCCATGCATTCATCTCCAAAGATATAGCTGCCGCTTATCCTGTGCCTGGCCCTGTACAGGGTTCTGTGGGAACTCAGCAATGAGAACAACATAGGCCTGGACCTAAGGGAGCTTACAGTCTATTCAGGGGAGGGGAGGGGCTTTATGAGGAGCCGCACAGATGGATGTGAGATTACAGATTGGGAGAAACAGAAAGAAATAGAGAGGTGTTCTGAAAGCCTGTAAGAGTAGGAGGCCAGGAAAGAAGTCCAAAGAGGTGATGCTTAGGCCTGACCCCAAGGGAGAGAAGGCACCAGGCAGGCAATGACTGAGGGGAGAGGATGAAGGAGGGCTGACTGTGTCCCTGCCCTGGGCCAGGGTGTTTCCAAGCCCTTTGCCTTGGTGGGTCAGGCTCTGGGTTCTGGATGCCCATTGACTTTCACTTGACAAACAAACTCTCTGACTGCTACTACCGAGGCTTTTCAACACCGAGCCCTCAGACCATGGGCCTCAGAGTCCGAGAGAAAGAGACCTGAATTTAGCAGGTCATGGTGGGCTCAAGTATTTGCATTTTTAATAAGGTCTCCAGGTAGTTCTAAGTATATTGGACTTGGAGAATCTCTTTACATTCTAGAGCATGGGGGAGATAGTTTGGTGGCAAAAACAAAATGATTGAATTATTGTCTACATTTATGAGCCTGGGTTAAAAGTGACTCTCTCAAGAGCCTTCTACGGTCCCTGCCAGGCTCTAACGGCTGCCTTTATCTTGGACTTTCTAAATGGGCTTTTTCTCAGGGCTCCCACATGTCCCAGTTTACTGGGACTCTCCTTGTTACATAATTGAAAGTTCCATGTACCAGGAAACCCCTCAGTGTCAGCAAACCAGGGTGGTTGATCACCTTATCTTCTTAGAGAAAAGCCCTCCTAGATTTATCTTGGAAAAGAAGGAGTCATTAGAATAAGAGATTCCACCCCCCCCCCCATATCTGGCCAAAATGCTCCCTAACATGCTAATCCTGCCTTATCTCTCTGCAAAGAGCTGCACAGCATACTTGTCCCTCCATTCCCCAGGGTACACCCTCACTCCTTTTTTCTTCTGGACAAGTATCATTTCCAAAAGAAGGAATGACAAGCCAGCAGGTCCCACAGCATATCCAAAATTTTGGAGATGGAAATACCAAAGCTGCACCGAAGGCTAAGCCCTGGACTTAGAATCTAGAGCAGAAAGAAGCTATCAGCTGCCAGATTCACAGAGTAATTGAAAAGAAGACATATAGCATCACCATGGCAACTAGCCTCCAAAAGCCCCCAGCACCTGCTCCTTTCTATACAAGATTTCCCCAAACAGGAATATTTCTTACTTCCTTGTTTTTCTTTTCAATAAAGATGTTAATTTTATTTCCCCTCATTTGTGCTTAATGTTCCAGTAGCAAGTTAGCTTTTCCCTGGCTCACCAGCCCCTCCCTGTCTGTCCCAAACCTTTTCTTCCCCTCTCTCACCAGCTTCCCCTCCCCTCCTGTCTATCTTCTCTGATTTATTCTGTCTGTCCTCACAACTTCCTGTCCCCCCACCTCTAAGGAATATTTCTAACCTAAACCCTCATCCAGAATATTTTATCAGCTGCAGTTCTAACTCCTTAGTAAGCACTAGTCTTTGCTCTGGGTGAGGGCTGGATGGTACTCCCTCCAAAGCCCACCTACTCTGTTCTGGTACCCCCAGCTGAAGGGGCGCAGTGCAGCAAAACCACTTCAGCCCACAGAACAAATAAAGGAACAAAAGGGCTCCAGGGCCAAGAATAATAATAGCTTACCTAGTGCTGCCTATGTGTCTGGCTCTTGGCTAGAGTCTATTATCACATTTAATCTTCATGACAACCCTGATGGCACAGGTTTTGTTTATTATCTCACTTAGCAGATGAGGAAACAGAGGTTTAGACTGGTTAAGTCACTTGTAGAGGGTCACACAGCTAGTAAGTGATAGAGCTAGGATTTAAACCTAGTCAGTCAGGTGGTGCTACTGGTAAAGAACCCGACTGCCAGTGCAGAGGACATAAAAGACATGGGTTCAATCCCTGGGTCGGGAAGATCCCTAGAGGGGGGCATGGCAACCCACTCCAGTATTCTTGCCTGGAGAATCCCCATGGACAGAGGAGCCTGGCAGGCTACAGTCCATAGAGTCGCACAGAGTCGGACACAACTGAAGAGGCTTAGCATGCACGCATCTAATGCCAAAAAGCTGCTCTTTTCACAGTGACTTTCAGAAACTGTTTGGGGAAGAAGATTCTGTCCTGATTCACTGAATAGGAATGGGAATCCAGGTATGCCCTCTAATCAGCATTATTTGGAGGGAGTGGTCAATAAAAAGGTCCTGGGTAACAGTACCTGCTCCCTTGAATCTGCTTAGATCCAAGGGAGCAGTGTGGCAGAAAGTGAAATGGAGCAGGACCCTACGGTCCTTGCCACCCATACCCCCACCACGACCTCTGTCTGCCTTTTGTCTGTGGAAAACTTCTGTCGAAGAATAAGTTTAATCACAGAGGTGAGAAGTGTGGAAACAAAGGAAAACAGTGAAAGGAGACTAAATAATAGTTATGTAGTCATTAAGCATAGTCAAGGATATAGTTCTTTCTCAAGGGCTATAGATAATATTCTGGGCCACATCCTGCGAGTTGTCTTACAGATACTGAAACCCCAGGTAGAGAAGTTAAATATATGATGACCAGACTGTACCCAGGACATGAGCTGCCACAATTCTGAGAACAGGTCTCCAAGAAACAGGAACAAATGGACCCTGGAACTGAAAATGAACTGTACCTAAGACAGTCAAGATGATGCTGGTCGAACTACTGATGACCAATTTGAAGATGACTGTCAGACTTGCGCTGTTTCTGCATGCAGCACCCTGGGGTGGGGGGTGGGGGTCGGCCTTTGGACAAATGTCTGCCACCCTCTCCCCACCCAGTTGCAGAGTTGCCAGCATCTGAAATAAAGCAAACTTTCCTTTCCACCAGCCTGTCCTGTTTATTGGCCTTTGAGCGACGAGCAGCCAGATCCCACACACTCTTTTGGTAACAAAAGGACAACAAGGGAGCTGAGTAACACTTTTTTCATTCATCCAACACATTTAGCTAATATTTCCCATGAACCAGGCTCTACTCAGCCTATCCATAGGCCTCTGTATTGTTGCGGAAAGACTGTCTGGTGCTAGGAGCTCTGTGGATGAGGCCTGGCTCTCCACTTGTCATCTCTGAGCCTGTTTTGGGGAATAATAATACTTGTGAGTTAACAAAAATTATGGCTCTGGAAGCGTCTGACACGAGAGCAGTCAACCTTGTAGAGGCAAAATCACTTCTACACGGGAAAGTTCCACTGAAACAAAGGGGTATGGTACTGAACTCTACCACAGATGGGATGGGTCCAGGGATGCTGGATATGTGCTAAAGTCACTTCAGTAGTGTTCAACTCTGTGTGACCCCGTGGACTCTAACCCTCCAGGCTCCTCTGTCCATGGGGTCCTCCAGGCAAGAATACTGAAGTGGGTTGCCATACCCTCATCCAGGGGATCTTCCAGCCCAGGGATTGAACCCACATCTCTTATGTCTCCTGCATTGACAGATGGGTTCTTTACCACCAGCACCCTGGGAAGCCCAAAAGAAGATTCTTGGACCCCTACCAACTCTCTTAGGAGTGGGCACTCTCAAAGCAAGGATCCCCAAGGCTGCCCATAGTATTACCTATTTGCATCTTGGAGTGCACAGCTTCCCCTTTCCAGATCCTGTGGTCAAAGAAGAGACCCAAGCCTTTGTAGAACACAGCGTTTCGATCTGACACCATTCTTCTACAGTGATGAGGTCTCTGTATAAAGGTGCTGCTGAGGCAACATTATTTTTATCATTATTAGAGTGGGACCTTTTGTGCCCAGGCTTGCAAGGGAAGCTGACCCTATAGAACACGGATTAAAGAAATGCTTTGGGTAAGGGGGGAGCAGGAAGCCAAGAAATTCTAAGGAAATCCAATCATTTTGTTTCATTCTCTTTCTCTCTCCTCTTTTCGTCTCTCATTTCTTACCTCATTTCTGTATTTTCTTTAAATTTTGGTTTTGTTTTTTGGAAGACAATGAGTTACTGAGTAAACAGTGGAGAAAGAAGCTCGGGTGTGCATAATTTAGCTGACTTGTGGCTTAATTAAAGGGACTCCCTTGACCCTGTTGCTGAGCTTTTACAGCAGAGCAGCAACTCAGGAAGACATCTTGCCTTGGCCTGTGCTTGGTCAGGACGACTCGTGGCTATGAGGTACAGGGAAGAGGGTAGGTGTACACACGTGTACCTTGTGGAGAGGGCCAGAGGAAAACATCAGAAAGCACAGAGCACAAAGCAGAGAAATGGTCTGAGCTTCCAGTAGAAGGCAAGAATGTGATGGGGAGCAACTCTCGGGAGCCAGAGTTTGTGAGATCCACTCCAAGCTCTAAACCAAATAGCTGGCTGGGCCAAGCTTCTGCACAAAGATGATAGAGGCAACTTTAGAGTTAACTAGGGAATACTCTTGCCTGGAAAATCCCATGGATGGAGGAGCCTGGTGGGCTGCAGTCCATGGGGTCGCTAAGAGTCGGATATGACTGAGAGACTTCACTTTCACTTTTCACTTTCATGCATTGGAGAAGGAAATGGCAACCCACCCCAGTGTTCTTGCCTGGAGAATCCCAGGGACAGTGGAGCCTGGTGGGCTGCCGTTTATGAGGTCGCATAGAGTCGTGAAGTCACACGACTGAAGTGACTTAGCAGCAGCAGGGGATTCCCAGGTGGCACTAGCGGTAAAGAACCTGCCTGCCAATGCAGGAGACAAAAGAGGCATGAATTTAATCCCCGGGTCAGGAAGATCCCCTGGAGGAAGGCATGGCAACCCATTCCCATATTCTTGCCTGGAGAATGCCAAGGACAAAGGAGCCTGGTGGGCTACAGTCCATGGGGTCACAAAGAGTCTGACATGACTGAGCAACTGAATACACACACACACACACACACACACACACACACACACACACACACACACATGTTAGTTGCAGCCATGATTCATCTGATGGATAAAAATCTCTCCTTACCAGAGTGGAGGCAACTTCACCACTAACCACAGCAAAGTTTGATTGGAAAGAAGTATTGATTATAGACTGCACCTTAATGTTCTAAGGATCTAGTTTGTTCTCACTTGACTAGAGCAGTCAGTTGGGGGAAAGCATGCCTGACTTTGACTCTTGGCTTCGTGACCAACTTGTTTGACCTTGTGGGGGTGGAGAAGGTCTATTCCACAGTCAAGCTCACCAGAATTTAGGCTGGAGAAAGTGCAATTTCTTCCTTCAAAAGCTTCCAGAACGGCCTTTGATTCATAGGAAGGCAGGATGCTGTCCTTTCTCCACTCTGCACTCAACCCCTGAAAACAGGGGGATCTGCATGGCAGAACCAACCATGATGAATCAATGATTCTTTACTTCCTATTCCCCCTTTCTTAAAATGAAGAGGCCTACCCTAATCCTCACTTGGGATCAGTGGACTTCAATTGATTCTTTACTTCCTATTCCCCCTTTCTTAAAATGAAGAGGCCTACCCTAATCCTCACTTGGGATCAGTGGACTTCAACTGATCTCTGCAAGACACTCTGGACTCGCAGGTAAGTGGAGATCTGAGCAAGTACAGAGCAGTGGATAGGCCAGAGTCTGAATATAGAATTGGATATGCGAGAGACATCTAAACATTTCCTGGATGCTAACTGCAAAAAGAAGCCTAGTTTCATCTCTGCTTTAGTCTATCTTATTGGTTGGCTTGAGTTTCACCAACTTGTAAACCTAATATCTTTATGTTTAAAAACTGGAAGTGGGATGAGAGTAGAGGTACAGTGAAAACATGAACTGTGTTGTGGGTCTTTATTTGCCCATCTGTAGCATGGATCTAGGAAGAAGCAATCATAGCATATCAAATTGAAACAAAGAGTTAAAGACAGTGAAATGTCTCTAATAATAGTTATGAATCTCACCAACTTGTAACAAAAAAATCTTCTTTGCCTCTGACAAGTTGGTAGCACTTTAAATGCCAGAAATTTCTCTACAGAGTAACTAGAATCCCTTTAAAGTCTCCATGGAGATCAGAGAATCCTCTCAGAGTAAGGGGAGGAGGAGGGTCCTTTGGCATCATTAGAGTCTATGGTGGAGCAGTTTCGCCACAGGCACTGCCCTTCTTAGCACTGATTAACAGCTTCTCCAGGATTTGTTCTATGATGTGAGGAGTATCTTGTTAGTTTCACTTTATCTGGTAATATTCTGATTGCTTGCTTGGGCTTGGATGGAATCTAAGCCATCAAAAGAGAGCCACTTCAAATTCTCTTCCTCTGGTAGCTCAGAATGAGCTGAGCTCCCTGCCTGTGCTTCCAGTTTCCTCCTAGATGCTTCTCTGAAGAGTGAAAATATTTGTCCCTACTCAGTGGGCCTTCTAAACAGTCCTCGTGTACTCTGTACTACCATTTCATAGACCTGGTTCTGTACATGGAAAATAAGTTGGTCTCCCAAATGTTTTTGCTTAAGGTGATGCAGCTGAGCAGGCTTCCCTGGCTCCGTGCCACTGCTTGCTTGAAAATGTCAAGACCTCAGCATCCTATTTGTCTCTCCTGAAACCAGACCATAATTGAGGCTGGTTGTACTGGGTTTGCAGTTGTGAAACAGCACCTGCCTTTGACTCAGCAGTGGGCACACCACTGTGGAAAGTGAGGGGATTATAGAACACGTGGGATGGTAGAAAGGCAATGTGAAGGTTACAGAAAGAAACTGACAATGGGCAGGAAAAAGAAGTCAGAGTTCTCAAAGCCACGCTCTCTCGGTGTTGGAAGATGATGTTGCTGACCTTGCAGGAGAGGGTGACAGCAAAAGCTGGTGTGTGTGACCTGCTGAGGTTTCTTGTCTGATTAGCAGCTCTGGTGACTCTTTGCAAGCACCTGTCATTGATTAGGATCTGTCGCTTTGGGCCATATGTTGGCATAACTTTCACAAAAATGAATTAACCCACTCCATAAACAGAGAATTGGTTCAATTTAGCACCTTAACAAGGGATTCCAATTTTTCTGTATAAGTGACTGTGGTGAAAAGGGCTTCATTAGTGCAATATATGAAGAAACCACAGTCATAAATCAAAGAACAAGATCCACTTGCACTCAGGAAGGAAAGGACTACTCACCACATCCCAACTTCATCACACTCCATGGTCACACTTTTGGATGACAATTGCTGTCAGCAAGGCATCATCTTCAGACTATCAAGAAGTGTTGTGTGTGCATACATAGACGTGTGTATATTCAGACGATGAAGACTACAAGAGTGTGCAATTAAACTAGTGTATCTTTTCTAATGTAAAATTCTACTCTTTGTCATATAAAATTGGCTAATCTAACTATAACTATGTGCTTAGTTTCATTAATGCAAATTCTGCATATTTCTATGTACAGTCAGCAGTTAAATTCTTCCTTACTCCAGTGTCCAGTATCCTATTGCAGCAGATATTGAATTTATTCATCAGTTCAGTTCAGTTCAGTTCAGTCACTCAGTCCTGTCCGACTCTTTGCGACCCCATGAATCGCAGCACATCAGGCCTCCCTGTCCATCACCAACTCCCGGAGTTCACTCAGACTCATGTCCATCGAGTCAGTGATGCCATCCAGCCATCTCATCCTCTGTCATCCCCTTCTCTTCCTGCCCCCAATCCCTCCCAGCATCAGAGTCTTTTCCAATGAGTCAACTCTTCGTATGAGGTGGCCAAAGGACTGGAGTTTCAGCTTTAGCATCTTTCCTTCCAAAGAAATCTCAGGGCTGATCTCCTTCAGAATGGATTGGTTGGACCTCCTTGCAGTCCAAGGGACTCTCAAGAGTATTCTCCAACACCACAGTTCAAAAGCATCAATTCTTCGGTGCTCAGCCTTCTTCATAGTCCAACTCTCACATCCATACATGACCACAGGGAAAACCATAGCCTTGACTAGACGGACGTTTGTTGGCAAAGTAATGTCTCTGCTTTTGAATATGCCATCTAGGCATGGGAAAATCAAAAAAAAAAAACAAAAAAGACTGGAGGACAGACAGAAAGACAAACTGAAAGAAAGACAGAAAGAAAAAACAAAGACAGAAGAGAGAGAGAGAGAGGAAGAGAGCAGAGAGAGAGACAGAGAATGAAGCCTGAGTAACTGAAGACAACTTAGAGAAGCATAACAGCAACAGTGCTAAGAGTACCCTTAATCCCCCTAAATATCCTAGTGAGCAAGGTTCTTATTAGCAGTCACAGACAAATATATATGCACCACCAGAGTGACTCAAATCGACCCAGACATGTATATTCTGTTTAGGATTGGATTATTGGAGGAAAAGCTTCTTGGGGGGTGTCTAGCAGGTGATGATCTGTTGTGATGTGACTAGCAGACAGATTCTGGAATACATGGAAATGAAACTCATTCCTGTCTGCTGAAAAGTCATCTCTCTTTTTTTCATTTTATTTATTTTTAATTGAAGGGATAATTGCTTTACAATATTGTGTTTGTTTCTGCCACACATCAACATGAGTCCGTCAGTCTCTCTTCTTCGTAAAATTGAAGTATAGTTGATTTATATCATGTTAGCTTCAGGTATACAGTACAGTGATTCATATGTATATATACATATGGAGGCTTCCCAGGTGACTCAGCAGCAAAAAATCCACCTGCAATGCAGAAACCACAGAATACACGGGTTTGATCCCTGGGTCAGGAAGATCCCCTGGAGGAGGGCATGGCAACCCACTCCAGTATTCTTGCCTGGAGAATCCCATGGACAGAGAAGCCTGGCAGGCTACAGTCCATGGGATCACAGAGAGTCGGACAGGACTGAAGCGACTTGGCACGTGTGCACACACATATATATGCAGATGTATAGATACATTCCTTCTTAGATTCTTTCCCCTTATAGATTACTACAAAATATTGGGTATAGTTCCCTATGCTATACAGCATGTCCTTGTTGGTTTTCTATTTTCTTTGATTATCTATTTTATACATAGTATTGTATATATGTTAATCCCAAACTCCTAATTTACCTAATTTACTCCTCCCTCTACCCCATTTCCCTTGTAGTAACCATAAATTTGTTTTCTATGTCTGTTTTTCTTTTGTAAATAAGTAAATAGACATTTCTTTTTTTTCTAGGTCATATAATAAATGCTTAGCTCAAATGCTTCAAGAGGTTCTCAAGCCCTAGGTAGGGCACTGCTGAAGACCCATGCACAGAACCTTCTTCGAGAGGCAATTACATCATTACACTACTGGAACTTAAGCTACACAGGAGCATGGACCTCGTCGGCGTTGTTCACTGTTGTATCTACAGCACCTAGTATCTGGCATTTGATGCACGCTCAACAAATATTGAAGTGCATGCATGATTTGCGGGAGCACAATCCACACCACGCAGTAGATGTTTATTCATCTTTCCAAGTTCTGTGGCTTTTATGTCATATAAGGGCTTCACCCTTTACACATCATGGATGATCACAATCCCCAAATGAGTGAAATAAGATTTTCACGAACACAATCACCAGCAAATAACCAACTTACTTTTGAAAAGAGGTGTGACATGGTCCTATTACCCTTGAAAAAGAACATTCAAGAGCCAAGAGACAAGGAGAGTCAATGCAAGCTCTGGGCAAACCTTAATGCAACACTCCTGCATGCCTAGTGAATTGTTCTCAAGTGGCCAGGGGGATGAGTAATGACGCTGAGAGTCCAGCAGGGGAAAATGGTGCCTATCAGGATGCTAGTCAATACACTGTCCCCGCCTGGAGCCCCATTTCTCTGTTGTTCCTTAGACACTGGACAGAAAGCTAGTGACAGAGGTAAGACCATTGTTCACTACGCTATCCTGGTGCTGATTCCTCTTGTCTCTGAGGACTGAGAGGAGCTCAGTCATTCCCTCCACAGGTTCCCCCAAGTGCAGATACCCCAGGCTTTGTCTGCAAAGCCTGTGCCAGAAATATAAAAGAAGGAAAGCTAATCTTGTAAATACTGGACTTGAACTGGCCACTCTCCAAGGTCTTAGGACGAGAGCACTGAACATGTCTAACACATCTGTTCTTTTGTTCTTTCTTCTTCCTTCCTCCAGCTGAATTGAGGCCTGTGAAACGCCCATCACCATTACTCACACACACTATGCCTGTCTCCTTGAGTCTGAAGGGTGTGAAGGTGTGCTGCCTCGGCTGGCAGCGCTCCCTCAGCACCCAAAGTTGAGCCCCCACTTTTGAGTAAAGGCCACTTTCTACTTCAGTACATGGAATAGGTGGTGGGATGGGCAAGTTGGATCCAGCAAGGGGTGTCAAATGACTGTCCAACTTTGTTACATCCTTTGGTGTGGAAAATGACCCTGAAAAGAAAAACTCATACACAGCAATAAGACGCAACCTTGCTCCTTGGAGAACAAACCGAAATGCCCTGGTCTTTGTCAGCAGATTTTTAAAAAGATGTCTGATTTTTATTTCACATATGCCCCCAACTTCTTACCATAATACTTCTTAAAAGTAGCTAATGCTTTGAGAGTTTCCTCAGACTGGGAGCACAGTCTAACTTTTTAAGCACCCCACAGGCCACTTTCTACTTCAGTAAGCGGGATAGGTGGTGGTATGGGCAAGTTGGGTCCAGGAAGGGATGCCAAATGACTCTCCAATTCTGCCGCCAAAATTAAGCCCTAGAAGTCACTGAATTCATCAAATGACACCCATCCCCACACAGACATGCAGTTCCTCAGACTGAGATTTCAGAAGCCTCCTTGTCAAGAGGGCACGATTGTAAATTTCCTTGCATCAGGCTGAAACGTGACAGACTCTTTCCCAGAATGAAACATTTATTAAAAGCATGTGCTTAATTCATTTTTAGCAGCTCAGTAGTTTTTCAGAATGAAATAAGTGTCTTTCATTCTGAAAAACATTTTGTTTATTGTAGCTTCTACCCCATCTCCAGGCTGCAATCCAGCCAATTCTCATGGCCAATGGGGCTGCCAATTGCAAAACAGGAAAAGAGGGCAATACATTCTGGAACATGCAGATTCATGTACACCATAGTTCAATAATAACAAGAGAGGAAGTTTAGGGGGCAAGGCTGGACACAACTTTGTGCCCCTCCCACATTAGAAAATGCTGAGGCCATCTTCAGAGAGTGTGCCTTCCTATTAGTAGACGGAATTCTTGGATGGGCAGGCTTTCCGGGTTGCACAGTGGTAAAGAATCCACCTGCCGATGCAAGAGACACAAGAGATGTGGGTTCGATCCCCGGGTTGGGAAGATCCCCTAGATTCTTGCCTGGAGGAGCCTGGTGGGCTATAGACCATGAGGTTGCAAAGAGTCGGACACAATTGAGCACACATACAATCACTCTTGGATGGGCATCTCCCCTGCTTCTTATCACCTCCTAGGAGTAGCTTATCCCGTTCCTTGCCTCCCTGGCTTCCCTTCTTCTCCCAAAGAGTCAGCTTTCAGCGCCCTTGGAAAGCCGTATCCCTTCAACATGCCAGCCAGAGCCTTGGTCATGGCTGTAAGCTCTCATGGGAGCCTTTCTTCCCCAGAAGCTGACCTCGCTGTGTTCTCAGCACTCAGGGATCCCACGGGACACGCAGGGGCCGAGACCCAGGACAATGGACCAGTGGACCAGTCCCCAGGGGCCTATGCCTTCTATTAGCCAAGAATCCCAGATGACTGAGAGTGAGGCCATAGGACTAAGGGGCAAGAGAAGGAAAATTGCTTTTTCATTTCCCTTTATTACTATTACCTCATGCCAGCCCTGTCTCTCTGTGTTAGGCTTATCATTCTCATTTGACAGAGAAAGAGACAGAGGCATCAGCTTGGGGAGTGTCTCTGGGTGCCTGGGATGCCTCTTTACAAAGGTTCTCTAGTGGCCTGGGATGTGCCTTGCTCTGGACTGGGCCCTGGGGACTGGGTGGATCATGTGGCTCTGCCCTGAGGACGCTCACGGGGTGTATAGTGGGGAAAGAGTCAAGTAAGCGGGTGGCTGTAACCGAGTGTGATGGATGCCGTGAATGGGAAGGCAAGGGTCCTGTGGGAACACATTGGAGGGTCTCCTAACCCAGACCCAGGGGGCGACAGGAGCAGTCCAAGAAGTCTTCCTTGAGAGGGTGACATCAAAATCTAGTCCAGAAGAATAAGAGTGGAGGGAAGAGGGCTCTGGCAGACGAACGATTTGTGAAACAATCTGAATGCTGGAGAGACAGGGGATGCTTGGTGCAGCATCGGTGGAGGAGCAGAGAGACCATGCCACTCCCTGAACTTCAGCTTGAGAGCCAGAGGAAACAGCTGAGGCAGGGGAAATGACACGATCAGGCTTGTCAGGGGGAGTGGGTTAAAGAAAGAAGCAAGTGCCTCTGCTTCCCGTTCCCCCTTAGCATCCTAGCCTGGAGCTCGGCCCTGAGAGGTGCTATAAGGCTTGGTTCCCGGCCAAGGACTGGGGGTTGTGATGCTTAGAGAAAACAAGGCGGGAGGGTAAGCAGGTAAAAGAGCCACTAAAAATATTTTTAGGAAAATTAATACTTTGTATTTTTTATTTACTGGCCATATAGGCATGATTGGAGGCTTATAATGTTTCCAGTCCCAATTCCAAAAGCCCAAGTCCCCCATCAACATTTTAGTGTGGAATCTTTAAAATCCTCTTCTTTCCTTTTCATTGGTTGTTTAAAAATTCCTCTTCTTTAATAATAACACAGCCACAAAGGAAATGCAGTTCTACTCATTGTAGCCTTGTCTTTAATCCCTCTAAGTAGCTGATGGATCCTGTTAGAAGAGCGAGCAGTCTCCACACATCCCTCTCTGGTGGGGCTCAGGTATTGACCCTAAGAAAGTGGCACCCACCTCACCCCCCGCCCAGCACACCCTCAAGAACTCAGAAGAGCTGTCCTGAGAGTTTCCACTGGAAAAAAAAAAAAAACCAACATGAAAACATTTGGCTTCTCATGGCCACAGCTAAAAAGGAGAGAGTGAGAAAATGGGAAGCTGAGATAGAAAACAAATGGGAATGGAGAGAAAGCGAGGGTGAAAGAAGAGGGGAGACAGACCTAGAAGGTGAGACCGAGAAAAGAAACAGGGAGGGAGATGGAGAGAGTGTGGATGAAGGAAAGCTTCAGAAAGAGAGGGAGGAAGAAAGCAGAGAAAAGTGAGAGAGGAAGTGATAGTGGGTGAGGCCCTCAGAGAAGTCCTAGACCAGAGCGGTTCAGGTGGTGCTGAGCAAGTCTGGGGAAGGGTTGACAGGAAAAGAACTGTTCAAGCAGCTGTACTCTGTAAGCAAATGAGAAGCAAGGAGGGGTGGGTGGTCCACTCTCCCCAGCTCTCTCCTCCATCCTAAGCTTTGGGGTTGCCAGGTCATTGCTCTTGGTCCCCTTGACTCTTCCAAAGCTTACAAAGCCTGCTGTGTGCCAGGCTTGCCCTGCCCCAGCTTCTGCCCTATTCCTCCTCACAGCCTAGCCAGTCTGGGGAAAGGGGGTTTCCAGAGAACTACAGAGAGCCCGCAAGCTCAGCAGAGATGACCTGAGGGAGGGAAGTAGGCAGGAAAGAGGATGTGCAACTCTAAGGATGAAGGAGATGGAGCAAGCAGGCCGACAGACTGACTGATAGGCAGGCACACATAGGAAGAAGACTCCCAAGTTCCCCAGCAATCATTCATCCCCCTGTCTCCATCCAGAGAGTTGAGGAAAAGCTGCCCCTGCCCTTCCCCGCCTCCTTCTTGCCTCCTCTCAGCCCTGAAACTGTTACCTGGAGAATACCCAGTGGCTCTGCCTAAACCCTCTCAGGTCGTTTCTCCCCCTTACAAAAAACCATTAAGACTTTAGAGTTTGGCCCCCGCTTGGCTCCAGGCTAAAAGGGAAACTGCTGGCGAGGTGGGGGAAGCAAGGCAGCTCGCAGGCACTCCTCCAGCCAGAGAGTTAGAAGCTGGACAGAGCACCTCCGGCCCCTCTCCAGGCTGCAGCGGCAGTCCAAGCTCCTCCCCGGCACACAACACACACGGACTCGCTCTGAACCCGACTCCGGCTGCCGGCGACTGTGCCTTTAAATTGCTGCTTTCTGGAGGGTGCATCTCAGGGGGAGGTGGGAGGGAGGGAAACATCTTCATACGGTCTCCCTCCCCCTTCTCCTCCAAGACTCTCCGGGGTTTAGAGAGTGATTGCTTCCCAAAAAGAATCTCCTTCAGCACCCCGGCAGGCAGGCAGGCTGAGGCCCTCCGGAGCCCCAGGCGAGCTCGAGCAGGAGCCGGTAGGGTTATCTGTGTCAGAATCACTTCCAGGGGAATAGTTCTGGCCCCCTGACTGAGAGGGACGGGGCAAAGAAGAGAGGTGGGGAGAGAGCACGCCACTCCTAGCCCGGCCCCCCTCAGGTTCCCTGCGAGAGCGGCCTGAGCAGGAAGAAGGATCTGTACTTTCGGCGTTCCTGCCCGGGGTATCCCCTCTCACCTTGGCAGCCAGGCTGAGAAAAGGACTCCAGGGTCCCCACAGGATGACAACTCTCGTTCCAGTAACCCTCTCTTTCCTTCTCCTCTGGACCCTGCCAGGGCAGGTCCTCCTCAGGTGAGCTGAGTGGGGGTGAGAAGGAGATGCATGCAAACACGGGCTGGGGAGGGGGCAACTGGGGCTCCGGCAGAGTTTCCTTGAAGTTTGCCAAAAGCCCATGGATAGGATGGCTCCAGAGGCAGACTCACTTACCTCCATTGAGATCCCAGGAGCCTTTCGTGAAGGATGTCAAAGCCCCAGAGGTGATGGGAAGGCTTCTGCATGGGTGAGAGCTTCCTGGGTCAGGGTAGGGGCTAGGGAATGAGCCCCTGAACAGAAGCCATCTGTCCTGCCCTCCAACCCTATCTCCCTCCCAACTTGACCACACGCCCCTCAAATCCTTAAAAATGACACCAACCTCTGCCAGCTGCTCACCCAAAAGGTTACAACGAGCCAGGATTTTCCCCAAACCACATTAGGATGAAGCCGGGCTGATCAAAGCTGGGCCCTCTGCACTCTCCCTACCCTGCCCAGGGAGCACCTGGCTGCTCCCTGGAGTGGTACTACGTGGCCATCATTTCCTGGGCTTTGGGGCAAGACAAGCTTTGTGCTCCCTATAAATGCCTCCCCCCGCCGATTCCCACTTTTCTCACTAGCTGGTGTTGGGCGGGGGGCAGTCTAGGTAGACAGGGGAAGCTAGGTGGACAGAGGATGCTAGAGGAAAGATGGCTGTGCCCTGGGCTGAACTGGTCAGAAGAGTGCCTCCCAAGGTGGAGGTGGGTGAGTGCCACCGCAATATCATCCTCCTCTTCATTCAGGGAGCACCCCAGGAGCCTCCTTCTCATGTGCTGGCAGACACGTGAGTGGGCAGGCAGGCAGGGATTCAGTGGCATTGGCAGGGAGGGAAGAAACTTCTTCAGAGTGGAAAGGAGCCCAGAGTAGAATGGCAATGGCAGCTCAGCTAGAGCTGATATGAGGATGCAGGCAGAAGGGGGCACCCAGCCGGCATTCGCTGGCCCTGGTGGAGGGGAAATTACACCAAGGCCCAGGCTTTGGTGGCAGCAAAGCCCCCTTGGTGATTAGAGCAAGTGAGCCCTTAGGAAGCCTTGAGTCCAAGTCTTTCATTGAACTATGGAAACTGAAGCCTAGAGAGGGCAGGTGACCTGGCCAAGGTCACTCGGGCACCCAATAACAGAATTGGAGTTCTCTCCCCTACCCCATCCCAGGGCCTTCCATGAGAAAGGTTTCCAGCTCTGGAGCCTCCTGAGTCCTGCCAGTGTTTGGAACTTTCCAGGAATGAATGGGAGAAAGGAGAGTCTACACACCGTGACCCGGCTCTCAGGTCCACAAATGAGGTAGCCCTGGAAAAGATGGGCTCCCACGGGGGTTGGGGCCCCAGACAGCTGAGTTCACAGCCAGTCCCAGGGTCCTGGGGCTGGGGCCAGGGGGAGAGATGACATGAGAGTGGGGCTGAGGACAGTGGCAAGGGTCTGGCTGCTCCACACTCAGGTCCACGTGGCCTCCCTGGGGGCGGGGGCCAGACGGCAGGCGGCCAGCAGCAGCACCTGGCCAGTGTGGGCGTCCCATGGTGAAGCCATGGACGACTTCGGCTTGTACCAGCGCCTCCTTGGATTTTCAGAGCAGGCTTAAGCCACCTGCTCTGGCAACCCCTGCTCAGGGCCAAGTGGCCTCTGTTCCCAGGGTAAGAGCTTCCTCTTGCTCTTGGGATTTGAGAATGCAGGACTCTAGGGGTCAGAGTGAGGCTGCCACTGACCTTCCCCATCTCTGGCTCCTTGGCAGCCTGCCTGGGGCTGCTAGTATCTCAGTACTGCAATAGATAGACTTAGGGTTTTTTTTAATTTATTTATTTATTTTAATTGGAGGATAATTACTTTACAATATTGTGATAGTTTTTGCCATACATCAACATGAATCAACCATAGGTATACATGTGTCCCCTCCCTCCTAAACACCCTCTCACCTCCCTCCCCACCCCACGCCTTCAGGCTGTCACAGAACACCAGCTTTGGGTTCCATGTCATATATCAAACTCCCACTCGTTATCTATTTTACATATGGTAATGTATATGCTTCTATACTATTCCCTCAAATCATCCCACCCTCTCCTTCTCCCACTGAGTCCAAACGTCTGTTCTTTACCTCTATGGATAGGCTTAGTTTTGAAGTCAAGAGCTCTGGGTGGGAATCTTGGCTTTACCATTTAGAAACTGTGTGATCATGGACAAATTGCTCCATCTTGCACTCCTCACCTATAAAAGGAGGATAATAATGGTACTTATTGAGAGGACTGATGTGAGAACTACTAGATAAAGCATTTAGCATGGTGCCTCAGCTATTTTTATTACTGTATCAGCCACTGGCAGGTACATAGATTTACTGGGAAAGAGGAGCCTGCTGGCTCAAAGGAGACTCAGACCCAGGACAGTAGTCACCTCACCTCCCGGCACAGGGGAGCTGGCTCTAGGGATGACAGCAGGATGGAGCAGGAGGCACAAGGGCCCAGCCAGGAGTCGAGCTTCAGCTCCACCCTTGCCCTCAAGCCCTTGCTGAACTCCTGGTCCCTGGTCTAGCTTTTGGCTGCTAAGTAGACAAGCAGGCATATGGGAGAAACTTTGCTCCCCTTAGAGGAAAACCTGTCGGGGAAGAAGAGGGCTGGCCTCTAGGCTAGGCCAAAGCACACAGGCCCTTTCTTGAAATGAAGCTCTTAGGGAGATAAGATGGGAGTTGACTTTCACAGCATGGCTTCTTTACTGGGAGTCTTTCCCTTGCTCCTAGAGCCCTGCTTTTTTCTGCCTATGTTATTGCGAAAGCAAGTTCATCTGCCTGCAGCTGCCTGGACCGAGGTCCAGAGCTTTTTGCTGGAGCAGAAGCCAAACTGCCCTCTCCAGAAGCTGGGTCCTAGCCCTTGAGAGATCAGCATGAAGGCCAAACAACTGAAACCAACTCTTAGGGGTGTCAGTTGCCCTTGAGCCCTTCCCATCCTTGGCTAGGCCAGATGTACAAAGTGTTGCCACAGCTACATTAATTCTGTCACTCATGTTTGAGTGTGTTCAAGACACCATCAGAAAGAGAACACTGGATGAGGCCTCAGCTGTGAGACTTTGGGCAAGTCATTCTTCTTTTGGTTAGTTGATTGATTGATCTATCTGTCTAGCTATCTATCTATTATTTATGTATTAAATTCCATGTTTATATGTGAGATCATACAGCATTTGTCTTCGTCTGACTTATTTGACTTAGCATAATGCCTTCCAAGTCTGTCCATGTTGCTGCAAATGGCAGAATTTTCCTTCTTTTTATGACTAAGTAATATTCCACTGTGTGTATGTATGTATATATCACAGTTTCTTTATCCATGCATCTGTTGATGTACACTTGGGTGCTTTCCTTGTCCTAGATATTACAAAGAATGCTGCTATGAACATGGGAGAGGTGCAAATATCAGTTTCCTTGGGGATAAATACCCAGAGGTAGAATTGCTGGATCATATGGTAGTTCTACTTTTAATATTTTGAGGAAACTCCATACTGTTTTTCACAGTGCCTGCACTGATTTACAGTCCCACAGATCACTCCTTCTTTGGAAGGAGTTTACTCTCTTGTAAAATGGAAATAACAGTTTTTGGCCTATAACATGAGCATTATGAGAGCAAAAAGATCTAATATATGTGGTAGACTGGTGGGCTATAGTCCATGGGGTTTCAAAGAGTCGGACATGACTGAGCGCGCACAGACTGTAGTCTGCCAGGCTCCTCTGTCCATGGGATTCTCCAGGCAAGGACACTGGAGTGGGTTGCCCTGCCCTCCTCCAGGGGATCTTCCTGACCCAGGGATAGAACCCACGTCTTCTGCATTGCAAGTGGATTCTTTTACCGCTGAGCCACCAGGGAAGCCCCAGGCTACAGTCCATGGGGGTCACAAAGAGTTGGACATGATGGAAGCAACTTAGCACACATGCACAGACAACTGATCTCAGTGATTAACTCTCTCCTGTCCAGAGTGGCCTTGGCAAAAGAGGAAGTCAAACCTGGGACCAAGGGGTCCCAGCCCATGTCCCCCTCTGATTTCCTGGACAAGCTTATGGGGCGAACATCTGGGTATGATGCCAGGATTCGGCCTAATTTTAAAGGTAAGAAGTATTCATCCTATAAAACCTCCCCCTCCCCACTCCCTTTGGGGACACTGAGCCACCCCCATTGCCTACCTTAGAGCCAGGAGGCTGGGGAACAGGTCTAGCACTCACAGCTCAGAGGAGCTTCCCCACCCCATCACCCTGGGTCTGTGTGCCAGGCACTGCCTTCTCCCAGCAGTGCCCTGGCCTCCAGCTCAGAGAGACAGGCTTGGAATCTTCTCCCAGATTCCTGGAATGCTCTACCAATGTGGCTGTGCTTTGCTACCCTTAGGCCCGCCTGTGAATGTGACCTGCAACATTTTCATCAACAGTTTTGGCTCCGTCACCGAGACTACCATGGTAAAGCATCTCCATGCCCCCCCCCCGCCCTTCCTCTCTAGTGTGAATGGGAGAAGCCCACCAGATAGCAAGCCAGTCTCTCCTCTGCCATCCTTTCCCTGTTTCAGGGTCATGGCTAAAGCCATGGGATGTCCAAAGGTGGTCACTAGGAGTTTATCTTTCCCTAGCCCAGGGTTTTTGTGGCTAAAGGCAGACTAGCCTAAGCAGCAGACAGCCGAGTTTGGAAGATAGCATGATGACTAGCACAGGCTTTTAATCAGAAAAACCTGCATTCAATCTCAGACTCTACCATCTAACAGTTGTATGACTTTAGGCAGATTTACTGAAACCTCTCTTTGTCTCAGTTTCCTCATCTGTAAAATGGGAATCATAACAGCACTCTCCTCTCAGGGTTGAGGTGAGATTTAAATAAGATGATGCATATGAAGAAAGCACTTAGCAAAGACTCAGGCACATAGTAAGAGCTTAATGGGTGTCTTTTCCCTTCCCATCTTTGCCATATCAGCCCAAGGCAGGCTCCTTCTCCAGTGGAAAATGCCCACTGCTCCTGAGATGTGTTCCCAGAATTTTCCTCCTCGTGGCCCTCCTCTGCAGGCAGGCTTGCTAGTCCCTGCAATAACACTGCCTCTGATGGGCCCATCTTTGTGCCCTCCCAGGACTACCGGGTGAATGTCTTCTTGCGACAGCAGTGGAACGACCCACGCCTGGCCTACCGAGAATATCCTGATGACTCGCTGGACCTCGATCCCTCCATGCTGGACTCAATCTGGAAGCCGGATCTGTTCTTTGCCAATGAGAAAGGGGCCAATTTCCACGAGGTTACCACAGACAACAAGCTGCTGCGCATCTTCAAGAATGGAAACGTGCTCTACAGCATCAGGTGCAGCTGGCAGACGGCCAGGAGAACTCGGGGCAAGGGGCAGAGGCGGAGGGGTGGGAGGGAGGTCGCTGTGCTGTGCTGGGCCACACTCAGCCAGCCTGGCTTCTTTCTTCCTGTCCCTGCCAGGCTGACTCTCATTTTGTCCTGCCCGATGGACCTCAAGAACTTCCCCATGGACATCCAGACCTGCACGATGCAGCTGGAGAGCTGTAAGTGTCCCTAGAAAGTCACAGAGTGATGCCTGAGACACCAGCTGAGATAGTTGCCTGAGATAGTCAACCCCATGCTGTGATATTCCAGACAGGAGAAGGGCAGCCCAGAGTGGGGATGGACTTCCCCAAACATACACAGTCAGCTCTTGGCCCAGGTAAGACTAGAAGCCAGAGCTCCTGAACACCCAGTCTAATGTGCTTGTCCATTCCCTCGCTGTTTGCAGGTCTGGCCGCCCTACAGGGCCGGAGGGTGGGAAGGTACCAACCTTATATACCAGCGTGCTTGGGCTGGATGTGGAGGGCCATTGGAGGAGTACCTCCTGTGTCCAGAGATACGCTCCCTCTCACAGTGCCTGCGGGAATTCTACCTTTGCTTCCTTTGAGTTAGCATATTCAAGATGCCTCTACAAATCTAGACTTGCCAGGGATGGGGCAGTCTTTGAACCCTGATTCTTTGTGAACATAGGCAACTTTTTTTTATTGAAGTATAGTTGATTTAGACTTCCCTGGTAGCTCAGCTCATAAAGAGTCCACCTGCAATGCAGGAGACCCCGATTCAGTTCCTGGGTTGGGAAGATACCCTGGAGAAGGGATAGGCTACTGACTCCAGTGTTCTTAGGCTTCCCTGGTGGCTCAGACAATAAAGAATCCACCTGCAATGCAGGAGACCTGAGTTTGATCTGAGGGTTGGGAAGATCCCCTGGCAGAAGACATGGCAACCCACTCCAGTATACTTGCCTGGAGAATGGACAGAGGAGCCTGATGAGCTACAGTCCATGGGGTTGCAGAGAGTCGGACACAACTGGGCGACTAAGCAGAGCACAGCACATAGTTGATTTATAATGTTTTGTTAGTTTCAGATGTACAGCAAAGTGATTCCATTATATATGTATTATTTTCCAGATTCTTTTCCATGATAGGTTATTAAAAGACACTGAACATATTTCCCTATGCTATCCAGTAGGCCCTTGTTGTTTATCTATTTTACATATAGCAGTGTGTACAGATTACTTTTGTAGAAAAGTGAGAAAGGACAGTTCTAGGCATAGACAGTGCCCAGGGTACCAAGGTCAGCCAAGGGCTACCAAGGGCATAGGGTGACAGCCTGCAGGGGCTGTCCCAAGTGCAGAGAAGCCAAAGGATGACAAGGCTGGACATCACCCATGTCCATTTCTTTGCCATCTCCTGGGCAAGTGAGACTGCGAGATCAGGAGTTATGCATTTGATCCTCGGAAAAGTCTTGTCTGTCGGTTTCTAACATATAATAATAGTGATGGATAAAATTTGCCCTATGTGGTCCGCTTTTTAGAATTCATAAACCACCTTCACGTCCAAGTCCTCATTACCTCCTCTGAAATGTAAGTGGAACATTTTAGAGAAGGGGAAGTGACTTGCCGAAAGTCACAAAGCTACTCTGGGCCAAGGCCCTACACTAGACATCTGTAAGCCTTTGTGTTTCTGCTCCCATTTCTACCCAACATGTGAATATAGTCATCTATATGGCAGGAGTCTTCACGAAATTCTAGCTCTCCATGAGCGACTTGGCACTTTTGATGTTAGCTCTCAGTTTGCCCCAGTTCAGGGCCCTGGCTAGGAGTCTGTGGTATGCACATTGGCCCATGCATGGCTGGCAGGGTATAAATAGCTCTCTCCTCCCTGGAGTGAAGTGGCAGAAGCCCCAGCTCCAAGGCTGGCTCAGCTCAAGGTATGTGGTCAGTACACATGCTTACTCCCCTGGGTTTGAGATGGGGCAGGAGGTTCCCAGCTGGGTTCCTTGACATCTTTCCAAGCCTTTTGATGTGCTTCCTAGGTCTGTCAGAATAATTTCTCTTTGGGACTTTCTAATGCTTGAGGACTAGGTAGGAGAGGAATCTGAAATCTTTCTGATTTACCCACTTAGGCTGGGCACATGAAGCAATTGATCAAGTACCCTCTTCAGAATGGTTTTTCTTTCCCAGATGAGCATGAAACTCCTAAAACCCAGGCCTTATTCCTCATCTGTTCTTTCCTGCCAGTTCTAATCCTCTCCCTACCCCCAACCAACACCCACGCTCTGCAGCTCTCTGCCATCTCTTTCACTTTCAGTTGGCTACACTATGAATGACCTCATGTTTGAGTGGCTGGAAGATGCTCCTGCTGTCCAAGTGGCCGAGGGGTTGACTCTGCCTCAGTTTATCTTGCGGGATGAGAAGGATCTAGGCTACTGTACCAAGCACTACAACACAGGTAAAAAAAAAAAAAACCTAGGATCTTACTGGCTGTGGGCTGCACGAAGGGCCTCCAAATGGGAGGGAAAGGAGCAAGGCAGCTGGCCTCTATTGAAGGTCCAATCTGTGCCCAATGCGTGCTAACTTTCTTATATGTCTTATCTCATTATGGTAGTGGTGATCAGTCCCATTTCTCAGAAAGAAAAACCTGAGGTTCTAAGAAATTGAATTAGTTATCCAAGTCCCACAGTTAGTAAATGACTGATTTCAATTCAAAGCCCACGTTCCACCACCAAAGCCCGTATTCTTGTCCCTATCATATGCTGCAGAACAAATGGTCCTGTGTCAGTGAGTGGCAGGAGTGTTCCATCTGTCCTGAGGCCAACTTCATGTGTAAAGTGAGGAATTTCTGCATCTGGCAGTATTCAATGACTACACTGAAGCAGGAGAGAACAGAATTCAGGGACCAGCTGGCTTCCTGTCCACACTCCCTGCCACTGTCTCCAGTGCCCAAGTCTCATGAACTGACATGGTTTCCCAGGAGTGAAAACTGGGTCTGGAAATGAAGAGCAGCTGCTTTTCCAGCTTGAGCACCTTCCTTTTGCAGCTTCCCTAATCACTGGAGGTTCCTCATTTCCACTGACCATTTGGCTGTTGTGAAGAGCTATGACGCTGAGATAGGGGCCACAAGCTGAAGAAGGGAGATCTTGGGTCCCTCCAATGGTGTGCTGATATGCTTTGGGTGCAAGCCTATGGATATGTGTTTGTGTATGTAGGGGTGCAGATAGTTGGGGAGAGGAATGAGCCATTGAACTTAGAAAATGCTGGTGGGAGTGGAAATTGGTGTAAACTTTTTCAGGAAAAAAAACCTGACAATTTGTATATAGACTTATGGTTTTCAAATTTTGCTGTGCATCATATTTCCCTGGGGAGCCTGTTAAAATATTGATTCCTGGGTTCTACCTCTCAGAGATTCTGATTACATGTGCTTGGAGTGATGCCCAGAAATCTGCATTTGAACACGACTCCTGAGGAGTCTGATGCACGTGGTCCAGGGGGCACACTAAGAAACTTTAGTCTGGAACCTAAATTTTTTCCTTACCTATTGATCCAGGAATTCCACTCCTTGGAATTTATTTTAAGGAAATATTCCAAAAAATCATATTGACTTTAGACCCCAAGAGGGCTCCTGGGTCATTGTTTATACTGGCAAAAACTCAGAACTGCTCTTAATATCTACCAATAGGGCAGAAGTTAAATAAATTACATAGCACATCTGCTTGCTGGGATATTATCCAGAGGTCTAAAAGGATGCTTGCAAGGTGCTTATATCAACATTGGAAAATACAAGTGGAAAAGGTTAAGATTCAAAGTTGTATACACAGAATGATTCTAGTGTGGTGAAAGAAACAAACCAAAAGCATTTGTTTTAAAATCCTGGAAGAAAATAGCACCAAGTGTTTCTGAAGCAGTGTGATAAGAGCAAGAACTTTGAAATCAGATAGAGCTGAGTTTGAATTCTGGCCACACTATTTACTATTTGGGAACCCTCAGGAAACATAATCTCAAAGGAGCTTCCGTATCCCTACCTGTAAAATGGGAAATAATCATTTTACCTGCCCCAAAGAGTTGCTATGGGGTTTAAATGAGATAAACTATATAAAGTCAGGGCACTTAGCAGGGGCTTGATAAATGTCAGTTTATGAATATTATTATTCCCTCTCTACATCTCACATTTTTTCTATGCTAAACAAGTGTTAATTTTGTCATGGAAAACAAAACCGCTATCATCAAAAAGAAAAAAAAAAAGAAAGAAAATATGGATACCAAAAACATTTCATGGCTAGAACCCTGGGGTGGGATGAAGTGAGGTGGACTCAGGCAACAGTGGGAGATCACAGCATCACACGCACGACAAAGTCTTAGTCAGTCACTGATGAAATCACTAACCTTGAGGAATCAGACAGGCCTGCTAACAGCAAGACTGGGCCACAATGAAAGAACAATATACGTATCGTCTGCTTTTTGCCTTGGTTATCCTAAGCATCTACTGCCAGGGGAAGCTCTGAGCTAGTGTTTTCTTAGCCTTGGGGCTTGGGAAGCAGGGTAAAGTGAAGGTGACTGTCAGAGGAGGAGGAGAGCATTGGTACGTGTGCCCGGGGCCAACACACTTTTTGTTGGTGGAATAGGACGCTGCTGCCTAATGCTGTCTGGGAACTTGCTGCCCACTGTCCAGAGCTGGTCTCTGTTGGACGTTGTTTCCAGATATTTGCTATCCAGCTCTTCTTACTTGCTTAAGACACAGGCAGTGTTTATCTCAGTGAATCATTGCTGGAGAGCTTCAAGGGTTTCAGGACACACCAGCAAGGATGCTGAGATTGGAGTGGAGTCTAGGCTCATCGCTTTGTTAATCATGAGAATAGTACCAGCTGCCTACGTATTCAACACCTGAAATGCATCATCTAACTTAATTCCTACAATTGCCCAGTGATGGAATGGATATTGTTGTTATTCTAGTTTATAGACAAGGAAACTGAAACTTTAAAAGCTTCGGTGTTTCACCTGAGGTCGCACAGTTAGTGAGCAGAAGCTTCAGGAGTTAAACCCATACAGCCTGGCTTTGGAGTCCTCCCACTTTTAATCCTCTTTCAGGGGAAGGCCTTCTGCTGGCAACTAAAGTGCTTGGAGCAAGAGGTCAGGTCTCTGTTGGCTACTCTGAGAGCTTCATCAAAACATACATCTGGGACCTGGGACCATTTTGAAAGGCTCAATTATTGACCCAGCTTAGGTGCCCAGAGGCTGGTCTACAGAGATAGAGCTGCCCTACTCCTGCCTCTCAGTTTCAGCTGCTGGCTGGGGACCTGCGGCCTGACACCTCACCTCTTTCCTTGCAGGGAAATTCACCTGCATCGAGGTAAAGTTTCACCTGGAACGACAGATGGGCTACTATCTGATTCAGATGTATATCCCCAGCCTACTCATCGTCATCCTGTCCTGGGTCTCCTTCTGGATCAACATGGATGCTGCCCCTGCCCGAGTGGGCCTAGGCATCACCACTGTGCTCACCATGACAACTCAGAGCTCTGGCTCCCGGGCCTCTTTGCCTAAGGTGAAGAGACATGCCAGGGACCTTGCTTGCCACAGAGCTCCCCATTTCCCATTCATTCCGCCATTCCCTCCCACTGACTATTTTCCTTGGATTTAAAGTAGAGAAGAGCCATCAAGCAAGAGCAGGTGTCCTGCATTCTCTTTCCCTGGAACACACTGCTAATAACATTGCAAACAGTGTGGAGACTGGGGTTGCAGATGCTGTCTGGCTAGGGAATGAGTGGACAGTGCTGACTTTGACTTTCATCAGGAAATACTAGCATGTCCAAGATCAAAAGACACTCAGCAAGTAGAAAGCCCCATTTCCTCATGGCACAGATGAGGGTATTACAGCCTAGAGAGATAGAATGACTTTCTCAAGGTCATGCTTCACAAGGAACAATCAAAGAAATACAAGGATTTTAAATTGACGTCTGTTTCTCGCTATGTCAGAAATCAGATACTATCACGAAGAGCTCTAGAGACGATGTCCCTTCTTTAGGGGTGAGTAAACTTTGAGGCAGCAAATAGCAATTAAAGTCAGTGGACACAGATTTTCTAGAGCCAGGTGATATTTTGATGACACAGAGAGATTTATGCTGATGGGACTAGACCCAGGTTTTCCCTGCCTCATGTCTTCATGAACAGAATTTAGAGGTCATCACCTCAATGTCCTTAAAGTCAGCAAGGCTCTGAGACGATCAGGGAGCAAGCTAATTCATTCATTCAGTAAATATTTATTGAGCACATACTGTGTACCAGGCATTGTACTATGCCATGGAGAAATAATGGAAAGCAAAACAACACAGTTTTTATGGCTCTTATAGTGAACATATTCCCTCTTGCTCTGTTTTGTTGGAAACCAGGCCCTGTGATCTCATATCTCCCAGTGTTTATTCCTAAGAAGACTTTTACTGGGGACTTAAACAGGGGGTGATCTGGACACTCAGATGAATTTACAAATTTCCTATATACTGAGGTGGTGGGGCAATAGTTGTTAAGAGCAGGAGATTAGAGACAGGTAGTTTTTTTGTTTGTTTGTTTGTTTTTAGACAGATAGATTTTTATTGAAGTCCCAGCCTCATCATTTACTAATGGTGATCTCAGATAAATTCCTTCTCAGTCTTCTCACCTGTAACGTGGGAATATTACCTCTTCCATAGGGTTATTGCAAGAAATATATACGATAATGTATTGACAGAGAGAATGGTGTTTGGCACATAATAATCACTCAATAAATGTTAGTTATTGTTGTAATTATTAGGGGTCTCGGTGGAAAGGACTGGGTAGTGCTCTCAATTATTTTTGAATCACCAGGAAACCTTTGAGATGATCCTAAGTTCCTCTAGGGACAGACAGTGACAAAGCTGAGATTAGGATCGCGTCACAGGGAAAGTTGTCAGAGATAATTTCCTATACAAGCATACCTCATTTTATTGCACTTCATTTTATTGTGCTTTGCATATCTGCTTTTTTTTCCCCCACAAATTGAAGGTTTGTGGCAACCCTGAGTTGTCAGATGATGGTTAGCATCTTTTTAGCAATAAAGTATGTTTAAATTAAGGTATACATATAGTCTTTTTAGACATAATGTTATTGCACGCTTACTAGACTACAGTGTATTGTAACTTTCACATGCACTGGGAAACCAAAAGATTTGTGCGATTTGCTTTATTGTCGTGATCTGGAATTCAAAGCCACAACATCTCTGAGGTAGGCCTGTAAGTGTGTTTCCTAAATGGCAAGGATATTGAAGAAGCTGTGAGAGGCAGACTGGGCTTAGGTGAAGGCTGCAGGGCCAGATGAGGCTGTGGTAGTGGCCCTGCATGAAGACGAGAGGAAGAAAAGTAGTTCAGACCTAAGAACCCTGCCCTAGTTTATTGCTGCTGCCATATAAGGAGATTCTCCTCTAACTCAGGGAGTTGCTTCAGTGTATGCCTTATTCTTGCTGAGAGAACTCCTTTCTCCAGTCCCCTCCTGTGAGCAAACACCATGCATCTGCTCCCAGGAATCATTCTGTTTTCTCATATAGAAAGAATGTACTTTATTAGAGGATTGTTTGGTTTGGTTTGGTTTTGGGGGGGGTGTGGTATTTGGTATCTCCTCATCAGATTTTGATGACCTTTTCTTTATACATATATAATTGAAGTATAGTTGATTCACAGTGTTGTGCCAACCCCTGCTGTACTGCAAAGTGACTAGGTTATACATATAGACATTCTTTTTCATATTCTTTTCCATTATGGTTTATCACAGGATACTAAATATGGTTCCCTGTACTATACAGTAGGATCTTGTTTTTTATCCATGCTATATATACCTGTTTGTATCCACTAATCCCAAACTCCCAGTCCTTCCCTACCCCACCGCCTCCCTTTTGGCAACCATAAGTCTGTTCTCTATGTTGATGACCTTTTCTTGGCCTCATTGGCCAATAGCAAAGTATGCAGGCATAGACCCTGAACTAAAAAAGTTTCATTGGCCAGCCCCGCAGAGCAAGGGACTAAGTCAGAGAGCTTCTGCTCACTCTTGAGTTTGTGCAACATTAGATTTCATGGGAGCCCCAAGGGAAAATGTGGGGCCAGATCAGGGGCTTTTGAAAGCAACAGCAATCTCACCCCCAATACTATTCTAGTGTCCAGGATGAGAGCAGCCAAGGGTCACTTTGTAAGGGAACTCAACTGGGATGGCCGTTTCCCATGCTACTGGAAGCCACTCCATCTTTGCCTTTATGAGGGCTAGGGCTCCCAAAGGCACCCATCATTGTCTCTTTGCCGGGCTCTTGATCTATACAACTTCCAGTTGGTTCAGTGTATAATGGAAGGTTTTAATGAAGTTTCGACTAGAGACTGACAGATTAGACCTAAAGTTGAAACAATTCTTTCAATCTCCTGTCATCTAAATGGCCCACAGCTCTTGGGGCAGGTAGTAACAAAGAAGGCTAAGAGGGCAAACAGAACTAGCAGAGACAAATACTCCATCCACCTCTTCATTAATTCAAAAGCTACTTACTATATGCCAGACTCTTAGCAAGGCACTGGAGATAGAACAGCGAACATGATAACAATAGTCCTTGCCACTGAAGAGCTTACCATCTAGTGGAGGAGAGAGCCAGGTCTATTTGATGGGTGCTCAGGTACAGGTAACCTGAGCTCATCCAGTAGGGGCAATCAACCCAGACCGGGATGATTAGGGAAGACTTCCCAGAGGATATGGTATCTAAAGTGGACATTTAAGTAAAAATCATCAAGGTGAAGGAGAGATACAAAGAGATGATTCCCTTGGGAGACAACTGAAATCGATCAGCATGGCAGGGTTATAGATTGCAAGGGACAAGGTGAAGCTGAAGAAGTAGGCGGGGGCTAAGTGCCATGCCAAAGGGAGCACTGCCTATATCAGAAGGAGAGTGGAGGACCACTGAAGGGTTGTAAGCAGAGGAGTGATATGATCAAACTTACATTTTGAAAACAAAATTCTGGCTGTTGTTTGAAGAACAGATTGTAAGTGGCCAGCAGAGATGCAGGGAGATTGTTTAGGAAGCTGTTGCCATCCTTCAGATGAGTCAGGATAGTGAGTGGATGATTTCCAGAGATATTTAAGGTACATTGTTGACACTTATTGTTAACAAGACTTTCTTCTTGCCTCTTAAGGTGTCCTTTTCTTTTGATGATCCAAAGTCCTTCATGGACCTCCCCTGTCATTACCTCATTGTGGATTTTCATAGCACTTACTTATCCCTGGGGGCACAGTGGGACTGGGAGATGGTAAATGAAATAGGAGGCCCTCTTTGTAGGTGGCAAAGTGGAAACACCAAGGGATGCTTAATCAGGGTTGCCTAGCAACCCACCACTATCCTCTCAATAGAATTGGCCTAAAAGAAATAGAGCAGAGTTTCTCCATCTTAGC